>NC_091126.1:152618536-152944369 GCF_040183065.1 Periplaneta americana | reverse complement strand
TTTAATCATATTTATTTCACGGATAAAGGCTATGCGAGGGAGCAATAACTTAATATAAATTATAATTAAGTTGAATTGGCTAGTTAGTTAAATAATGAAAATCAATTTAATAGTAGTTTACTGCAACTACACTATAGGGACAGTGCATTAAAGTCGGTTAATGTAACCACAGGTTAAATTTGCCATCTAACACTTTTATAAGAATTTTTTACGGTGCATCGACGTCGGTTAGGGCTTAAACAGGAGATTAACCACGGAAATCTCTAACCGGCCATATTCCAGCGGTAAAAGTAGATAGTAGTGATTAGTAGTAAATAAAGTAACAGCAAGATTCACAGCTGAGTATTTCGAAGGTGAATTATTGTTAGCTGAAATAGAGAATTTTTACGGTGCATTAAACAGAAAATTTCAGGAGAGATTTCGTTTATCGGAATATCACTTGGAATGTCCCACAAAGAGAAACAATACTGTTTTCCCTATGAAATGGCTGCTTACAATATTAGGGGCCAGTTTCACAAAACTTAGTTAACATGCTGTTAGCGTTATTTTAACGAACGTGTTGTTAAAAATTAAACATCCTGTTAGTGTAATAGTGCTTCACCAACCATTTGAGGTACTTTGGTTAGATAACAAGATGTTAAGAGTAAAGTAACAGGAATCAAAGAAGCAGTGATTGTATGAAAATTTACTGAATGTGCCTTTAGTTGGTGTAGTCATTTGTTTTAGCGGAGAATTGTATTTTTTACATTATGGAAGTATTGGAGACTAACACAATTACAACGGAAATCGAGAAAAAGAAACGTGTAAGGAGCAGTAATTTTACCTCATATGAGAAATATAATTATTTTAGTAGATCTAGCAATTATATTAATGTAATTGAACTCAAACGTAGTGATGGAACTTTCATTAGGGAAAAAGAACAAGCATGGGTCTCTTTAACAAAATACTTTCAATCTTCATTTGGATGTGAAAACGCGAACTATGAAACAAATCAACGTTATGAAAATATTAAAAGAAATGCTAAGAGGGTCACGGGCAAGATACAGTACAGTGGAACATTTGAAAACTGACTGTGGTACTTTCACTCTCAAAGTTGATATTTGTACGAAGATTTTTTCAATTATCCAAGATAAAATAAAACCAATAGAAAATGAAAATAATTGTGATGCTGAATACTACAATGGTAAGCATTAACATTATTTTCATATCTTATATATAACATATCTTCACACGTCATTGGTCATAATTACATGTGAACTGTTAAATTAGTGAAATAAAGAAATATCGTTTTGAAAATCTGCAATTATATCTGAGTATTATTACGAAATAATAATGACAGAAATGCTTACGTTAATAAACACATATCTTCTCTTTACTGTGGGTGCAATGCTAATATTAATATGAATCATTTTAATATTTATGAACATATCTATTCTGAACAATTAAAAATGCTGAAGTAGTGATTGCAACTAATTGTTTTCACTGCAAATTTATCTCCATATAATAATGCGGAGAGTAACATATGTTCTCTGGCAGCCATGATTCACGCTGTAACAGGACGTTAAGGATTTAACTGCGGGAATATGCTACGTTATTTTAACATGGGTTTAACACGATGTTAGCAGTAACAACAGTTGATTAAATATATCTTCCGTTAAGTTTACTGTTGAACTGCCTTAACGACATGTTAAATATTTAACAATGGTTGGTGAAACTGGACCGAGGTACGATTCTATGCAATTGACATATTCAGGATTTTAAGATGGAACAATGCACAGATTCAAATTGAAAATGAAGGAAAATAGGAAAGAACGCTTCATGTCACATATCTAGTGCAAAAACTACTTTATGCTCGACCATGCCGAAATGTAATAATTATATACCTGGTAGCAGCCCTTTAATGGACCCGATTAAAGTACACCTATTCACTAAAGTTCAGGTGTTCCATCAATCAGAAAATACCATTGTAGCAATATGAAAGCGCAAGTATCGATTATTCTCGGATATGCAATCGAAAGACAACAATAAATCAATAAATCACCTATTTTTGAAATAAAGTCAGTTCTGTTACTATAATAATTAGCGTTAATTGTAAATAATATTCAAATAAATTCAATTTGTCATCTCGTTTTTCAATGTCTAATTCAATTTCAAGGTTATATCAAGATTAATGTTTATTTTACTCTCTAGATTATATCAAGGTCAATGTCGAGATTTGTTTCTCGGAAAAAATCAATAATTTCGCGTCTGCGCACATCTCACAATTTAAGAGGTATTAAACAAGGTCAGCTATGCTCCTCAGTCAGATAAGAATAACATGAATACTTATGAATAATTTCAAGTTAGAAATATGGTCGAACATAAAATGTCGTATGAAACTTGACTATAATGGTAATTAAGACGCTCGTATGAAAATTATGAAACTCGCTTGCGCTCGTTTCATAAACATACTCGCGTCTTAATTACTACCATTATAGGCTCGTTGCATAATGTACTATTACAGCACAGTTTATTAACAATGGACCAACTGCCACAACTTATGAGATGAATAAAACTCACCGCTGAGGTAATTCCGAATAGTCTTCACCCAGGACGCGACTTGACGCGGGTCAGTATGGTTCATGGTCACCGTATGGTGCTTCCACTTGTTCTTGGAGCCTCGGGCGGCGTAGTGCAAGATGAAGCTGGTGTGCCTCGGCGGCGTGGACGACGCAGACTCCCCAAGGGTCTTGTCGTCGGCGGCGGCGTCCAGTTGGTCCGCTGTGGGACAACAATGCGCCTGGTCTGCGGAATGGACGTAGTGGACCGCCATAACGTCGGAGAGCGGTAATGTGTGACGTGCTGCAACAGAAAAGAATATGAAAATGAAAGCTGGCATATTCCCTGGCGCATGGTTTCTCAAACTTTTTTGAAGTGGGGACCACTTTTTTAAGTCAGCACAGTTCCGCGGACCACCTTACTCTTGTTCCTTTCAAGAGTAAATTTATCATTTTTGTAGCATATTTTAATACCAGTATACTTATATTTTAAAATAGCATTAATTAAGTAAAATTAATTTAATTCAATTAATTTACATTAGTATTAACTAATTAAGTTAATGTTAATATAAGAACCCGTTTGTGCTCGTGTAAAGTTGCGTACACACTTAGCAAATGAACGACAAACGAATGGATTCGCTGATTGAAATCGGAACGTGTGTACGTCGCAGCAAAGGCAAACTGATCGTTTGGTTTGCCTTCAAAAGTGATCCGTCGCTTGTCGGTACATCAAAGGAAGTTGGTATTCGTTGTGGACGGGATTTGCCACTAGCTTATAATTCGTAGCAGAACGCAGCAATTAGTTCAATTTCACCAACAGGATGTCGAAACTGGAGTGGGCGGAAGACGAGTGTTATAAATCTTATTAATGCATATAGGGAGCAGGAAACTTTATGGAATCCCACAATAAAGTAAGAAAACATGTTTGGGAAGCTATTCAAAAGATGTTCAGCTGTAAAGTAGGCGAGTCAAACACGTGCAAAATTTGAAAATTATTTTTTTTTTTTATTTTCAGTGAATACATATTTCTTTGTTTATTGTAGGGAGCAGAAGTCAAAAAGAAAACTGAGTCCCTACTGACATAATTCCGGAGGGAAAGACAGAAGTCCACGAAAAGATATGGAATGGGGAGTGATGAAGTGTACGAGTCAACTTGGTTCGTGTATAAACATACTGTATGTCGTTCTTTTTGGACACATTGATGCCCAGAAAAAAACAAAGCTCCAACCTTGTGCACACAAAATAAATTATTGGCACTGAAAAGTGACTTTTCGTAAGCATGATGCGCATTCGACAAAAACAGAAAAAATCTCTCTTTTCAGTATTTTAAGATAATTATTGTCAGTGAGGTATCCGTATATTGAAACTTTCCCCTGTCTTGCAGTCGTCCCTTAATAAAATCTTCCAGTTCCTCAATTATAGCTGTACATACTTCTGGAACAATCCTGGTAATCAGCTGTTTCGACACTTTGAATAAATACATTAAACTTGTATACGAATCCCCTGTAACAAGATATCGAAGTGTTAATGCTAGCCTTTCCTGAATAGGTATTGCTTCTCGTCAGCCTGTGTCTTTCTTGGAAATTTTTGGCCCTATTTTGCACAGTTATATTTCGAAGTCTGTTTCTGAAATGCGACAGAAGTTGTGAAACTCTCCCGATTCCATTCGACGTAAATCATGAAGCAAGTCAGTGCCTCTATATTGATTGCGACTTTCGTAGAGTGGCGTCTGCCACCATCGCCTTTTGTTTTTTAACTTTCTTTTTATTAACCTGCCTATAATAACAACAGCTGCACTTGCTATAATTATATTTTCGTCTGCCATTATTGCGGATAATCAGGGAATGTGAATGTTTTCTGGTCATTTCCTGATGATTTGTACGTTGCTCCAAATAGCGAACGAACAACGAAATTTCGCTTCATCATTCGTTCGTTGTTCGTTCGCTAAGTGTGTACGCACCTTCACAAGACAGCATTAAGGTAATCAACTTTATTAAGGCAAGACCTCAGAATAGCAAAATATTTTCATTACTTTGCAATGACATGGGTAACAAACAACGCACCAAGGTTTTGGTTCACGCTCATTGCCACATTAATTAAATCCAAGTTCCAAATAACTCTTGTCATATTTACGAAAGTATTTTTTCTTTAAACAGGTACCAGGAACAGGTAGATATTTCTTTAATGGCACTCAATCACTGATGTTAATATCTTCACACACAGTTTCTTAACTATTAACACCGCCTAAATGAAGAGTAACATGTTCCTTTCTATTCAAAGATCCGGATCAAAGCCAGTTTTCCATTATGTATAATGGACACTATTTAACAGAGACATCGACAACTACTAGCGTGTACTGCAAAAGAAGGATTTCAAACAGCTAACTGCTAACAGGCAAGCGACGAATCAATAATGCATAAAATTTGTTATAAGTTACTTGTGATTGTCTACAAAAAATATAATTAGAAAAGCATTGTAATTTGAATTTCTGGTTCTGATTCGCCCGAATTTTAAAATAGGGGGAGTCTAAAATTACTTATACTGTCATCTGGAAAATCAGAAAGAAAAAAAAATGATTCAGAAATATGCCCGATTTTCAACAAGTAAAGATGCAATTTCGCACGTTCTATTATTGGTGTACAACAGACAATACGTGGCCATTTCAATGTGCAGGCTGGGTGTCTGCAAAACTATTAAGAAAGTCATAAATACATGAAAAGGTTCGGTACTTTGGTCCTCTGTTATGAATTCGGGTGGTCCCTGGCTGGTTTACAGGCACGCAGCCAGATGTGCAGGGAAAAGCTGGAGAGAACCACCACGATCACAGTACTTTAAATCCCTCTTTTGTTTGCTGACAGAGAGGGAAGTCTGTAGACAGGTAAGGTAATAAATTTAATAAAATGTCGATACTGTGAGGAAAAGTGAAAGGCGATTCCGATGTGTCATTTTCAAATTCTGAGATTTTCAGCTATTGAGTAACACGCAATTCATTTGAATTTTATTTTTCCTTCTGTCTTTTTTGAAGGACCACAAGGGAGACTTCGAGGACCACAGGTGGTCCGCGGACCATAGTTTGAGAAACGCTGCCCTAGCGTATTATTCGCAATTAGTCTACATTCGTTTCTCATTTTCGCGTTTAGTTATTTTCTTGCGTTACATAATTTTCACCTTTTCATTGATCGTAATCCTTACTGTGATAGTTTGCTGCAGTGCCTTTCAGATGCAACTTTAACTGGTTCATTGTTTTATGGAAAATTGAATTTTTGCACATTCTTTCAGTTTCCATAAAAAGTACAAATCTTATTCCTTTCAGAACAACAACGGAATCAAGGACTTCATCCTGAGTCACAACAGGTTACATCACGTTTTCTTGTGCTACCTTGGAACATGCAGCTTTGCGAGTCATAGTGGAAAGTTACGTCATTAATCTTAAAAAAAAAACTTGCCCACAGCGAACTCTTTGACTCTCCTTCACCAATGAGGCAGTATCTACACAACGCTGTATCAATATAATAGTACAGGGACATAATTTTATTTTTACTTCAATTTTTATTGTACCTGAATTTTTTAATGTACTTCGCTCCCACCCCCTCTACTAGTAAACATCCAACCTTTCTCCACAAAGAACCGAGGCCGTGTATGCGGTCATAGTAAACAGTAATGAGTTAGTGAGTATAGTACGTTCCAGAAATATGTTCGCGTTTTCCAGTGGCAAAAGAGCTTTCAATATTGAATCATATTTTCGCACAGGTACTGTCGTCCGTTTGCCGACGTTGCATCCCGGTTTCCCTCTCTTCCTTCTGTTCGCCCCTATGCAAAGACTAGTGGCTGAGCTGTCTTAGCTCTTTTCTGAAAACATTAATTTCTGTTAAGAATTGGACGTCTACGTAATATTATACAACTGTTTAAAATAACTTAAATAAAAGGGGCTCGTTAATTGTCACGTGATTTCCCTCCTTTCTACGACCCTGCGATAAAACCACTTATACGGACAGTAGATAGAATGTCTGAGTAATTTTATCTATTCGGATCCAGCAGAAGTAAAGATTAAATTTACAGTACGTAAGGTACTCTTTTATAGAGCAGGTTCAGAATTATTTCAACATGAGTTACTAGTACGAAGGCCGAAACTGATAATTGGAATTAGGTACAGTAGTCTATAGTGCGATAATATACACAAAAGAACTGAAGCCGTATCGAAATAAAAGGCCAGCATTTTCAAAAATGTGTTTAAATATCCATATTATGATTATTTTTCAATTTAACTTCATTCTCTATATTGTACGCTAACGTGCTGTAGACAGTATAATATACACTGCATAATGAATACGTCCGAATGGATAGCTAAATTCGTCAGTGAAAACACTTATTGTTAATACTGTACTGTAATTTTTATTAAACACAGACCTAATAAAAATTATCAAACTGAAAATCCCGATATTTCCTACTTCATGTAAATGGATGAACTATTTTTCTTCCCTCCTATACCTAGTAAAGTGATTTCTTTGTATTTTAAGCCTGTATCAACGAACTCCAGTCGTGGAAGGGGGTAGCAAACGATGATTTCGGTTCTCAATCTTTAATCCAAAGGTATAGCCAGGTTAATATTGGAAATGTTAGTAAAAATAAAATGATGCTCCTGTATAAAGAATGTCTCTAAATTAAACCGACAAACTTGGGGTCGATACTTAACCTGTTTTGAAACACTTTTTGTTGTGGAACAAATGAGTCGTCCATTTCCGATACCTGTTAAGTCCTTCCAACAAAATTTTACAGAAACCAGGAAAAACCGTCATATGTTTCCAAATTCGGTTTTCTGTAATTTCTTTGTTTAGTTTTACATGGCAATTTATTTCCATCTGATCTACATGAAGTACTGAAATCATACTGTAATAGTTTCTTTTTAAGTAAGTATTTTAAGTTGGACTTAACGGTGTTAGATTCTGTAACTTGGATATAACAGGCTTTGGAACTGTATTTGACTATTCAAGATGACACACAACAAGGGAGAATACTTAAGACATTTCAAATAAAAGTGACTTAATTACTGATTTGTTATTAAAAAATGTAGACTAGAATTAATTAGTCTGTTACTATAGTATATTAGCATCAGTTTATCACTAGCAAAAAAAAAAATGCAGGTGGAACACAAAATTTACAAGAACTATGATTCATGAGTGAAACATTAAGTAAGGTAAACAAGCCTTTTTAAGAAGTTATTTTAATAACACAGTTAATATGATAACGTGAATGAAAGCTAAGAAAATAAATATATATTTCAGTCCACACCTGTGGAGTAACGGCTAGCGCGTCTGGCCGCGAAACCAGGTGGCCCGGGTTCGACTCCCGGTTGGGGCAAGTTACCTGGTTGAGGTTTTCCCTCAACCCAGTATGAGCAAATGCTGGGCTTAATTTCCGGTGCTGGACCCCGGACTCATTTCACCGGCATTATCACCTTCATCTCATTCAGACGCTAAATAACCTGAGATGTTGAAAAAGCGTCGTAAAATAACCTACTAAAAATATATTTTTTTATGATTCTGTCTTTCTAATGAATAATAATTATTTCCCACTTTTCGCTTAAAGGTTTATCATTGTATCATCTTGATTTGGTAGTTCACCTATTTCACTATTCTCCTGGCTGTTCAACTCCTATCTGTTGTTGTGTTAAATTTTTGTAAAATAAAATATCCTCTTAACTGTCCCATTCAGGTCCATAGTGATTATTTACGAGGGTCGTGATATCTTTCATTTTGTCTTTTGTTTAGCTTTACACCCTTTTCAATTTCTGTGTGCTGTGTTTCCATGAATTAATTCCCTCTTCTGCAGATAGATTTTCCTACTCCAACATCAAGGTTGCAGCTTTGCTCACCTTGAACAGTTACTGACTGGCCCCGTAGTGGTTTTCTTCTTGATAATGTTCCTTTTACTTCTTTAACTGGAAATGCCAAGCTGGAGAAGGCTTTTAATATATCTTTGACAGCCGATTTCAAATCAGACACTTGTACATATGTTCCCAATTTTAATACAGTCCCAAATTGAATAATAAAAATTGTTCACAGTCAGTAGGTTTCAAGATAAGGCTTCTTGCTTTAACTTGCTTCTCCATATGACCAAACAATCTATCGGGAGGTATAAACGAGTGGCCAACAATAAGGGACAGTAGAATAATATTCTTGGCAGTTTTTGGAGATTCTTTGGTTATCCAGGAGCATAGCACACTTAACATAATGTGGTTTTTATTTATTAATTTAGCAGAAATGAAGGATTAAAAAAAAGTGTGAATGTAACGTTGATTAAAACTGTATCTCCTATAATGCACTTTTTTCTATTGGACTTAACAGGCTTTGCTTCTGTATACGCTTATGGACATAACGTTTTATGGACCTGTAACAATCATGGACTTAACGGGTTCTCGAACTGTAGCCAACATTCTGTCGAAAATATGAATAGGATACAACGTCTATTATACCTGCAAATGTGGGTTAAAATCTGCAAAACAACCCCAGTTGTCACCCGATGTATTTATCTATTTAAATTCAAATATACAGATAAAGAAATATAATTACAAAACAAACAAAGTGAAATACAAATAAAATAATACAAGCAATATAAAAAGAAGCTACAGTAGTATTAACAAAATTTGAGACCGGATGAGCAGCGCTCGTGCTCGGTCGCAGTTCAGATATAATATTAAAATAAATAATAATAATAATAATAATAATAATAATAATAATAATAATAATAATAAATAAGTAAAATAAAATAGGAACTAAAATATAATTACAGCGGCAATGGCATTATATAATATAATATTAACACTAGAGAAGAATAATATCACAAGTGAAAAGTAGGACTAATATATATATTTCAAAATTATAGAATACAAATATAATATAGGTTGATTAATTCATACACATAGGCTATAAATTTATTTAATCAAATTGAAGATATTAACACGTTTCTAATTTTCTTGTTATATGTTAGTGGGTTACATGTTAGAAGTTCTGGGTGTAATTTAGTTAAAGCATTGTACAACCGAGGGCCAAAATTTATGCTAAGCTTTAGACCAGCAGATGTGAGGCATTTAGGTTCTACTAATGTTGAATTAATATTTCGTCTTGTGTCATAATTGTGTGTCTGTAATACAAACTTATTAAGATTTTTATGATAAAATTTTAACAGCGTATACTTATAAATTTGTTCAATATTAAATACATTAAATTCAGAATAAATTAATTTAGTTGGATAATCGAAACGTTTCTTCAAACAAATTTTGATTATTCGTTTTTGTAGTAAATTTAACGGACTAAGATTAATTTTTGTACTTCCACCCCAAACAATTATACCATATTGAATGATAGACTGAATAATGGCCAAATAAACATTTCGTAGAACTCTAATAGGTAAGTAGCATCGAAGACTAACGAATTTATAAATTGTTTTACGAAGCCTCCTACAAAGATAAGTAATATGATGAGGCCATTTTAAATTCTGATCAATAATGACACCCAGATATTTGACATACGTGACTTCTTTCAAAGGTGGACATTTACAACTTCTGGGATCTAAACAATTTTCACTGTGTATTATTAGTCTATATTTATCGCTAAATTTTAAATTTTGAACACTGGCAGCTGTTAACGAAAAAGGAACTAAAGTTGATTTAGATATATTTAAAGAAAGGAAGTTGGAATTAAGCCATTTTTTTAACAATGTTAGCACCTATATTAGCATTTCTATATGCTCAATTCAAATTTGAATTTTTGTGGACTTAACGGTTTCTGGAAATGGGCGACTCAACTGAACTGTAGTGTATTGAGTTTGGAATGCCTATCTAACACTTTTCTTTTCATTTGTTTTGTTTGTATTTTTCAGTATTATTGGGTCAAATGAATACCAGTACCTTTAACATTAATGATTTATAAAACTTTCTTAAAATTTAAAATTTTGAAACTGCTAAAAATTATTTTAAAATTTAGGCCTAATATACATTACTGATAAACGGTACCGTTTCAAAAGTGTGTAGTGTCATCGTCACTGTCTCTTGAAATACACCTACGCTGAAATTGAAGTTTTAAGAAAGTTCTGTATTTTATAATAAGTGTACAGTGAACATAATCACTTACTGGCTTTTAAGGAACCCGGAGGTTCATTGCCGCCCTCACATAAGCCCGCCATTGGTCCCTATCCTGAGCAAGATTAATCCAGTCTCTACCATCATATCCTACCTCCCTCAAAGCCATTTTAATATTATCTTCCCATCTACGTCTCGGCCTCCCCAAAGGTCTTTTGCCCTCCATCCTCCCAACTAACACTCTATATGCATTTCTGGATTCGCCCATGCGTGCTACATGTCCTGCCCATCTCAAACGTCTGGATTTTATGGTCCTAATTATGTCAGGTGAAGTATACAATGCGTGCAGCTCTGTGTTGTATAACTTTCTCCATTCTCCTGTAACTTCATCCCTCTTAGCCCCAAATATTTTCCTAAGAATCTTATTCTCAAACACCCTTAATCTCTGTTCCTCAAAGTGAGAGTCCAAGTTTCACAACCATACAGAAGAACCAGTAACATAACTGTTTTATAAATTCTAACTTTCAGATTTTTTGACAGAAGACTAAATAACAAAAGCTTCTCAACCGAATAATAACACGCATTTCCCATATTTATTCAGCGTTTAATTTCCTCCCGAGTGTCATTTATATTTGTTACTGTTGCTCCAAGATATTTGAATTTTTCCACCTCTTCGAAGGATAAATCTCCAATTTTTATAGTTCCATTTCGTACTGTATTCTGGTCACGAGACATGATCTTATACTTAGTCTTTTCGAGATTTACTTCCAACCCTATCGCTTTACTTGGTTCAACTAGAATTTCCGCGTTTCCCCTAATCGTTTGTGGATTTTCTCCTAACATATTCACAACATCCGCATAGACAAGAAGCTGATGTAACCCGTTCAATTCCAAACCCTCTGTGTTATCCTGAACTTTCCTAACGGCATATTCTAGAGCGAAGTTAAAAAGTAGAGGTGACAGTGCATCTCCCTGCTTTAGTCCGCAGTGAATTGGAAAAGCATCAGATAGAAACTGGCCTAAACGGACTCTGCTGTAAGTTTCACTAAGACACATTTTAATTATTCCAACTAGTTTCTTGGGAATACCAAATTCAATGAGAATATTATATAAAACTTCTCGCTTAACCGAGTCATATGCCTTTTTGAAATCTATGAATAACTGATGTACTGAACCCTTATACTCCCATTTTTTCTCCAATATCTGTCAAATACAAAAAATCTTATCAATAGTCGATCTATTACGCCTATAACCACACTGATGATCCCCAATAATTTCATCTACATATGGAGTTAATGTACAGTGAACATAGAATACAAAATGATTTGTTCATTAAAAGCATTAATTCGTTCTAAAATAAACGATTACGTAAATCTCGTCCTGGAATATAGTCCAATTGACGATATGAAACCTTACTGCACTAAAACGAAAGGTCGCAAGAGTTTCATAGTTTGATAATACATGAATGCATGCATATTTTGGGACTTTATAGTGCATGAAATTCTCGCCTCTTAGTTATAATGCTTTCTGACAAAGTTATCTCAAATGTTGGACCTCTTTCATAAAAAAAAATATATGGAATATAATTAGAGCTATATTCCTGCAGCATTTCACTCTGTAAAAGCCACAGCAGGAAATCAATTAGCTCGGTATTCACCCTAACAAAGGACAGTTAATGAAATAGCTGTGAAGAGATGATTTAATGAGATTACAGTGTCTCGTGTCATGCAAAAATCATACATCATTTTGACTGGATAGCTATCTCTCAAACATGTGGCACAGGAAAATGCAAATAGTTTTCCCTCTCTCCTAGCTCTTTTACGCACGCATTTCCGCACAAATGTAGTAAAAACGTTAACTCGTAATGACTAGCTTTTCACGCAAAAAAAAAAAAAATATATATATATAAATATCGTGTTCAAGCGCAGGAAACACGAGTCAATTTCATTCTACTTTATGAATGTAGTCTAACGAAACAAAGTTGCATGGTCTTATCTACAATTATTGTGCATTAATAATGGACAAAATATAGGCCTACAGGTTGAAAGTGCTCATAACTGTACAGTTTAACAGCTTATTACTTCGATATAGTACATAAACAATTCTATTTTTAAGTAGGTTATTTTACGACGCTTTATCAACAGCTTAGGTTATTCAGCGTCTGAATGAGATGAAGATGATAATACCGGTGAAATGAGTCCGGGGTCCAGTACCGAAAGTTACCCAGTATTTGCTCATATTGGGTTAAGGGAAAACTCCGGAAAAACGTCAAACAGGTAACTTGACCGGACCGGGAATCGAACTCGTGCTACCTGGTTTCGAGGCCAGACGCGCTAGCCGTTACTTCACAGGTGTGGACAAAAAAAATTCTAATATATTAGTCCCAAATATATATATATATTTTTTTTCGGAAAAAATAATTTTAATTTAAATGTTAACAATATTTTACTCTGTAAGTAGCCTACTATCCGTATGATTCTAAATTTTACTCTTACCATTAGAGAAACTGATAATGGTTTATCTCTTTGCAGTTTTTCGATAAAATGAACAGTTTTCTTTCAAATCAAATAAAAAATTAATACATATTGTTATTTTCTCTCATTAAACACTTAAGGGAAGACTCCACTGAAAATCATGAAAATTTTTCCAATTTTTTTTTTAGCAATTTCACTTATTAAGAATTAATATTTTCATACCACAAATGAATTCAGCTCAATTCTGATTACAAATATTCGTATGTTTACACTTTTTAAATTAAGGCTGGAAGGGGGCGTGAAATTTAAAGAGCTGTCAAAATTGTTTTTCATCGAAGAATTCTTTTTCAAAATTTCTGATTACAAATCTAGTAACTTTTTGTTGGCTCCCTGAAGTTACTAGATAAATGTAACGGAGGAGAATATTAATTTACATAAATACTCATTTTATTTTCAAATCTATTTTTCTGTGTTCATTTTTGTTGATTCAACACCAACTTTCTTATGCCAAATATTAATCAATCTGGATGAAATTTTTACTGCAAGTATTTATGAGGTAGCTGCATGTTTCTATGCATTTATTTTGTGAGAAATGCTGCTAGTTTATTTTATTAATATTTTTCTTAATGCTGTTAGTTTATTTTATTAATATTTTTCTTAAGAAAAATATTAATAAAATAAACTAACAGCATTTCTCACAAAATAAATGCAGAGAAACATGCAGCTACCTCATAAATACTTGCAGTAAAAATTTCATCCAGATTGGTTAATATTTGGCATAAGAAAGTTGGTGTTGAATCAACAAAAATGAACACAGAAAAATAGATTTGAAAATAAAATGAGTATTTATGTAAATTAATATTCTCCTCCGTTACATTCATCTAGTAACTTCAGGGAGCCAACAAAAAGTTACTAGATTTGTAATCAGAAATTAAAAAAAAAATTCTTCGATGAAAAACAATTATTTTGACAGCTCTTTAAATTCCACGCCCCCTTCCAGCCTTAATTTAAAAAGTGTAAACATAAGAGTATTTGTAATCAGAATTGAGCTGAATCCATTTGGGGTATGAAAATATAAATTCCGAATAAGTGAAATAGCTAAAAATTTTTGGAAAAATTTTCATGATTTTCAGTGGAGTCTTCCCTTAAGTGTAGTACACTAAAAGCGCTTTATGTAGGAGCTTCACTACCTCATTTTCATGAAATTTTAGGATATTTCTTATTTTTAAGAATGAAAAATTCACACTGCCGGCCGAACAAGAGCGAACGTTGTGCACGCTGGATGATTAGACACAGAAATTGCAGAGTTGGCTCGCGGATGTCGCGCCAAGGACACCAATAGACCTGCGTACAGATACGATGTGGAAGTTTCCTCTCGGCACTGAATGTATTTCGGTTCCATTCCGGCAGTTTCAGCAAGCGACGTGAGTGGTGAACCAAATCGTCAGGCACACTTGCATAATACCCCTTTTCAAGCGACTTAGTTCATGGAGGTCGTGGCTTTTTGGCTGCCCAGGACACGAGCCATTCGCGCTTAAGGGGAGAGGATGGTATTTTTTGATAAAAAATGAGTAAATTAAAAAAAATACATTTAAAATACTCTGTGATGTGTGGAATGCATAGCATAATATTTTGTGGGTATTTGTGCCCTTATCAGATGTTGAGACGCCATTTTTAAACTTCCTGCGTTATGGATTTTTAAATCACTCGCCCCCCTTTTGTTGTAGTTTCCGGTAAATTGAATTTTCAAAAAAAAAAAAAAATCTTTAAAATACTCTTTGATGTCTGTGGAATGCATTGCATAACATTTCGTGTGTATTTGTGCTCTTATCGGGTGTTGAGACGCCGTTTTTAAACTTCCTGCGCTATGGATTTTTAAATCACTCGCCCCCTTTTATCGGTTTACTGTAACTTCATTTTTTTTGCTACATTGCCAGACAAAAATTGATATAACTTCTGAACTATTAAAGATACATGCATGAAACTTAGAACACACATTCTTTAGACTATTAGGAAACTTTTCTCTGTAACAGAATTTTGTTAATTGATTTCATTTTAAAACTACATCCGTTTGTTTGCAAGAAAGGAAATCAGGAAAGTGTTATTAAATTTTAATTGTTTATTTTACAAACGTAAGGACAAATATCAAAATTCTGCTACAGACAGTTTGTAGAGCATGCTTTTGCAAGTACATTGCAAAAAACTGTTTGAATCTACCTTTAAAAATGGTTTAGATATATCGGTTTTAGTAAAATCTTGCATTGGGTATATATTTTTTTTTTTCAAATCTGGGCCCCCAAATAATTTTTTTTCGAAATATTTATTTTTGGTTGAGTTGCTACAGCTATGAGCTCTCTACATACAAAAAATTAATATTTTACACCAAATAGGAAAAAGTTTAAAAAATACCATCCTCTCCCCTTAAGCAAAACTGCCTAGGCGCAGGTGTACTGTTAAGACTCAGTCGCTGTTATACCTGGTAAGGTTTATCTTGTCTCAGTAGCAATAAAACCAAGTCCCTTCAAATGAGGGTGGAGATTATAGGAGGGTTGTAAATTTTCAGGATTCCTTTCAAAACCTTCTTATTTTACAGGCTACCGGAACTCAGTTTCTTGAAAGAAAAGCTCAGTGACGGAACTACACAGTACGAAGAGAGATATTTAGTTATTTTATTTCGCGCTACAGAATGTATCAACTAGTCCCTTCCGAAACTGAATGGATGGACGGCACCGCTCCACTTCCCCATCGCCATGGCAACACAGACGAAGTAAGATATCTCCTCTCTCTTTTCACAGTGAGACAAGATACTGTTTTCCTCCGACGAGTTTAGCGCTAGGACCTGAGGTATTCTTGCCATCGGTGCGGGGGGGGTTACAGGTAGATTCTTTTGTTACTACAGCCGAGCCCAGCGGAGCGGAGTGGGAAGTATTAATCGTCCAAAAATATGCAGTCTTCAGTTTGTAGTAGTGTATGAATATTTCATATACATATTGTTTACCTAGACCTATATGGTTTTGTTATTAATATATTAAATATATTGATGCAATTTTTGCTCAAACATCTTCCTGATGTTAGCTATGTTAATATTATATGAATTACTCATATTAAATATTTCACAGTTACAAGTCATTTTTAAGGAAACATGCTGTGGAAAAGGTTTTGAATTTGAATTATAGAATATGTGTGAGTGGTATTGTGAAAAACAGATTCCTATAATGTCATGCTAAAATCATTTGTTGGTGATATATTAAAATGCAAATCAAGTAGTGTTACTTCTCAAGTGAGTTCAGCAGTACAGTATATTTAAATTGATTACTTTACAAATTTAATTCAATTCCACAAGTCGTTAAATTTTATAGTATGATTCTTCTTTTCATTTATATCATTGTAGTTGTACTATGATTTTCTTTTTTATTTATTTATTGTATTTGTATTTCTGGTGATGTGATGGCCTTAACTTCACCAGAATAAATAAATAAATAAATAAATAATAAATAAAAATTTCTACAATACTTTCCTTCTCTGAACACATAAGTAGGAATGGTTTTATCTCTCTCTCTCTCTCGCCAAAAATACGTTAGAAAACTAATAGGCATACTGCGCTCGTAAATTGGGCGAATGTTTTCAGTATGATTGTACTTCCTTCCAGACTGCCGCTGTCACTGTTCCCTCCCACTCCAGTACCGCGCTAGACTAGTCGGAACCGCATTTCTCTCAACACTAAACTCCTCAGAGGATGACAGCACATCACACAGCCTTTAGTTATGGTAAGTTAAATATTACATGTGTTCAGACCAAATATTGTAGCAACGAAGATGAGATGTATGAACTAAGTCGTGTGAAATCATAGTACATTATAAGGAGGGAGCGGATTTTTATGTGCTAAAAATTTTAAATATATTTATTTTTTGTGCTAAAAAGTACGAAAATATTTGCTAAAATATTTTTTTTAATGACAAAAATACCTTACTTAGCTTGAAAAAAAAAGTTATAGGTACTCACCAACCACACTTGAGTGCTAGTAGTTGGCCGAGAATTGCAGTGAACAACAAAGGTCATCTCCAAATTCTCCATCACAAATGCATGTCGATTATCTCTGAACAACGACTTATACTGTGAAAACGATCTTTCCACATCACAGGACGTCAGACGTGCATATTTAAAGAGAAGAATGTCACAAACACCTACACCGTCAATTTCACCTACAGGCGCATTCTCCAATACTTGAGCAACTTTACACATTTTTTATATTCACTGTTTTTCCCAAACACATTCTGGAATTTGTCCCTTAGTACTTGTACTTCTGAACCTGGTAGCGAGTCTAGTTTAATTTCCACGGCACGCACCTCCCTGTTTCAGACAACAGGTTTTTGGATGTTTCGAGTTTTTTTATGGTGTCACACAAAAAGCTTAAATTTGCTAATAGGAAAGCCAAATCGTTTTTTTTTTAAATAACCATCTTTCAGTATATCTTGAAGGATATCGATTGACGAAGCCCAATAACAGGGAATCACAACAAGATTGCCTTACATGACATGAGCGAGAGGCGAGAGATTTGTTTAAATTAAATAATGTTCATACCCGAGCTCTTATCTGCTGTATTTCACAAACAAAGCGTGGAATTAAATCACCTTCAGCAACAATAAACATTCCTAATTATGTGTTGCAAGATCTCTCCTCCTTGTCCATGTTAATTTATTCTCTAATAATAACATTGATATGCTGCCTAGCAGTTCTCAGAACTTGAGGCGATACTATTACAAAAATGGATCACGGATATACCACACAGCGCTTAGAAACACGAAGCAACCAAGAATTCTTAAGAAGATAACGTACTTCTGAGTGATATAATTGATTTAGTTTTAAAATATTTAAAAGTTCTTTTAAAAAAATATTTAAGTAAAAAAACTCCAAGATTTATGTATTTATGATAGATTTCCTGGAAATATGTATTTACATAATTTTTTTGTGAAAATATATGTTTTTGTGTGAAATAAAATTCGGGTTTTAAACTTGAAACTTCATGTTCGTAATTTTTAACTTTGTAAATTGTGTTTCATCACATGCAAAAATAATATTTAATTACATAGGAATCCGCTCCTTAATTATAAGTTACAGTGTAGAGCAGGCATGCAGAAGACAGCGAATTTCTTGTGACTACGTCGGTCTACTTGTTCATCACTTTACCTACCCGTCCTATCCTCATGCACATGGGTGGGCAACTCGTACTCCCAAGGCGCTAAAAATCTTGGCACAAAAAAAGCACACATCGAGGCAGCCGCTGCAGTTATAGGCAGCCAATCACTGTAGACGCAAGCGAACCAACAACCACTCGTGTTGCAAGGCCCTCGTACATTGCAGCTAGCACAGAGTTCGTTCTACCTGATTGAGTTTGTTCACAGTTTGAGAGCGCGAGTTGCCCACCCATGCTCATGCAGTAGTCGGAATTTTTAATGTAAACATTCAGTAGCATATTCCTCACACTTCACCCTGTTATTTACTTATTTATTATTTCATTTTGATAGTTTTCGCCCTTATAGCGAAACATTGCGTATACATAGGCACCATGCAATTAGAACTAAACTGGCTGATGTCCTTAGAAAACTAAAATACACCGTCTATGTAGAAGTCCACGGAACTGTCAACAATGGCAGTAACAGACCAATTGACGTAATCGCCATTAGCGAATCCCTGTCTCAGGGTATGATAATCGACCCCACCATCAGGTTTGAAACGCATGAAGGACAGCCTGAAGACGTGCATGAGGAGAAACGAGCAATCTACGTTCCAACCATCCCGTATTATAAAGATAAATACCAACTTCACGATATCAGTGTTACGGGACTGATATTTGGAGCAAGAGGAACGATACCTAACTTCTCTTCTCAATTCTGTAGGAACCTAGGATTGCACAAATCGTTTCTGAATGAACTGGCTCTCATAATTAGAGAGTCAGTCTAACTTTTACGGAAACATCTATATGGACTCTAATTCAGTGTACTGAAAAAACTAGCGCAACATTATTTTTTTCTTTCTCTTATTAGCTTTCATCGCTTATTTATTTGTAACTTTTTTTTATTCTGTATACTGCCATTGTTTGTTTGTTTGTGTACTTGTTTACTTTTTTTCTTACTCTGTTATCTTTCATCACCTATTTGTTCTTGTATTGTTTTGTATGCTTTGTCTAATGGCAGCCTCTAATTTGAGGAAGCTCTAGTAAATAAAAAATATTATCAGTTACATAATTTCTCTTAAATTAATGTAAATCGTCGTCATCTTCCTAACAAGTATTAGGCCGAGTGGCCTGTTACGGTCTCAAACTAGAATTTTCAGTCCATCTCTTCTTCGGACGACCTAGAGATCTTTTGCCATGCGGATGGTAATGAAACAGTGCTTTTGGAATTCTGCATCGATCCATTCGTTCGAGATGACCCTTCCACTGAAGTTGATACCTGCTGATGAACTGCATAATGGGTTCTACTTGAAGTTCTTGCATTATCTTCTCATTTTTTTATGATCCCAGCGAGTATATGCAGCTGTTGCTCTCATGAACCTCATCTCACTTGCTGTTATTCTACTGACATCTTTATTCTTCACAGTCCACGCTTCACTACCATAGCTTAATACTGGCTGTGCTAAGGTTTTATACAAGCCTATTCTTGTGTGTCTTTGTACTAGTGAAGGTTTCATGATTTTATTAATGATCCCCATTGTTTTATTAAATTTACATATTTTTTCAGCAATATCTACTTCATCATAAGGTGATAGTGTATAGCCAAGGTAAGTGGAAGTATTTACTCTTTCTATTATTTTATTATTCAAACAGATTTTACTTGGTACAGGGAATTCCCTACAAAATGACATGATTTTTGTTTTTTCAATATTAATTTCCATGTTATATTTTTCACTGACCATATTTAAATTGTGTACTGCATATTGTAAATCATCTTCAGTTGATGCTATGAGAACCAGATCATCAGTGAAAAATTAAGCATCAAGCTGCAAATTTCGATGAATTGGAATAAATCCATGGGATGTCTGTCGCCAATCTTGAACGATTCTGTTTATATATAATGAACAGAAGTGGTGAAAGACCACAGCCTTGTCGCACTCCACTACAAATGGGTCGCCATTGTGAAAGTCTACTGTTGCTTCGAATTGCTATGATAGTTGTTTTATATATGTTGTAAATATTCTGTATAATCTGTTGAGGTACTTGATCATCTGCCAAAATCTGAAGTAATTATGGAAGTAAAATATTAGTTTCACTATTATTATTATTATTATTATTATTATTATTATTATTAACAATAATAATAATGTTATACACAAATTTACTAAAAAATTAATTATATGAGACAACATGTATTTGTGAGGTGGAAAGCGAAAAAAGACCTCTTGTCGGAGAAGTAAAATTTTCAGCAGGTACAAGCAAAATGAATGGTTAGGATCGAAAATATCGAATTCGGTATTTTGTCGATTATTATAGTTTGGTTTATTCTGTTCAAGCTCATATCGATTTAAAAGTTTATTAAATACGTAAAATTATATTGATGATAGCAATGTAAAACTTTAAAGCAGCGGTCCCCAGCACACTCACCTTGGGCTAGCGTCTCTTACCCGCGAAGAAGACACTGCACTATGGTGAATTCGTAGCTGCTGGCGGGTATGCTCTCTACCTCTTCCTGCTGCACGACGGGGCACAATACGTCGCTCCGCTTACTATTTACCCATTTCAGCGAGTGCGACGACCACAGCTTGAGCTAATTGACCTCCAAAATAGTAAACCTCTACCGTACACTGCTAGAAAGTAGATACCGAAATCTTCGCCGTTTCCGTGGCCGCATTTTTGCACTTTTTGGTTCTACTTAACACTCGTGAACAGTTCTTCAGCAAGTTTATAGAGAACCATCACTTCGGTTATAGTGAACCTAAAACCAGGGGCGGCCCCTCCTTATGTGCTACAGCACAATGATAATTTTTGCTCAAATAATGTATTTGCAATACCACCATAGTATTTGATCTGTCATTTGACAATTTCCCGTGGTTATGTTCATGATGTGTTATAGAGTGTTTAGTCTTCGCTCTCTGGTGCCTCAGAGGATTCGTTGTGCTACTCAAAACTCTACATGAGAATGTAGACAATTAATGCGCATGTGCGAAGCTGAAATCACTGCCCTGATTGGCTATTTTTACGAAGGGAAGTGCTGTAGTCGGCTTCAGCACGACACAGCTTGGAGATTGCAAAAGTAAAGCGTAACGAAAGAATGCTTGTTTGTGGAAGAATTCTAAACTATGTACAAGAAGACTACTCCTCTTGCTATGTACAATGTATTTGGTAATTCAAGTGTCCGGCTGCTGCTGCCACCTTACTAGTTTTTTTAAGTTCCTCCTGAATCAGTCAGCAAGCGACGGAAAATGGAATCCCAGAAAATTGAAGCCAAGGAAGTATATGACCGTATAATTCAGGAAACTACTTATCGTTTCCAGTCTTTAAGCTACCTAGACGCAACAAAATTGTTAAATAGCAAATTTTTTGACAATTTTTCGCATAATTTTCCTGAACGCGAACTTGAAGTTGGTGTCAACAGCTATACTGTACTGAACAAAAGAGTGTTAAAGATACAACTTTGAGTTCTACGGTATACGGAAGACCAGACTTCCGGAATATAGATGGAGCAGTTCAATTGCTACAATACATAGTCTCCAACAATTCACAGAATCCATTCTGTGAAGTAGCGAAGTTGTTAAATATTTTGGTTACAAAACCAATGACCACTGCTGAGCCAGAAAGAAGTTTTTCTTGCTTAAAACGCATAAAAAGTTTAAGGTACACTATGTCCCAGGATCGCCTCACTGCTCTTGCAATACTGTCAATAGAAAATAGTATTATGTCCAAGATGGAGGGGTTTAACACCAGGGTAATTGACAAGTTCTGAAGTAGGAAGGAACGTCGTATGGATTTCATATTTCGTCACTAGGCGAGTCTCAAATTAAGATAAATACATAAAAGTGTATACAGTAGGCCAATATAGAGATTGTAGCACACTCATTATTTTGACCACCAGCCGCTGCCTAAAACTATAACTTCCCCAATAAAATGTAATTTTAAAATGGCCAAAACGGTAATTTAGGAAACCCTTTCTCCTATAAACTTCCAAGAATATGTTCAGAGCAAAATCTCAAACCTTCTACTCCTTAAGTGCATTGACAGACAAAGGATTTGTTCAGCTTCCTGGACAGCTTGAAACATGTTAAAGAGAATAGTGTATGCAGTGAGGGATAAAGGAAGGATTAGTTCTGACTTCTTTAAAAGAGGTTATTAGAAGAATAGGAAGAGAAAGTGTTTTCTTTTGCAAAAGGGAGTAGAGTGATGACCAAAGGATAAATACAAGAGAAATTAGAGTATAATGATTCTCAATCCTTCCTCCCGCATCTTTGTAAAAGTGAACCCTGGGAAATTCCAAGGCTGAGTACACATTAGTATACCTCTAGTGGGAAGAGGTGCGAAATCGGTCAGTGTCTACGTCAAAGTGTAAAGTGTTTAAGTTGGAAGATACAGCGAACATTAGTACTGATATTGAGCGTGGTCTGTCCCAAACGGGCATTAATACTTACTGTATGTAAAGCAACGTCAGTAGTATAAAAACAGACACTTCGGTTTTAGTGAACCTCGGATATAGTGAACGAAATATGTTGGTCCGCAGAGATTCACTATAACCGGAGTCTACTGTACCTATATGCCAGTGATGTCAAAGCAAGCGCACTTTTTCTGACCTTGACGTCGTGCGCGGGCATATAGCGCTGGGTATGCTAGGAAGAATAAGCAGCCTGTTGGATTAAGAAAACAGTGGTGCACAAACTTCAAACGGAACGTGAAATTTTATGTCGTTATTTTTATATGGCTTCTTTCTGTTTGATATTATCTATATTGCCTGTAAAACAAAAGTACTAACACAAATTACTTAGCCTAATATTGCAGTTGTGTTTTAAACGTTAATAACATAATAAAGAGTAAAGAAGAAATATTCACACAAATTCCATAATAACTACAACTATACTGTACTAAGTGAATTAAATACAACATTCATAAAGAAAGTGTTACCCCAAAGAAAGACACTAAATATGACATGATAATGTTTAGGTGAGGGGTTTGGACCTACTGTTGGGATCGTTACGTACAGCTATTCTGTACAGCTGTACGTAACGATCCCAACAGTAGGTTTTTTCTCTTCTCTCCTTCCTTCCACCTGAAGACGAAGGGAGAACCACCCATCGAAACGTTGTGTCTTAATTTTTGATTGTGACAACCAGCAATGGAAAAAGTCCAAACCCCTCACCTAAACATTAACGATCCACCATTGCTTTCCAACCCCTCATTTAGATCATGACATGATAAGTTGAAATTGATATTGATGGTATCTTTAGCCTTATAAAAGTAATCAAAACAATATTATAGTACAAAGCAAAGTTACCTAGGTATATGATTTAACTGTAACTAATATTACATAATAAAACTCTTATCGCATTATGCTTTTGGGTGATATTGGTGCGCAACTTTCTGTTATCAGAATATTAAATTATCTCGAAATCTGCTGAAGCTATAGAGCTGACGTTTTACCAGCACATAGGCACATATCTTTTGTTTGTGATGTAACAGTAGGTATTTGCTTTGTTAATTCATGTCTTTACAAACATTTTCCATGCGATTATTTTGAAACATTTTAATACACTATCTTCAGTAATACGTATTTACGACATATTTGTTTACGAGAACATTATTTTAGTACCTGTAAGGCTACTAAACAAACATATCTGAAAATTTCACTTTTCTGTAAAAAAGTTGAGAAAATATTCCTTTGAATAAAAAAGCAAACTTGTGAAAAATGAACATTAAAATTAAAACTTACATTCTCATAATGTACTTATACTTCTCAGACAAATTTAAAAATTAACATGGATACAGTTTTAATCAGTTCTCTTCCCTTATCCATTGAATCAGTGCTGGCCATCCCTGTATATAGCTCGACCAAGCGGCATATACTACCTCTTTCGTCAGTCTCTTTCCTTTCCGCTGTAAAGCACTCAGGCTCTCCTGGGCTCTAAAGCGCGCGCTTGCTCCTATGGGCATTAGTTGACATCACTGGTATATGGTAATGCCTATCTTCAAAGATAATCCCTATCATATAGCTGTAAAAGATATGTTCGAAGGAGTAAAACAATTTAGATATCTGGGAGTCATAATAAAATTGATAATAGGTGCAACATGTACGAAATTATCAGGATACAAACAGGAAACGGGGCATACTTTGCAAACAAATGTTCTTTCGAAGGAAAATCTTACTGGAGAATATATGAACCCGTCAGGGAACAAAACGAATGGAGAATACGAAACAATTAAGAGCTACATAATCTTCTTGGAGGACGACAGATTTGTAAAATCCCAAAGACTGAGGTAGCTAGGTGTTGTATATACAGGGACATCATTTTATTTTTACTTCAATTTTTATTGTACCTCAGTTTTTGAATGTACTTCACTCCCACTCCTTCTATTACTGAAGTTGAACCGTCCTCCACACAGATCCAAGACCGCATATACAGTCATAGTAGCCTTACCGTCACAGTACGTTCCAAAAATATGTTCGCGTTTTCCAATGACAAAAGAGCTTTCAATATTGCATCATTTTCGCACAGGTACTGTCGTCCATTTGCCTACGTCGTATTTCGGTTTTCGCCACCAGCTTCTATTCGCCTCTCTGTAAAGGCTAGTGGCTGGGCTGTCGTAGCTCTTTTCTGAGAACATTAATTTCTGTTAGGAATTGGACATCTACGTAACATTATACCCATACAACTGTTTAAAATAACTTAAAAAAGGGCCTTGTTAAGTAATTGTCACGTGGTTTCCCTCCTTTCTACGATCCTGCGACATAACCACTTGGACGGACAGTAGATAGCATGTCAGTAATTTCATCTTTTCGGATCGAGCAGAAGTGAAGACTGAATTTACAGTACGTAAGGTACTATTTTACAGAGTAGGTAAAGAATTATTTCAACATGAGTTACTAGTACGAAGGACGAAACTGGTAATTGGAATTACACAAATTAGAACTGAAGCCTGTATCGAAATGAACCGCCACCATTTTGAAAAATGTGTTTAAATATCCATATTATGATTATTTTCGAATTTAACTTCATTCTCTATTGTGTACGCTAATGTGCTATAGACAGTATAATATACGCTGCATAATGAATACGTCGTCCGTATGGACAGCTCAGTTCGTGAGTAAAAACACTCATTGTTAATACTGTACTGTATTCTGATTAAACAAAAACCTAATGAAAATTATCAAACTCAAAACCGTGATATTTCCTAGTTTACGTAAATGGATGAACTACTTTTCTTCCCTCCTATACCTAGTAAAGTGATTTGTTTGTATATTACGCCATCGAACTCCAGTCGTGGAAGGGGGTAGCGACAGTTGATCCAAAGGTATAGAAAGGTTAAGATCAGAAATGTTAGTAAAAATAAAATGATGTCCCTGTAGAATGCCGGAGAATAGAATCCCTAAAATAATGCTGCAAGGGAGATTACATAGTAGGAGGAGAGTGGAAAGACCAAAATTAAAATGATTAGACGGAGTTACAAAGGACTTGGAAACGATTGAGAGTAAGAAGATGGGAAGAATTGGTGGTGATCGAGATGGAAAGCTGTCGTTCATACGGCCAAACCCCACCCAAGGTTGTAGAGTGAAATAATATTTACACCAAACCATTCATTGGATTTATTATCGTCCCAATTACAATTGTAAAGTTTTATGTATGCTTGAGCGTGCACGTCACCGCACCGCTTATTTGTTTTTTAGTCGTATGTTTTCTTACTCTCCGCGACGCCAATGGGCAATTATTTCTCATTGTTGTTTATAATTTAGTTCAGAAAGTATTGTTATTATACAGACAGACTGTCTTTTGGGTCAGAGGAGGTCGAGGTCAGCAATTAGGCCTTACCTTCACCTTAGAAGCGTGTCGAATATCTGATGACATGTAATAAACAAAACAAGCAGCCAGGGAGATACACGAGCGTTCGTCTGCTGTATAGACAACAGTCAAGGTAAGCGTTCACTACATCGTATCGCACTCCTCATACGAATCGCACGCAACGAATATTTTAAGTGCAGTGCGTTCACTGTAACGGCTCCACCTCATCGCCTCATCGGATTCCCCTATCAGCTGTTTAAAACATGACGTCATACGATATTGACATTGGTGAAAAAAGATGATTTGAGGTTAGGTCTATTAATTACGTCTGTTAGCGAATAAGAATTTGTAATTGCTTCATGCGTCTTAATTGAAGAGGAAGAAACAAAAGAGATATTGGTTACATAATATATATGTAAGAAACGACTTGATTACTGTAATGAGAACGTCTCAAATTATATAATTCTTCGCAATTTTCTACAAGTGAAATAAGTTTTCCGTCTGCCATTGTGGCGCGACACTGAACATGGCACAACATAATAGTAACAGTTGACCAATTAAAATTGATTTATTAAAGAAGGCCATGACCGCACGCATCGGAAAAGTTGCCCATCCGAGAAACGTGGACGGATTTGCCGAGAGGCGATGCGTCCGATACGATGTAGTGAACGCGGTTACATAACAATTAGAGCAAAGGTAGTCTTTTTTCCGATCCGTCGATTCGTCCGATGAGTGCGATACGATGTAGTGAACGCTTACCTTTAGGCGGCTCTCACACCGGACCAATATGCCTGTTGGCTGTACACAGTGGCGGTTAGTGAAAAGTGAAATTGGCAGTAGCGGCGGTGATCGAAATCCTCGGTGAGGTCAGATGCAACTGATTTAAGTGCCTCCGATAAGAAATGTTTATTCATGATATTATTATTATTATTATTATTATTATTATTATTATTATTATTACCAATGAAAAATAATTGATTGTGATGAAGCAATCCATATTATCTGCTGAAATTCCCCTTTCTTTTCTTATTTTTTTCCTTTGACAGCAACAAACAAGATCAACAGAAAAGTTTATTTTGCACCACATTACCATTTATGTTGCCCATACCAGGATGCAACAGAAACTCGCCTTTTAAGATTATCTGTCAGAAAATTTGTCAGCGATGGCATAGGTACCTCTTTATTCAAAACTTCCTTTCTTTCAATATTATTTCTTCCCCAAAAAGGACACTCTAACAATGAATTAACTACACCAGCATTATTTCTCGCATTTGTTTCTGTTTATGTTTTCCGAAAACATATAACAACATTGACCCAGACTCACTACTATACTACAAAGTACAATAGTACAACACCCTCGCTTAAGTCATAAACTGAGACATAAGGGGAGAGAACAGTGTAGGTCTCTGCCTGCCAAAGAGCTGGAATTTTTATGTCATTATGACCTATTTAGGAAGACAAGTCACCACTGCTGTTCCCACACCACTCTACCCTTGAGGCCGGTCCATGGATGAGAGGCGTGAAAGCTGACCAGGCCACGAGGCCAGACGAATTGTCCCTCAGCTATAGCTTTTCAAGAGCAACCTCAAAGCCCGCGAAAACATACGAAATGCAGAAGCCAGACCCGGCACGAGCGATCCTAGCCTCAGGAACAAATTTTACTGCAAAACAGGTCTATATGCATCACAAAGTTTTCAAATGCTTCTACAGCGATATATGCTTCATTCAAATAACTAATGCATTATATAAAAACACAAAATTTGATTTCAGTTAAGCCAAGTGACTGAGGCCCGGCCTCACTTGCCTCAGTCAATCAGCCGCCACTGATATATACATACATGTTCTGCCCATGGGAAGGTCTTTCACTACAAACCCAGCATTCCCCAATCTTTCCTACTTTCTGCCTTCCTCTTTACCGTGGAAAGATTCATCATGCCATGTTTGCAGTTTTTCTTGGTAGGATAAATGCGGCAGCTTTCCGTTGCTTTCCGCACACCACTCTCTCTTTCGCATCTTAAAAGATCCCAGGGGGACCCCAGCGTGGATGTGAGGAGAGTGGATTTGAACATAGTGTGCAACTAATGCAAATGCAAACGAAAACACTTAAAATTCATATTTTCAAGAAATTGTCTTCCAGTGCAGGATTTTACTGTGAGTATTCTATTGCATGTCAGTGTAGCGAAAAGGGATTATAAAGAATGGACACTTCGCGTCGGTACCTTTGATGTAGCCGGACTGATTTCAATGACCTTCAAGCCAGCTAGAGCGTGAGATTCTGCTTTCTCCCTACAGTTGGCGCTGACATCACACCAGCTTGCAGCGGAAATATAACACATATAATTAATACATCTAGGCACATTATGTACTCAAATAAAATAAATTGGATCCATAAAATAATAAATACGTCATTAAATGTAATGTCTAGACTCTAGAGTTCCTTTATAGTGAGTGTTAAGACGTTGGCCCCAACAACAATTAAAATATGTAATGAATTGATAGCACTGAAAATGGAAAAACGAAACTCTTACGAGAAGTAAAACCATATACCTATATTTTTATTTTTTTATTTTACGACGCTGTATCAACATCTAGGTTATTTAGCGTCTGAATGAAATGAAGTTGATAATGCCGGTGAAATGAGTCCGGGGTCCAGCACCGCAAGTTACCCAGCATTTGCTCGTATTGGGTTGAGGGAAAACCCCGGAAAAAACCTCAACCAGGTAACTTGCCCCGACCGGGATTCGAACCCGGGCCACCTGGTTTCGCGGCCAGACGCGCTGACCGTTACTCCACAGGTGTGGACTATACCTATATTATATTATATACAAATATTAAACGAATTTGATACTTAATTTTATAATGTATTATATTATTTTATAACATAATTTATTATATCTGAAATATAAAAAATTATTATTACAACTAGTTCGTCACTGAGAAATAAGGAAAAGCTGTTAACTTGTATTTATTTGAAGTAAAGCGTTACTGGATTATGCAATAAGGTAGGCGATGTTTGAATCCTGTGTCTCAACTCTATTCTCAATTATTATCTTAGCCTATGCTAGATTACACTAACCTCTAGCGCTTGAAAGTAGAACTAAACGCTGGCGCACAGAGAAACAAAACACAGGCAAATTCGCTCAGTGTCCATTCTTTATAATCCCTATTCGCTGGTCAGTGTGTATGATGTATGAATATTTTTTTCTATTCAATTGTGTATGTATAATCACATTTGCTAATTTGTTATGGTGCGTTTTTCCAAAAACAAATTTTAAAAAATTAGGGGGTTTCTCTGAATTTTAGGGGGATTTCTTGTTCCTTGGTTGGCAACACTGGTGAGCGGAGTTAAGCTTGAGTATCGGTTGCCGAAGGTAAGAGCTCAAGCATACACAAAGCTCTACCAGTTCAATGGGACGATAATAAATCTAATGGATGGCCTGGTGAAAATAAAACTGCATTTAATGTTGATAAAACCAGTGTATAGTGCCCGCGTTTTATTAATACCCAGCCCGTATCCAAGACGACCGTTTCCTTTGAAGAGATAAGATAACAGTCTGTTTATTGATTAGGCCAGTGGCAGGGGCGGCTGTTCCTTATGTGCTACAGTGCTACAGCACAATGATAATTTTTGCTCAAATAATGTATTTGCAATGCCATAGTATTTAATCTGTCATTTGACAATTTCCCGTGGTTATGTTCATGACGCGTTATAAAGTGTTTAGTCTTCGCTTTTCGTTCTTTGGTGCCTCAGGGGATACGTTGTGCTACTCAGAACTTACATGAGAATGTAAATAATTATTGCGCATGTGCGAAGCTGAAATCACTGCTCTGATTGGCTATTTTTACGCGGGGAAGTGCTGTAGTCAGCTTCAGCACGACACAGCTTGGAGATTGCAAAAGTAAAGCGTAACGAAAGAATGCTTGTTTGTGGAAGAACTCGGAACTATGTACAATGTATTTGGTAATTCAAGTGTCCGACTGCTGCTGCCATCTACCAGTTTTTTGAGGTTCCTCCTGAATCAGTCAGCAAGCGACGGAAAATGGAATCCGAAAATTGAAGCCAAGGAAGTATGTGACCGTATAATTCAGGAAACTACTTATCGTTTCCAGTCTTTAAACTACCTAGACGCAACAAAATTGTTAAACAGCAAATTTTTTGACAATTTTTTGCATAATTTTCCTGAACGCGAACTTGAAGTTGCTGTCAACAGCTATACTGTACTGAACAAAAGAATGTGAAAGAGACAACTTGGGGTTCTATATGGAAGTCTCGACTTCCGAAATATAGATGGAGCTGTTCAATTGTTACAATACATAGCCTCCAACAATTCACAGGATCCATTCTGTGAAGTAACGAAGTTGTTAAATATTTTTGGTACATCACCAATGACCACTGCTGAGCCAGAAAGATGATTTTTAAGGAACACTATGTCCCAGGATCGCCTCACTGTTCTTACAATACTGTCAATAGAAAATAGTATAATGTCCAAAATGGAGGGTTTAACGTTTAACACTAGAGTAATTCGTCACTAGGCGAGTCTCAAATTAAGATAAATACATGTAAGCGTATACAGTAGGCCGATATAGAGATTGTAGCACACTCATTATTTTGACCACCAGCCGCTACTGGCCAGTGGTCGTCAGCACTCGCTGAAATGAGTAATGGGTACGGAGTGTATCGGAATATGCAGAAGGAAGAGAGAGAGTGAGGGAAAGCATATCCGCCAGAGTGCATCTCTTATCCGCGTGTAAGGGACGCTAGCTCGAGGGTGCACTGTGCTGACGACCGCTGGATTAGGCCTTCTCAGATGCCGCTTCCTTCACAAGACGCGGTAACATATGACTACCAATCACGCTTTAGCATTTTTAATTGACGTGCCGATATCAACTCCACGTGGAATATGAAACATCCTTGCCTTATCTCGAGTTAATTGACGCGAATTGAAATAAATATATCGCTAACGAGAATTTTATAGGTACGATCTTTACAGAAGAAAGTACAGTACGATTATTTAGTCCTGACAGTCACCGGAGAAGTGCGCGTGGGACAGGCGAGTCCATTTAGTTACGCCAAGGGGTGTTTGGGTTATTCGCTCGCTTGCCTTTACCGACCGCTCGCCCTATCACACTCCGGAACTCTCCCCACTCCTCCTATTACTTCCCCTCTTTCGCGTCGCTGAGCTGTCAGGAGTAAATAATCGGTCTGTAACAACGCTTAACATTGCAAGTACTGGATGTTCAGTTCAAAGTGTGTCATGGCTCGCTATATGCCGTCATGTGGCTAGCCGATGAGCCTAGAAAATTCAACCTTCCTACATTTCCGCAAAGGTGTATTACCTAGGAGGCAGAGAAGTTGCCTAGCAAGTACGGCGTTCATTCTGAAGAGTACGTACCGATGCGTACGATAACGCCGATAGTGGCAGGAATGTGAACTGTTTGGAAATACGTACTGTCGGGATATGGGGAGAGGGTTAAGACGATTACTTACGTATTTGTTGACATTAACTTCGACGGTCAACATGGACACGGAGTATTTGATTTGTGTTGTGGAATGTTACCGTACGCAACCGATGATAACAAATACCCTGCGTACGACTTGCCGGCGCAAAAAACAGTTCGAAAGAGGTTATGGTAACACACAGACCGTACAGACCGCCATCTGTTGCTACGACGTTCAAGTTATACCGTACACGTTCTCAAGTTCAGATTTAAGAACGCCTTGAATAATAGGCAACTTCTCTGACATATAAGCTGAAACTCGCTTCAAATCGGTGACTCAACAACAGTGACGTCATGACACACTTTGAAATGAACACCCAGTATTGATGCGTGCAATAAACGATATATTACAACACAAAGGCTTCCGAATGCGTATTAAATCAACGCGCCGACTATAATCATATTTCGTAAAGTCTGTCCGAATTCAGGTTAACAAGCGGGCAGCTTTGTGTAATCATAATTGGTGGGGGTGTACGTTATCAGCTATAATAATGCAAACATGCTTCGAGAGCAAGTGTAAATATGACACCACTTGACCTCCAACTGTTTTCATACAAGGAAAAAAAGAGCATATCAATTGAATGCATGTTAAAAGTGATTGGTTAAAGCCTGCACCCAACGCTCTCCCACGCGTATGCAGCTGCATATAATAAATTTAATTAATAACCACTCGGATACGAGCTATTCCATATGAAATCGAATAACGAAATACCATGACATCTCAGAATTGTCTGAAAATTAGCACAGAGGTTTAAATGTTATGTTTTATTTAACGACGCTCGCAACTGCCGAGGTTATATCAGCGTCGCCGGTGATGCCGGAATTTGGTCCCGCAGGAGTTCTTTTAAATGCCAGTAAATCTACTGACATGAGCATGTCGCATTTAAGCACACTTAAATGTCATCGTCCTGGCCCGGGATCGAACCCGCAACCTCGGTCATAAAAAGCCAGCGCTATACCAACCTGCCAACCAGGTCGACCAGGTTTAGTATGTGAGAACTAGTAAATGTACAAATTTTGACTTCATTTAGCCCAGTAGTTTTTCAGATAAAATTCCTTAAAATTTACCGTATCTTGTATTTTATTCTTACTTTCAACGCGTACTACTACGTCTGGCTTCGAAATAAAAACTTAAGCTATAGCTAATTTTGTAGTGCACATTTAAGTGTATTAATGGATTGTACCACATATATTTTGTTTGTGGAAATTATGGATATATTGTTTTTTGTGATTTATAACATGATACCACCAAAAAAGTATGGATATAAAATACTACAATATTAGTTATTGTTGAGACAAAAATCATACAATTTTTTTAAAAGCTATTTTAAATTAAAAGCCTTAAAAATAAGTACGTCAAATCTCGCTATAAAAATACGCGCTCCCTGCAACGTCATGCGGAGACGTGAGAGAAGCCAGAATATTCTTATCAGCTGGCTTTGAGTGTCTTGTAACACCTGGCGTGTTGTAACACAAGGAATGAAACGAATACGTGACCCACCAGCCAATCTTCTGTGTGTATTATCTGTGGTTATTGAATTCCAATATTTGAGGGTTTTCCTTTATTGTGTTGCAGCAAATTAAAAAAATTGCTATATTAAAGATAGTGATTACGTATTGTCTTAAAAGCAAGAATTATACCAATCGTAACCATCAGTAAACAGTAACAGGTTAGTGTACGATTATGTAATATCTTTATAAAATTATTTTAGTATTCAGAGAAATACATCTTTCATTTCGAGTTGTTTTCGAATGCGTGAACTACTCGCATGACGGAACTTACGAGCTGCTAGCGTTGGCCAACTACGCGCACGCTCAGCTTGCTGTGGGATGGAGCCACGCTGCGAAGAAATCTACAATGAGAATTAATTTTTTTTTAACTTTATTTTCCACTCTTACCCAAAGGAAATTTTGGATCTGTAAACTGTGTTTTATTCTATATTAAGTCACCCATATTGTCGTATTTTTATTTTTTAGCCATTTCGTCAAGAAAAAAAGTAAAATAAATAAATCTGCCTAGTCAAGTGAATAAGAATTTAAAAAAATCCTTCCAAAGCCATTATATTACCCTCTGAGTCTGCTTTAAAAAGATAGGTCGTTGAAAATCCTACCATTAAATGTCTCTGAGCAATGTTCTTCCAAAACTAACAATTTTACGAAAGTGCGATAAATTTGACGCTCTATAAAATGAAAAGTAATACTAGTTGGGGATATATTAACCCACCCTTAGGCTTGTCCAGTGAAGGCCTTTCAATGACAGAAGCACCTTTCCTTTTTTTTTTAATGCGAGATCAAATTTTCTGAAATTTTGTCGGACTTCATATGGAACAGCCCTTATGCCTTTTAAGGAAACCGGAGGTTCATTGCCGCCCTCACATAAGTCCGCTATTGGTCTCTATCCTGAGCAAGATTAATCCAGTCTCTTACAAATTCATTTTAATATTATCCTCCCATCTACGTTTCCGCCTCCCCAAAGGTCTCTTTATCTCCGGCCTCCCAACTAACATTCTAGGCCTATATGCATTTCTGGATCGCCCATACGTGCTAAAATACCCTGCCCATCTCAAACGTCTGGATTTAATGTTCCTAATTATGTCAGGCGAGAAATACAAAGCCTGCAGTTCTGCGGTGTGTAACTTTCTCCATTCCCCTGTACCTTCATCCCTCTTAGCCCCGAACATTTTCCTAAGCACCTTATTCTCAAACATCCTTAACCTCTGTTACTCAAATTAAGAGTCCAAGTTTCACAACCATACAGAACAACAGGTAATATAACTGTTTTATAAATTCTAACTTTCAGCTTTTTTTAGAGCAGACTGGACGACAGAAGCTTCTCTAGCGAGTAATAACAGGCATTTCCCATATTTATTCTGTTTTAATTCCTCCTGAATCTGTTGCTCCAATATATTTTAATTTTTCCACCTCTTCAAACGATAAATTTCCAAATTTTATATTTCCATTCCGTACTATGTTCTGGTCAAGACACCATCATATACTCGTACTTTCTCTTTTCATGGATTTACTGCCAAACCTATCTCTTTACTTGCTTCAAGTAAAATTCCCGTGTTTTCTCTAATCGTTTGTGGATTTTCTGCTAACATATTCACGTCATGCGCATAGACAAGGAGCTGATGTAACCCGTTCAATTCCAAACCTTCTCTGTTATCGTGGACTTTCTTAATGTCATATTATAGAGAAAAGTTAAAAAGTACAGGTGATAGTGCGTCTCCTTGCCTTAGCCCGCAGTGAATTAGAAAAGCATCAGACAGAAACTGGCCTATACGGACTCTGTTGTAAGTTTCACTGAGAAACATTTTAATTGACCGTACTAGTTTCTTGGGAATATCAAATTCAATAAAAATATTATATAAAACTTCTCTCTTAAGGGGTTAGGTACAGCTTACAGCAGTAAAATTTTGGAAATATTCAACATTTTTTTCCTCCATTATTGTATCTTGTAAAATAATGAAAATTAGCAGGTATAAAACACTGTCCTTCTGCTATATGAAAAATATTTTTACGATTAAAAAATTATTTACCATTTTTTTTTTCAAAATACAGTTCATTGTGCAGTGATGAAGCGTTTCCCCACATAATTAAAAAACTATCCAACATTCTGTGATGAAATCTTTTGTATGTATTTTGCATGTCATATTTACAATATGATGCAATATCACTTCTCTATTTTTGGCAGATTGATAAAAAAATAAAATAATTTTAAAAAATGATCAGATACGCCTATCAGCATTTTCTGCTAGCACAAAATAAAATATATATTTATTAAGGAATGTAGTTGAAAAGCATGATATTGTATACATGAGATTTAGAAATACAATAAAAGAGACAGAACATGAAAAAGTAACAAGTTTATGAGTTATGAGGAAAACGCTTCATCACTGCCACCATTTGGAATTCTAAAAAAAAAAATAATAATAATAATAATAATAAAAAATTTAATCGCAAAATTATTCTTTCATATAGCAGAAGTACAGTGTTTTACACATTCCAATTTTTATTTGTTCAAGCTACAGTAATGGCGGAAAAAATGTTGAATATTTCCAAAAATTTTACTGCTGTAAGCTGTACCTAACCCCTTAACCGAGCCGTATGTATTTTTAAAATCTGTGAATAACTGATGTACTGTACCTTTATACTCCCATTTTTTTCTCCACTATATGTCGAATACAAAAATCTGATCAATAGTCGATCTATTACGCCTAAAACTACAATGATAATCCGCAATAATTTCATCTATAAATGGAGTTAATCTTCTCAAAAGAACATTGAACAAAAATTTTGTATGACGTCAAGAAAGTGATATTCTTCGAAAATTGCTACAGTTAACCATTAATTACTGTTATTTAATTATTACGTTTTATTTTTATCATTATTACTTTTATATCTACTTCATTAATAGAGCTACATTCAGACATGTTATAATGAGAATTTCCACTGTATATATTCACTGATGTCCACACCTGTGGAGTAACGGTTAGCGCGTCTGGCCGCGAAACCGGGTGGCCAGGGTTCGATTCCCGGTCGGGGCAAGTTACCTGCTTGAGGTTTTTTCCGGGATTTTCCCTCAACCCAATATGAGTAAATGCTGGGTAACTTTCGGTGCTGGACCCAGGATTCATTTCACCAGCATTATCACCTTCATACCATTTTGACGCTAAATAACCTAAGATGTTGATAAAGCGTCGTAAAATAACCTACTAAAATACAAAAATAAATATTCATTGATCTGTTAAGTCCAGAATATTTGGAGTGTAAGTAAAAGTAAAATCTTTTCTGTTTTCGCTGTGGTTGATGGTATTCACGACTGAACAAAGACTTAAGCCTTGGTTTGTATTACTATACTTCGATCCATAATGTCTGATAGGAGAAGTAAACATTGACAACAGGGGGGAGAGAAGTATAATTACTATTCAACCAATGGCAAAGGTCTCATTCCACGCTTTCTTGAAGCTGGGCGGGAGTAGAACGCTTCATACAGCCCAACTTCAAGACAAAATATGTGTTGGAACACAAAAAGTCTGATCACCGCGAAGTCGGGCTACCCCAAGCGAAAATCAAAACAACCGTAGATAGCTGTATTTCTTGTTCTTCCCACCTTGTCATTTGGTTGTCATTCAGGCTGCATCAATTGCTCCTTACATTTTGCCCGCCTCTGATTTAGTTCAATGCCGGACAATGGGTGGATAGCGCAGCACGCTTTGAAAACGGCGCATGCTTGACGTACCCAATGTAAATATCACGTGCTTACCTTACTATCAATGCGAAATAGATACGTTCTGTTTAAACCAGTGATGTCAACGATAGCGCAAACGTGCTCATAGCCCGTATGCGCTGATCAGAGCACGTAAGGCACGCAGGTACAAGTCGCTGGTAAACACAAAAGTTGTACATTACACATTGACGAAGAAGTCGTTCAGTAAGTTTCAGGCTAACTAGACTCTTAACTTCTTATGTAAGTGAAAGATGAGGTGATGCTCTTTGTTGGTTTGTTGAAATTATTTTGTTACAAATACAAGCAGTGTCGAACGCCTGAAATTATTAGTTCATCTACAGATTGATATAATATTCAAATCAGTTTGTTTTCATTGACATTAAATAATAGTAAATGTATATGAAAATATATTGCAGAGCTTCTTCCTCACAGCTTTGTACTTATGTTTACAGAATAAAGTACAAACAAAAGTATGTGCTGCTAATGGCGTAGACTCGTTACATGTCAGTTACGAGTTGTGTCTATAAATTGTCCAGATTTTCGTACATAAATTCTCAGTTTGACAATTTTTCTTACCATTACGATAATGTTATGTCCAGGTATTTTGAATTGCGTGAATATATGTCAGAATCCATAACAGAAAATAGAGACAGTCCAGAACTAGTTATCTCTACAAGGATCGAGGAACGTAACTTTCTCAAGGATATACAGGGACATCGTTTTATTTTTACTTCAATTTTTATTGTACCTGAGTTTTTGAATGTACTTCACTCCCACCCCTTCTACTAACGATGTTCAACCGTCCTCCACACCGCATATACAGTCATAGTAACCTTACGGTCATAGTAAACAGTACGTTCCAAAAATATGTTCGCGTTTTCCAGTGACGAAAGAGTTTTCAATATTGAATCATTTTCGCATAGGTACTGTCGTCCATTTGCCTACGTCGTATCTCGGTTTCCCCCACCAGCTTTTATTCGCCACCTAATGGCTGGGCTGCCTTAGCTCCTTTCTCAGAACATTAATTTCTGTTAGGAATTGGACGTCTACGTAATATTATACCACTGTTTAAAATAACTTAAATAAAAGGGCTTCGTTAAGTAATTAACTGTCACGTGATTTCCCTCCTTTCTACGACCCTACGAAATAACCAGTTGGACGGACAGTAGATAGTATGTCTGAGTAATTTTATCTTTTCGGATCGGGCAGAAGTGAAGATTGAATTTACAGTACTTGAGGTACTCTTTTATAGAGTAGGTACAGAATTATTTCAACATGAGTAACTAGTACGAAGAAGGAAACTGGTAATTGGAATTAAGTACAATAGTCTATAGTGTGATAATATGCACATTAGAACTGAAGCCTATATCGAAATGAACGGCCACCATTAAAAAAAATGTGTTTAAATATCCATATTTGATTATTTTTCAATTTAACTTCATTCTTTATAGTGTACGCTAATGTGCTCTAGACATTATAATATACACTGGATAATGAATACGTTCGCATGCCTCAGTTCGTGAATAAAAACACTCATTGTTAATACTGTACTGTATTAAGATTAAACAAAAACCTAATGAAAATTATCGAACTCAAAATCGCGATATTTCCTAGTTTACGTAAATGGATGAACTGCTTTTCTTCCCTCCTATACCTTGTAAAGTGATTTGTTTGTGTGTTACGCCAGTATTATCGAACTACAGTCGTGGGAGGGGGAGCAATCTGTGTTTCCGGTTCTCTAAAGTTATAGCCAGGTTAATATTAAAAATGTTAGTAAAAATAAAGTGATGTCCCTGTATTAGAGCATCTTAACGTTTTGAATTTGAGATCGCAAGGAATGAATCAATTAATTTGTGTCGACAGATATTGTTAAAAGCTTTTATTGTGGATGTCACAGATCTCACAGCACAATTTTTTATAATTGCAACGCCTTAAGTCACTGAACTTCTGCTCAACAGTATAAAATATTGCAATGTTTTAAAAAATATCTGGAAAGAGTTCCATAGACGATTTAAAGATACTGACCTGCTCCAGCCAAAGTTAGATTTGTTTTGTGAACCTTACTCATCAAACCCAGAAAGTATACCAACACAATTACAATTGAATACCTGAATTTTGACAAACATTCAAAGTCCAAAATTTACCTAATTCGTATTTTTACCTAACAAGTTGTACGATGAAAGAGTAATGGAATGGAGAAAAATTCTCTCCGGCGCCGGGATTTGAACCCGGGTTTTCAGCTCTACGTGCTGACGCTTTATCCACTAAGCCACACCGGATTCCACCCCGGCGTCGGAAGAATCGTCTCAGTCTTAAGTTCCAACTCTTGGGTTCCCTCTAGTGGCCGCCCTCTGCACTACGTCATAGATATCTATGAACCTAGGACCGAAGTCCACATATGTGCTGAGGTGCACTCATAGTGAGTGACTAGTTGGCCGGGATCCGACGGAATAAGCGCCGTCTTAAATCACGAAGTGATTTACGCATATCATATATATTATTATAATGTACCGAAGTACATATGATATTTTCATGCAGATATTCTGAGTCATTATACGATGAAAGAGTAATGGAACGGAGAAAAATTCTCTCCGGCTTAGTGGATAAAGCGTCAGCAAGTAGAGCTGAAAACCCGGGTTCAAATCCCGGCGCCGGAGAGAATTTTTCTTCGTTCCATTACTCTTTCATCGTATAATGACGCAGAATATCTGCATGAAAATATCATATGTACTTCGGTACATTATAATAATATATCTAACAAGTTGTGTTTTACATTGGCTGTCACTCTGTAAAAAAGGATATTCCAAGTCCGACTATAAGCCTGTGTTTTTGGATCATACAAATTTTTATTTCAATACTCTCAATGCAAGCTTATATAGTTTCTTTGCGGTCCTGAAAAATTGACTTCAATGGACTTGGAATTAAATTCAGGTCTTCCATTAGAAATTATTTTGCTTCAGGAAACAACATTTCACCGGACATAAGAAGGCTGGTGTCGGGAAAAATCAGAAAAAGCACTTCTGAATTACGCCAGAAATCAGAAATTTAAATTTGTTTCTAGAAGTGTGCTGATGCCCATGTAAGTAGTTAATGTAACAGTTAATAATAATTAGGCTAATTATAAGTTTCATTATGTAAAACTGCTTAAGTTAAAGCGAAGCTATGTTTATTATTTGTTATATCCTACTATTTTGTAATTAATTGCATTTATTAGAGAGGTACATGCTACAAAACATGCTTTTATTTCTTGATTTCTTGTGTGAGCGTAACACATTATCTATTACTGAAGAGCAGTTTAATTCATCTTGCAGTGGTAGGCCAATAGAGTTCATTTTGCTCACCCCTTCTTTTTCACCGCTACCGTCTGCAGAATAAATTCATTGGAATCCGTGAGCGCTTGGGAGCACGTAGAGTATTTCACGTGCTATGACCTTGACATTCGTGGTTTAAACTGTGGCAATGCACAGAGAACTCAGTACAGTATTTGAAACCAAACCAGCTACGGTTATTTTTTTTCGCAGTTCTTTCGCTCAAACCAAGAAATCAAAACAATTTGAGGAATGGTACAGTCTTAGAAAAAAGTTTTGTCGCACAGATACTTTAGAAGTCCCAGAAAGGAGGCAGTGCGCATGATCAGGCATAAAACGAAACAAAACTAATTTTATTACCTCCAAGTCCTTCTCTTGTGACCAAGGTCGCACGTCCTCTGAGCATGCGCACTGCCTACTTTCTGGAACTCACAAAGTATATCTACGACAAAACTTTTTTCTAAGACTGTACACTCTTAGACAAAAAAATGACCGGGCTCCAGATTCTATGTCCGATTCGGAAGACTTCGGGTGCATTCGTCAGAGCATGATACACACGCGGACGAATTTCTTCTGTCGTAAATGTTTCCAACACTCCACTGCCACCACTATATGATGATTATACAGGGACATCATTTTATTTTTACTTGCATTTTTATTGTACCTGCATTTCTGAATGTACTTCACTCTCACCCCTTCACTAATGTCCTTGCTCCTGTCAGACACACAAACTTACGGCCGCTGTTGCATTCGAAGTCTTCACGCAGTGAAGTAAACACTGCAGTGTATAGTGTGTTTCATAAATATGATTGCGTTTTCTATAGAAGAAAGAACCTATATTAATAATATCATACTAAAAAATTATATTCAAGAAACGATAAATTCAATTTCAGAGAATATGCTTCGAAATGTTTTTAATAATATGCGTACTGAATTGAAGCCTGCATTGTAATGAACGGCAACCATTTTCAGCAACTTGTTTAAAAATTCAGATTAGCTTTTTTTTGAATTGAGGTGGCTAGAAGCAAAGGAATGCTATTGATATTTGTAATAACATGAGTTAAGTGCATCCAGTGTAAGCTAAAGTATCTAAAATTTTAGTGGCAAAGGGATATTTTAATCGCATCACACATTAAAATTTAAATACAAATTTCACCGATTTTACGAAAGCTTAAATATTTAAACCCCATATTCTCAAAAGTAACTTAAGTGCACTTACAGCCCTTTACTTATGACCCCCTCAATTTAAGTGCACTCTCTATATTCTATGTTAACACCAATAATTAATATGCTAAATAAAGTAGATATTACATAACGAACATAGCCGCCTGAAAAGTTGAGTTTTTTGAAAAAAAAAAAATGTTACTACTCTACTGTATTTTCATAAATTCCGTGAAACTGGTGATCAAACTGAAAATCGTAATATCGTATTTCCCTACAACATAAATGGTTACACTACTTTTCTCTCCTCCTATACCTAGTAAAATGATTTGTTTACATATTGCACTAGTAACATCAAACTCCTGTAATGGAAGGGGGCAACAGTGTTTCCGAGTATAGCCAGGTTAATTGTTAAAAATGTTGGTAAAAATAAAGTGATGTCCCTGTATAACATGCTACTTAAAGAGTCATGTCTCTCTCGCATGGCGTAGTCGGTAGCATTGTGTTCTTTTATCCGAAAGGTTTCCAGTTCGAATCTCACTCCATGCTTTGTTTTTTCATTCTAATTTTTTACTTCTTGTATACTGATAATAACCAATATTGTGAAATATTTAACAGAAAGTTAATATTTACAAAGGGCAAGTTAGATACTAATAGCAATCCTTTCCCTTGTATCTTGTATTTGAAGAGACTAAACGAAATCTTCTCGGATAGAAATAAACAAAAATAAACCTTAAGTAAAAGAAATCCTTCTCGGATAGGAATAAACAAGCATCATCCTTTTTTTTTGTATTAAACAAAATAAAGATGTACATCTCGGAGACCAATAAACAGAAATCAAAATAGACAAATAATTCAATACCGTGTATGTAATCCCTCCGCATCTATAACCGCCTGCATGCTACGGGGTACACGACCTTGAATCGCTCTACACAAGAAGCTAGACTGTTACTATGAAGCTATTACAAAGCAGATATGTAACGGCATTATTTACGAGTGTAGCCAATATCTGGAACACATTGGCTTTGTCTTTAACATTATTCATCTCGTTTTTGCAATACTGTTAATATTATGATGATTATTATTATTATTATTATTATTATTATTATTATTATTATTATTATTATTATTGTATTTGTAATACTATGAATATTATTATTATTCTGGTTGTTGCATTATTATTATTATTTTTATTTTTATTATAGCTACTACTACTATTACTACTAATACAAATTATAGTAACTGATCAATACTCCTTATGGAGAAGGGAGAAGATCCAAGAACTGAGCATCTATTTTAATTCAAAGGTAATTAGGAAGAAGTCTCCGATATTACTCAATGTTTTTGTTTAATTTTTTAACTAATCCAAACTCCTGTGCACGTTAATAAATGTATCATTTGGTTCTAGCTAGAGAAAAAATAAAACGAAACAAATACATATACTTATACGAAGGTGGATACGAACCCGGGTCTTCTGTGTGTGAAGTCAGAGTTTTACCACGGAGCTATGACACACACACAGTTCAAAACGTTGTTTGCTGCTATAAGAGTATGTTCTTGGATCTCGCTGGTTTCGTCCTTACTACTCTGATTTTAGTCTTGTGTATCAGGCGCACAGCCGAACGGAACTTAGACAAATTTACGCTTCAAGAGTCCGGTCATTTTTTTTTTTTGTCTAAGAGTGTACATGTGGTAAATATCACATCGTTGTTGTGTTCTTGACATTTAACTCCAATTACTACGCGCTATGGATCAAAAGTAAATGTGATGCTATTTGACTTCTCGGTATTGCCTCTAATATTAATCATCGTACCAAGACGCTTCCTATCTCTAATTTCATCGCAACAATATCCTCTATCACACTCCGGTCTTCGAAGACGGCATTTAGTAGTCACCACAGTCTAGTGCAGGCATGCACTAGGTTTGCGCTCTCCGAGCCGGCTCACAGCTCATGAGCGGAATGCAGATATTGGCTGCGCTCTGTATAAGGGTGGACTGGAAGAAGGGGTGATGTCGTACAAATTGTACACAAGGTGTTCATTAAATAAATTCCCGTTCAGTGTTTGCAAAACTATCTTGGACGATTATTAATTAATAAAGAAATATTTATTTTACGGAAATAATAGAAACTCTATAGCTACTTAAATATACAATATCAGTTTGTTATATTTTTATGCTCGACCATGCCGAAATGTAGTAATTATACACCTGGTAGCAGTCCTTTAATGCATGTCATTAAAGTACACCTACTCATTAAAGTACAGGTGTTTTCAGCCAATGACAACTCAGCTTACAGGTGTTCAGCCAATGACAAGTCAGCTTTGTACCGTCATAAAACCGCAAGTATCGATTATTCTCGGATATGCAATCGAAAGACAATTAGCGAAAAGTCACGGAGGCTGGAAATCCAATACTGTCGCAGAAGGTTATGTTCTGTTACTATAATAATTAGCGTTAATTGTAAATAATATTCAAATAAATTCAATTTGTCATCTCGTTTTTCAATGTCGAATTCAATAATCAAGTTTATACCAAGTTTAAAGGGATTACCTCAAGGTCAATGACATTATTGTTCCTCGGAAAAAATCAATACTTTCGCGTCTGCGCACATCTCACAATTCACGACCTAGAACAAGGTCACTTCCGATCTTGTCAGATACAAATAAAATGTATACATCTGAATAATTTCAAGTTAGAAATATGGTCAAGCATAAAAAGTCGTATGAAACTCGCCTATAATGGTAATTAAGAAGCTCGTATGAAAATTATGAAACGAGCGCAAGCGAGTTTCATAAACATCCATACTCGCTTCTTAATTACTATCATTATAGACTCGTTGCATAATGTACTATTATTTAACAGTATATCAAAACGAGGTTTTATGCTGTTGGCAGCTGAAAGGAACAGTAGGCCTACTGATTAGTTACAGATGTTCAATGCCTGCCTTTATTAAAATTGATTATAGAAAACAGTTGCTCACAAATATAAATGTTGAGCCAAACATAGCAATCATTTTCACAGCCAGCCTGTGTAGTCGTGGATATTATTGCTAAGGTTTAGTCTTGTAAAACTCAACCACACTAGTAGTATTATTCAAACGGTCTTTAGTCCTTAGGCTACATTGAAGGTCAAGCTGTAAATCGTTAAATGTTAAATGTTATGTTTTGTTTAACGACGCTCGCAACTGCCGATGTTATATCAGCAGAATGTTGAGCCTGTCGCATTTAAGCACACTTAAATGTTATGTATGACACTGTTTCAACTGGTGTTGAAGGAATTTATTATGATAACTTTAAACTTCTTTCCATTTAAGACAAGATCTTGGAACGTAGAATTAAATTCATTTTGAATTTCAATTAATATTTGAACATAATCGTTTAACATGGCTTCATCACGAGCAGTTTCTATCATTCGAAAGTGAGCCATATTAAGATAAAGATAAAGATAGCCTATTGTGTCCCATGAAGGGCAAAGGCTTCCTTAAACAAGGGAAAGCTCTATTTGTCTAAAGTCATATTACCTTCCCGAAACTGACTTACGAAAAGTGTAAGTTCACGACAGAAATCCCGTAATTTATTCAACACATCAACAATGAGCTGGCCTTTTCCCTGAAGAGAGATATTTATAAATTGTTGAAGATTAATACATTCTAACGCACCCTACCTCATGTAATAATGCAAACTTTCAACTCCTGAACCTTTCTATTGCGATCTTCACCAACAAAACCATCGTATCTCTATGCGTGGACTAGTAATGACGCATTGTATTATATTTTCCTCTTTCTTTCAAACTTTTGTGGCAGATAAGTATTGACTTCAGCTGCTGTGAAACAATAAGCATTCACCTATGCAATATTGAAAGAATTTGCCTGATGATCACTTTTCCGTCTTTTAGATTCCCCCATTATGTAGCCGTAAATAGGCAAAGTAAAATAGCTACTGATAATATACACTACAATGTGGCTTTCGTAAAGGAAGATCTACGACTGATCAGATTTTTTCCTTACGTATGATTTTAGAGAAATTTTATGAATTTAACTTACCGTTACACCAGTTGTATATTGATTTTAAACAAGCATTTCATACAATAAATAGGAATTATATATTTGATGCAAAGGCAGAATTTGGAATCCCTAGAAAGTTAATTGCCTTAACCAAGATGACCTTAATGAATACACAAAATAAAGTTACAATACAGAATAAATTATCAGAAAAGTTCATAACTCATAATGGAATTAGACAGGGTGACTCCTTATCAACACTCTTATTTAATATTGGTCTAGAGCGAGTTATTAGAAAGATTGCCATTAATCCAGGGGGAACCATATTTAATAGAATGTTTCAATACTTTGCTTTTGCTGATGATGTAGCTGTATTTGCACGGAATGTGTCATCCTTAGATGATGTCCTCAAACAGATACATAATGAGACAAATGCTTCAAATTTAAATATTAACAGAACAAAGACAAAGTATATGAATAACATAACCACAAGAGACAATACTGTAAAAACCGTTGTCTTAAATGAGGTTGCTTTTGAGAAAGTGTCAAGGTTCCGATATCTCGGCTCGATAGTCACCGAGGATAACAACATATTAACTGAGATCAAGGATAAAATAGCCATTGGCAATCGACGCCTCAGAGCATTAGATAAAATTATAAGAACCAGATATATCTAAAAAAAAAAAAAAGAAGGTGAGGATTTATAAAACAATTATTAAACCTACGGTGACTTTTGGAAGCGAAACCTGGACTCTACCTGAACGAGCAATAACCATCTTAAATACGTGGGAAAGGAAAATTTTAAGAAAAATTTATGGCCCTATTTATGATAAGGGAGAGTGGAGAATTAGGATCAATTCTGAACTACAAAAACTATATAAAGATCCAAGTATTGTCACTGATATAAAAATTAGACGACTGGAGTGGCTGGGCCACATTATCAGAATGGACAATAATAATATTCCTAAAAGATTACTAGATGCCACGCTAAGTGGTAAAAGAAGAGCAGGAAGACCTAAACTACGATGGTTGACGTTCAGGATGATCTAGTTAAAGCAGGAATTAAGAGATGGAGACGAAGAGCCCTAGAGAGGGAAGATTGGGCGGCAATTCTTAAGGAGGTCAAGGCTAAACTAAAAGGGCTGTATGACCACAGATGATGATGATGAATATACACTACACCAGATAGCTGCGTGGACTATCCTCTACCTATAGCAGGCATACGTCATTCCGACGTAACTTTGCGGCGAGCTGTCTGGACAGCTCTCCCGCTCCGAAGGAGCGGCCGCGCTCGATGAGCGCCGTTTGTGCAGGCCTGGTCTAGTGTATACAGTCACGAAGCTTGAGTTGTTGAGGGTAATAGAAACAATAGACTGTGCCGGTACTATTTCGCATTGTCTGTGATGAGGCGATAGTAGCGATCCTAGTGGTTAGAAACTATCTATGGATGCATATTCCCTACGTATTGAGCTTCGTGACTATGTATAGCTGGCGTCAGCATTTTTGGCGTGTGTCCTAGAGTATAGTGCCCAGTTTGTGAGCATGTTGCTAGTGCAGCTGAGAATGGTACCACTTCCTATACACGTCACATCAGTCATTTTCCAAACACAGTTGTCAAATTAACTACGGTAAAGGTAAGACACTAGCATTTAACGTTCCCATTACTTATTTCACACGCCAAAAACGGTGACGCGGACTGTACTAGACCAGCGATGGGGGTTTGAGTGCATTTGCCCTCCGTGCGCAAGGGGTATTCCAAGTGCAAGCGCTGTGCAGCGCGCTATATTGTGCCAGCAACTATAACAGATCTTACACAGCTTTTAAATGAGCTAAATTTAGGACTTCAGGGAAAAGAAATTCTTAATACACAATTTACTGATAGAATTGCAGCTTTTAAGGAGAAATTGCTGTTATGGATACGTCAAATGCAAAAGGACGAAATATATCATTTCCCATACTTATCTAAGCGCATAGAATTCTGAACAACGAAAATTTCGAAATGTACGCATGTATTCTATCTGGTCTATTAGAGGAATTTACATCAAGGTTACACGATTTAGATTGCCTGAAAATGGATTTGCGTATTTTTGCTACATGTTCCGATTCCAACTGATTATTGATAACGTCCCCCCTTCATTATAGTGTGAATTGATTGACCTGCGATGTGATCGAGAGATGCGAGCGAAATATGATTCAAGGCCGAGTCTTATGCAGTTTTATGACGGATTCCCAAGAGGACGCTTTCCCAATCTGCATAAGCTGTGCGAGAAAGTTTTGTGTTTATTTGGTTCCACTTATAGATGTGAAAAGTTATTTTCTATTACGAAAATAAACAAATCTCAAACAAGAAATGATGGGCTTTTAACGGCAGTTCTTCGCATAGCTTGTGCTAATACAGTTTCTCCAAATCTTGAGAAATTGAGTAATATGAATTAATGTGCAACAGACATGTTTTGTTTTGTGTTTAAGGAAGTGTTTCATTACTTTGTGTTATTATTTAGTTTGGTAGAATAACATTTTCTTTTGAAGCATACAGTACGTACCGTAACTTGAATAAACCGGTTTTCGTGCACTCTAGAAGCACACTTCTCTCGTAGTACACCGTGCAAGCACAAAGTGCATAATTCTGCCCAACCCTGTACTAGACTGTGGTATTCACCCTGTACAATCACTAATCACTACGAATCATGAACACTATGACCATCAACTACGGATCTTAATCACTACTATTTACTACAACCGTCACTATCACAAATAATCGTTATAGCCATTATTAGCCCGAAGAAACTACCACGGTAAATTTTCACAATAGTTTTACCAAAGAAAGGCGGATAGCAAAGACCCACCATCAATTACACTACGGGGCAGCATGGGAGATATTGTTTTGGGTGGGGTAGTGATATTCTTATACAACTGTGACTATATGCAACGCACATTAAAAGCCTAACCTAACCTAACCCAACCTGCGACTGATTCGATCTTGCGAAAACTCGTCTTTTCTCTGATCGGTATGAAAACGTAAGGAAAAGAGATGTATGCGCTGTTCTTTCTTGCCACCTACACTTTCCACCTCGACTGAGTGAACCAGTGCGAAATTGGTGTCGGCCAATACAACAATCACCAAAACCACTACTACCACCACCAAACATTACCAAAATCAACACCACCAACCACCACCACCAAACACAAACATCACAATAGTCAAAAATATTCACTACCATCAAAACCATAAACTTTAAAACCACCAACACCAACCACTACCGACTCCACCACCTACAACTTCAGACACCACCACCAGCACCACTACCACCAACTACTTCAAACACCACTACTGAAACAAACACAACCACTACCAACATAAACACCGCCAGAAACCACCAACCTCTACAAACTCTGACATCACCATCACCAAAATTCACAAAACCACCACCATCAATCATTTCCAAACCATCAAATATTATCAACGCCGCTACCACTACTACCGACACCAAATCCATCACTTACTTACTTACTGGCTTTTAAGGAACCCCGGAGGTTCATTGCCGCCCTCACATAAGCCCGCCATTGGTCCCTATCCTGAGCAAGATTAATCCAGTCTCTACCATCATATCCCACCTCCCTCAAATCCATTTTAATATTATCTTCCCACCTACGTCTCGGCCTCCCCAAAGGTCTTTTTCCTTCTGGCCTCCCAACTAACACTCTATATGCATTTCTGGATTCGCCCATACGTGCTACATGTCCTGCCCATCAAATCCATCACTACCACCACTAATACCACCAATCACTACCATCGCCATCACCACCAATCACTATTAACATTACCACCACCATCCAGTCGGCCTGAGTTAGCGCTGCCGGTATAGCGCTGTCCTGTGCCCGAGGTTGCGGGTTCGATCCCTACCCAGGTCGATGGCATTTAAGTATGCTTAAATGCGACAGGCTCAAGTCAGTAGATTTACTGGCATGTGAAAGAACTCCTGCGGTACAAAATTCCGGCACACCAGCGACGCTGATATAACCCAAGCAGTTGCGAGCGTCGTTAAATAAACCATAATTTAAATTTCAACACAATCCACTCCCAATACTACCAAAATTACTAGCCCACCACGAACCAGTACCGACACCAGCACCACCACCACCACAATTAGCACCATAAACCACCATCAAAACCACTACTAATATCCAACTGCCAACACCACGAACAATTGCTATCAACGCCACCACCAACCACTACCAAAACTAACAACTACCAACAACCTTTATCAACACCTACCACTATCAATATCAATACAAACTTCCACCTACATATGAATAAAGAAATAGCCATAAGAAAACTCACGAATAATAATAATAATAATAATAATAATAATAATAATAATCTATACTAATAATAAATCTGAAGCCAAAATGTTTCTGGTAATTTTCGATTTTCCAAAAATAATTGGTGTTAACATGTATAATTAACCATCCTGAAACCGAAAATCGCTTTTTTGAAATTTTTGTTTGTATGTCTGTCTGTCTGTCTGTCTGTCTGTCGATGTTTGTTACCTTTTCACGCGATAATGGCTGAACCGATTTATATGAAAATTGGAATATAAATTAAATTCGTTGTAACTTAGATTTTAGGCTATATGGCATTCAAAATACTTCATTTAAAAGGGGGGGGGGTTATAAGGAGGCCTGAATTAAATAAATCGAAATATCTCGCTTATTATTGATTTTCATGAAACATATTACATAACAAAAGTTTCTTTAAACATAATTTCCGATAAGTTTTATTCTATACAAAATTTTGATAGGACTGATATTTAATGAGATAAAAGAGTTTTAAAATTACAATAACAACGCCATCTAAGGCGCTGTACTGAAATAAAAACAAATGACTATAAGGGGCCTTGGACAACAACAATCGAAAGCTATTAAACATAGCCTAAGAGAATGTTTCTGTGTTTGTATGAAGTAATATTGGAAGCTAATTAATTGTTTAATTATTATTTCACCATTGGAAAGTGTAGTTTCTCTAGATGGACATAATTCTACAATGTTAGTACAGTAACTTCTGAAACATATAGCAAGTAATATAAAGTATACACATTAAAACTAAATGATATGTCAATCTTCATTAAACTATGGTTGCATGTAATAACAATTAAAAAACGTGTTAAAGGAATTGTCATTGCACCAAATGAGTGGTCTCTGGACCAAAATGACCGCATTTTAATTATTTAAATACAATTTAAATTAAGTAACATTAACTAATTTATCCTTCTATCAAACACGAATGTTCCCTGGATCAAACGTCCTATTTTAATTATGTAACTTCTTTATATTTATTTCTAACAGGTGCAGCAGAGAGCATTGGTACTAATAATAATAATAATAATAATAATAATAATAATAATAATAATAATAATAATAATAATAATAATATAAAATTAGAAAGACAAATAGGTCTATATCTTTTTTTGGTAAAAAAATAGAATGGAAAAAATAAATGAAATAGCTAGAATTGAATGAATTGTAACAACATATTAAAATGAGTTGAGTTTTGCACAAAACTAGCCGCAAGTGCAAGATAAAACATAATTATATTAAATAAGTTAGTTAAGTTTAGAAATTATATTGAAAATTGTATATATAGATGTAAATTATAAAGTAAGTAATGTAAGGCTTCAATTATTATATGTATGTATATATTTTTTTCTTTTTTGTCTGTGACTACAATAAATATATCATATCACTACCAACTTCCAACTACACCATCACCAATCCTCACCAACACCAAACACCAGCACTAACCACTACCAACACTACCATCACTGACAACACCAGTACCAACCACTACCAACACTACCATCACCAGCACCAGCACCAACCACTATCAACACTACCATCACCGCCAACACCAGCACCTACCACTATCAACACTACCATCACCGCGAACACAACCACCAACCATTACCAATACCACTACTAACCACTACCAACACCAACTGCTATACTGCCAACATCATCACCACCACCACTAACCAGTGCCAACACCACCCTATCATCATTAACCACTACGAATATAACAATCACCACTACCAGAACCAACTACTACTAACACTACCTCCTTCACTATCAACACCAACTAATACTACTACTAACATCACTACCACTAACCGCTACCAATACCAGAACCACCATTTCAACCACTTCCAACACCACCAGTACTATAACGTCACGACTGTAATAATTCATGGGACTAGTTCCTAAAATTATTATATTTTCATGTGGAATGATAAAAGGTAAGCCTAGGTGGTGAATCGCTATCAATTTGTTTTGAGATTGTTGCGCAGTTTTCTCTCGTTTTCAGATTTTAATAAAATAAACTAAACTAAAATATGCTGCCAATATGATTGTCCGATAACAGAAACCTAATGCGAAATATAATTTTAGTCTCTGTAGAGCTGAGAATTTCAGCGCTTTTAAAATGTGAACCGAAGATTGTATTACAATAATTTTTATTCCAATAAAATTACGGTAATTCTGGAAGATAGCCACTCCAAGATTTTCGAACTTAGTTTTCACAAACGAAGATTCTATGTTCCATTTTCGAAGGGTAAAAAAAAAAATTGGGAACACAATTTCGACTGTAACCTAACATAACCTGTCACAACCTAACCTAACCTTAACTAACCCAAGCTAAACTAAGTTAACCTGGTAATGTTATGTTAGCTTAGGTTAGTTTCATTTTGGAGATGCCGATAAGCTTAATGTTTTACAATGTCAATTTTTTATTTTCCACCTTTGCTTATCCAAATACATTAAGATAAGCAAAGGTGGAAAATAAAAAATTGACATTGTATAGCTTAGGTTAGGTTAGTTTTGCTTGGGTTCGTTGGGGGGGGGGTTCTATAGTATGCGACATTAAAAGTTTCTTGTCTAATTTTCAGTCGGAAGGTAATTTGGAATGTGAAGAATTCGTGTAGGACGCCAATTGACTTGAAAACATTTATAAAATAGGTAAAAATCGGAAAGAATTGATCGGTGTGGATAACAGAAAAGTGATTATTTAACACGTGAAATAAAGAGACAGCACACTTCAAAATATAACGCGAAACGCTCATTTCGCTTTACTTAGTATCTATGTAAAGATTAATTTTTGGTCCTACAGATAATAACCAACGGTTATTTAGTATATGCAAGGCACACAGAAATTCTAACCTAACATATCACAGATTCGTACATGCAATGCATACCAAAAACACTAACCTAACCTGTCACAGATTCCCGCACCGGACAACTGCGAAAAATTCAAGTTGAAAGTTTCGCTGTTGCGTGCTATAGAAGAGCCCGAATTTTTTCCCTCTCGAAAATAGAGCATAAAATTGTCCTTTGTGGACAAAAAAAAAAAAAAGTTCGAAAATCGTGGAGAAGTCGCCCTCCAGAATGACCAAAAATATTCATACACAATTTCTATTAGATGTATTTTCTGTTTGTAATGAGGGTTCAAATTGATTATAATAGCTGGGGATGTTTAAACAACATGTGAATGATGCCAGTTTTCCTATCGAAGGAACTGTCATGTAGTTGAAACCAGTTTTCCTGTCAGAGAAACTGTCATGACAACTATATTGTTCCGGACATTCACGTAACAATCCTAACAATTCGAAACCTGTCAAAATTCAAAACAAACACCCTCCGAGAGATGTCACTAAGGTGCATACCAATCCACCACCCAAATCTACTTTCATCATTGGGGGCTCCTCACTTCGAAAATGTGTGTACAGTTACCTTTCGATGCAATTTATCTTTAATTGTCTTTTCCCAAATACTGTTTTATGGTATAAACATAAGTTTCCTCTGTCCTGATTACATAGACTACCCCTTCAAATGAATATATTCTTACAAAGCTCTGATTGTCAAATACGCTGTAATGTACTAACGTTACGAATATGGAAGAAATTTTAATTAGACTTTTGTAACTGACCGGTAACCTATGACACCCTTCAGATCATATAAATATAAGGGCCAAAAAGTGTATGTCTATACAATATTGACTTTCTGCGTTTCATTACCAGTTCTGTAAAGACGTACTGTAATTACATTGCCGACCAAAGCCTGTGTTTACTGATGTCAAATTTGTTCGTGTCAACCAAGAAACCTCTCACGATATTTAGCCGCAATGTCACATATCCGACCACAATGTAAGTTTTGTAAACTCATATAGGGGACAATATTCTCGAAAGTGACACCCAAATTAAATCAGTGCAACATTGACCTTTATGTAAAAAAAAAAAATAATAAAAATGTCAATCATTTTGGTGAATGAAGGAAGTTAGTATACTCACTATAAGGTGCTCCTTCCGACTCCCATATTAATGTCCCGCGATGAAAATAAACTCTACATCTCTTCTTCCGAATTAGGAACGTGTTCAAGAGTACAGGATCACACACTTGAGCATCTATTCCAGACATCTCTAGCTCACCAGTTCGAACTGTTTACTGCTCTCGGCACAGTACGGCAAGGGCCATGATATCGACATTGAGAAGCAAATAGTTATACACATTCTCACCAAACATGATGTAAGCGCCACTCACGGACGAGGGAAGTCATCGTGCTACCATCTATCATGTACATTCGGAAACACTTATGATCGATACTTTTCTAACATTATAATGTACAGCACTTGGGAAAGTTAATGTTGTTGAAAATTATGGGCATTTGAAGCAATAGTAGTCGTTATCGGACATTATTGTTATTTACAATACTTAATAATGAGTTGTGAGCTTTTATTTATGCCCGCCGCTTGTCCCTGATCAAGCGCTTTAAAATTCTCCGTAAATGCACGTAATTTATTTCTAATTTTTATAAGCCTGAATGTGCGCAAAAAGTGTAATAAGGCGTTGCTGTGTCAACGTAATATTAAGCCATTTCACTTCCATATGTCAATATCATGTTTACAAAAATATATAACTTTATATCCAAGGACTATAAAATAAATTGAGAAATAAAATAACGAAACGGTGCGGAACTAATGTACGAAGTTTCACATTCTTTTATTCTGCAGTAGAAAATAGTACGAAAATGTAGATACCAAAGACAATTCAGTCTTTCTCGGTATTTAAATGAACTACATTATTTGTATTGATATAGATCATCTACTTCTAGGACACCCATTAGATGATATACGATGTTCACAGCTATCCCGTACGTGGTTTTGGAGTGCAGTTTCATTAGAATCAAACAGTGGAATATTGACAACCGTCTTATTTATTAAATCATTCTTACGTTCACAATAATATGATTCATTTTGACACATTTTGAACGTATGACGCCAAAGAGACAGAAGTTTTATGTTTAGTTAGCGTTGTTTCCCATCACTCCCATGGTGCTCCGTATTACATGGAAAACACGGGGAGAAATAATAACTGCTCCCCAGACATGTGGCGCGAAATGGTTTAGCCAATCACATTCACGGTTCAAGTAGCGTCTCATCCCGGGCCTTGCGCGGTCTTGCTGGCGAGGGAGAAGGCCATTTTGTGAGCTGTAGAGAGGTTGAAGGGATTGAGCGCTAAGTTGTTCAACCAAGTGTTTAAAAATTTTTACCAACTTTTCTTCTTATCAACCCCAAATGGCTGAATTGCAAGCTACGTCAGTTTCTCAAGAAGCCTTGTCAGTCGCCCAGTTGGAGTTAGGAGGAAATCCAAATGCATTAGCACTTCGAAGGCCGTTCGATCCTGTGGCACATGAGTTGGACGCTTCTTTCCGTCTGACACGTTTTGCTGATCTAAAAGGATGAGGGTGTAAAGTCCCTCAGGAGGTTCTTTCTAAACTCCTAGAGGGACTACAGCAAGATGACAACAATGCCCAGGACGAACATGCCCATTTCATGCATATGGCAATTCCGCGAATTGGTAAGTTGTGTTCATTTTAGTTTCGTGCTGCAGTAATTTTAGCTCTGATCTGTCGCCATAATGGCGACCAAAATTTTCTTAACCAATGCATTTGATTTAAGTTTTATCCTAGTAACTATAATTATGTACAGTACAGAGTGCTACATTGATCTGTTTAATGAGGCATAGAATAATTCATTTTATACTAATTCTAATTGGCTCTTTATTTATATAGCATCACTTGAACGAATTCGGATGCCGGTGGTGAAAATATTTGTGCTTGACTGTCGCCGGCTACATAGCATGCAATGTAGGAAGACAGAACCTTCTATTTCTTATTTGAACATTTTTATGCCTTTTATTATACTTCTAAATGAAGTATGTTTCGTTATTAGTTGTAAGGATGACCTTTATTCATTATTGTACATTATGCCGCTCGTGTGTGGTGTTACGTGAAAAGTTTATGCAAGCCATGACCTTGGAATAGCATGTTGACAAATATGTTGCAGTAACATAGTACACTATCGCAATAGAGTACACTGTCGCAATAATATTTAATTGTGACATTTTATAAATATACTAAATGGAAGAAAATTATTTTCTGCTTCATAGATTCAAGATTACAGTATCGGTAATATCTTTGAAGCATTATTTTTGTAAAAACTGTTCACTGAAAATGTGGAAAAATTTGTTGCAGCAACATGGTACACTATTGCAATAGCACTTAATTGTGACATTCTACATATAGGCTACTAAGTGAAAGAAAATTGTCTTCTGGCTTATGATTTCAAGATTACAGTACTGATAATGATTTTGAAATTATTTTGTAAAAACTTTTCACTGAAAATGGAATTTGTGAAACTTCGGTATTTTCCTACACTTCACAATTCCTCGGCTTCGTAGCACTTAAATAACCCCCTCAGCTAACCCACTAACCTTGGTACATACCTCGGCTTAATGTCACTTAGCTACCCCCTCATTTAACCCATCTAATCCTTAAAGAAACTTAAATCAGAAGTCAGTCAGAAGGCCATATCAAAGATTGGCCTACATTAGAAAGTTTTGAATATTTTAGTTGGTAAGAATTCCAGTTATGTGGGGAATAGTAATTGCAAACGCTGACATTTCTGATTAACGAATATTCAAGAACTTTTTATCGATTTAATTGCATGGGGCATAAGTATTTGGTAATTGTGAAGATTACTCCACCTTCGATTTTCGATTTTTTTTCTGAAACCCCTAATTTTTAACCCCCTTTTCAAAAGAATTTCGAAAAAAAGTACCTTATATTTTTCTCAACGATCCCATTTTTCCGTTACGTTAATTGAACATAATTCAGAGGCAGGCAAAATCTGAATATCTGCTGGGAAAGGTGTTTTTAAGACAGAAATTCCAATTATGAAACTATTACCGACTAGACTTACTATCCAACTTCGATGTGTGTGTGTTTGTTTTGTGTGTGTAATGCCTACCCACTTCACTTGCGTGATTCGAGTTCCGCATATTGCGGATAGATGGCAGCACTGTGACCCATTTTCAATTTGTACACCACTTCGATGTTATTTCGTTCTGTTCTTCCTTTTCGCTTTCTTTCATTCTTACTTTCTTTCAAATGAATGTGGGGATAAAGTAGGATCTCTTAATAGATTTTAAAACTTCGATCCATTGTTCAGATTTCTTTAATTGTGCACAGAATGGTGTACGGTAAAATTCATTCATTGTTGTAATTTAAAGTACACGAACAATTTTGCTCATAACTATTTGAAGAAACTCGCAAGATGATTTCAATTTTACTGCTTGCTCCAACGTCACGTTATAATTGTATGTAATAGGTCTCTATAAAATTTAATATGGAAGTATTTTATTATAGATACAGTGCTTTTATTTTACGAGGAAACTTCGCATCATTCTGCAGCTGGCAGACTTCCTGATCTCCAGACCGCTGCGTGGGAAACCAGTTGTACAAAACATTCCTGCAGTTATTTTCTTCTGAGAATTGTACCAGAATTGTGTGTGAGACTTGCTTGTGTATTAAGTAATCAATTGGAAAATGAAGTATACGCTGGGATTTTGCTGTAATCTAGTTTTCTAGTAAAATTAGAGCACTGTATTAGTAGATAGCCTGCTACGAAATTTGTCGGTATTGTTACAGAGTAAAGTATTAAGCATTGGTGGCTAATGCATTGATACTGCTTCACATAACATCTCACAGACAATCAGGCCCTATTTTATAACTGGGCAGACTCGGCAGTTGCCCAGGACGTAAGAGTAAAGATTTTATGGTAGGATTTTGAAATTATTTTTGGTTTTTCATAATATTGCAGTCACGTCAATTTATTGGTCTACTGGTAGTGGTGCTAACTACCGGGTCTCTTATTTTCAACTGCCTGTCCATATCTGCGATTATAAAATACCTACTACAGTTCCAATCATCCCTTAAATCATGATCTCTAATTTTATCTCTCTCTCTCTCTTTTTTTTGGGGGGGGGGCACAGAAGCTTTGGTACGAGGATTCAAGAAATTTCAAATGTTTCAAAGGACTTGTCTGTAAATTATTTCCGGAGACTAGTTGCTCAGATGGGAGCTCAAGATCTTTAGGTCAAGTTTTACAACTTCGAAATTGCTTTCCTTTCTGACTTCTGGGATGATACTTCAGCGAGGATCAATACATGCAGAAACAGTTTACAAGAAAAGATACTTTCGTAGTATCTACCAAGCAACTTTTAACTTTAGAGAGGTTTTTGAACTAAAAAGAAAAGGAAACTGTTTCGCGATAAAGAGCGAGGTATTGGAGGACACCCCAGATGAATAAAATTTAGGATTGGCGTGTTTCTCAAAACAATTGACTCATTGGTACCGGTAGGTAACTTGTTATGGAGAAAAACTGGTAATTTTAGAGATACAACGATGGAAACACTTTGCATATACGAATCTGTGACAGGTTAGGTTTAGTTAGTTTAGACTTTTGTTATGCTTTGCATATTATGATCAATTGCACCTCCACAAAAAAAAAAAATACATTATAAATTCAACGATTTTCACTTCTGAAATCACTGGAAGCATCTCAGCCCTAGTTTCACCTTTTGTTTGTTCTGTCACCTTTGGGTAATTCTTCTCCTCGATTTTCGAACGGTTTCCCCTCCCCTTCAAACGATTTTATGCTCCATTTTCTAAAGGTAATGGAAAAAAATTTCGGAAACACATAATTTCGACTGTAACCTAACATTACCTATCAACCTAACCTAATCTAACCTTAACTAACCCAAGCAAATCTAAGCTAACCTAACCTGATAATGTTATGTTAGCTTAGGTTAGATTTGCTTGGGTTAGTTAGGGTTATTTAAGGTTAGGGGCTCAAGTGCACAATATCGGGGCAGGCGTATGGTAAATGTGTAGATGATGCCAGCTGTTCACATGTACCACTGTTGAACTACTCTTGCATCTTACAGGCATTCTGTTAACCCTGATATTCATATCCATGTTATATATTATGTCAGTTTTTGACGGTTCAGGCATAGTATAGAAGGGTTATGGCGATGGCATATTGGAGGTAGTGGGGGACTTTCCCCTCCCCACTCTTCCCCAGCTGTGTTGTATTTGGAATGGATATAGTCTTAGCAGGTAGAGCATAAAGACACAAGTATATAGATAATGTCATTTTAGTACTCACCTTGTATCTAATTTGCTGTCTTCATTCATACTGTTGAATTGTCAATGTGATGTTTTGAAGTAATGAAACTCTAATAACCTATACGGATATCGTTCGTAAAATTTAAATTGAAATTATTTTCGAATTACATGAATCGATCAGTTTTTATCGACAGTTGAAATTGGTTGGAATACATTATTTAAGGTCGAATTTTTCAACAATGTTGTGGTCTAATGCCTACGACGGGACGCTATTAAACAGGAGGTTTTTGGATCGATTCACAGTGCTTCCAAAATGGTAAGTGTAATAAGTGTGTGTGTGTTTTTTTTTTTTTTAAATATGTAAAAGTGCAGTGTAGGTAGTAGAGAGTAATAGGAAATGAGAAGAAAATGGCTGATTAAAGGGAAGAATTTTTATTCCCTTCACCCTTTACTTCCATAATCCTGTAAGACACTTGAGTTAATGCATAACTGGCATATGTGAAACTCGGATGGCTCTGGTATTGTGCACTTGTTCCCCTTTCGAAAATGGACCATAAAATCGTTTGTGGGGGGGGGGAATCGAAAATCGTGGAGTGGTCATCCAGAATTATCCACTTTCATGGCAAACTAAGGTATTAAAGCTGCGTTGAAATTAGCATGGTGCTGTCCAGAAGACATAAACAGTGGTTTTGTGAAACAGTGCTTTCATTTCAAGAAATATGTCAAGCTAGGGACATTGATAACAATACCAGAACTGTATTCTTATATTAAACATAACTCCAAAGTACTTTCCCTAATTTGGAAGTTGTGTTAAGGACTTTCCTCATTTTATCAGTCACTAATTGCAACACAGAATGAGGGCTTTCCACCCCAATCAGAGTGAAAAATGCTAAAAGATCAGTTCTTGTAGGCAGTAAAATGAATGAACTTGTATTAATGTCCTTTGAGAACGATGTAACACTGAAAGCAAACTTCCCTGATGTCATCGACAGATTTCCTGATGCCAGAGCAAGGGAAAAATTTGAATTAAATTGTTTTGCTAATACTAATTTCTGTAAGTTTTACTTTGCTTTAAAGTGAGATATGTCCAACTAATATATGAGCTGTTCAGAGCAGAAGTGGTGTAAGTCGAAATTGGGTAATGAGGTTTTAAGTAAAAATTCTGTAAAATACAGCGCAAAATAGCAATTAATATGTCCTTCGTGCTATCCACTGACTTCTAATAGTTTAAATAAATTGAATATTAATTGCTGCTTTGCGCTGTATTTTACAGAATGTTTACTTTAAACCTCATTATCCAATTTTGACTTACACCACTTCTGCTCTGAACGGCTCATATGTTCAGTCTTTTATTATTATTATTATTATTATTATTATTATTATTATTATTATTTTAAACATAGATTCTTGTTTGGCGAATTAACACAATTGCTTTTAAATTTGTTTGCTAAAACTTTAAATAATATAAAGGGTAAAGTTAAATATGGAGCGCAAAACTTTACTTTGTCCTGGGTGCCAATGACCTAAACTCAGGAACTGAGACATATTTAATTTCGGTAAGTGCTGTAGATTGGGATTCAGTTTATGTTGCGTACTATTCATTTCCGATGGATACTGTTGTGTGTCAATTGTCTTCAGACAGTTTTCATTATTAATGGTTGTTTTTAGACTTGCAGCCATTAACAATTTTAGTTCGATGATTATACCACAGAACTACGATGGCTCCCTTCTGCATAAAAATAATGTTACTCTGACCACGTAGATTTGTCATCTATAAAATGTTAATGAACAAAATTTACACCTTAAGAGCAAAGGATTTTTCAGAGCGTTTTGATGTCGATTATTTATGTAGATCAAAAAATTAAAAAAAAAAAAATTTGGTTATGAATTTGTGATAGGTATCTACTAGTACAAACTACAGTTTGCGTTGTTCCACTGGATGGAATGTAATGTAATTGGATTATTTTTATTTATTTTACTTAACACTCACTTTGAATCTTTACAACCATATTTTCTCACTTAGTTTTATAGTTTAATTTGTATTTACACCACCCTCGATATATATTGGATAATGTCTGAGAACGAAAGGTGGTGAAATGCATGTTACTTTGCAATGCAGATAATGTTGCCAGAGTCTGCATACAATTGTACATGCGCAAAATTCTTTGCACTGAAGTAGGGTAGTTTAAAGTTTGATGCTAGGGTTGCCATCAGTGCCCAGGCATATTCTTTTATAACAGGAAACATTTTTTTTTCAATTAGATTTTGGAGTATTCTCTTCCATCCTTGCCTTCCAATCACAGAGTGATAGTTGCATTTTATTTTCATTTACCGTTTATAAAAAAGGATTCGTGTCTACTGGGACAAGATAAATTATTCTACTATATGTGAACTTTTTAGAGTGCTATGAGTTTACTTTGGCCATTATGTGTACTATATGGAAATATCTTGCTATTTGTTACACATGCTGCAACGTACATGAATAGATCAGCAAAGTTTAACATCATTATCCGAAAATGATACACATGATATATCTTGCAGATAGTATTTGTTGCAGACGTGCAGAAGAGATGAGAACGCAGTTTTCCTGATGTTGACAGACTAATGGTTAATGCTCTTGAATTCGAAAAACTGTGCAGAAGTACCTGTTCCTCAATCTCCGATCATAACCCAATGGGGAACGTGATTGAACCCATGCATTAATATTATTGTGACAATTTCCAATCAGTAATGGAGTTGATTCAGTCATTTGATTCAAATGATGCTGTAGCAATCAAAATATCTCAAGAACTATTTAATGATGAAGTCATTGAATATCATACGAGATACAGTGAAACCTCTCCTTATGGACACCCCCAAGATACGGACACTCCTCATATATGGACAAATTTTTATGTCCCAACTGAAATAATGTAGAAATAATTATAAATTTAATTCTCGTTTACGGACATTCTCAGACACAGACAACTGTTTCACAGTCCTAAAGCTTGCTTTACCTCCTGAGACTGCGGACAGAACTTTGATTTCAAGACCTAATGTGTTACAAAAGTGGAAAATTTAGCTCCTAGAACTGTACAGAAATTCCTTAACATGAAAGAAGACTAGCCCCTTGTAGCTATAAGCGGGTGGATAAAGAGAGTCATAAAATGTAACCTGTTTGATGAGTCCAAGGTTTCCACGATCGTGAAATTGTATTCGACACATGATGGGGTTAGTAGGATTATTCTTTTGTGCGAGATCGTGCGTATTTGCTTGCTTTCCGCACAAAACCAATATGCGGTAAGTGTGAAATACCACATTCAGTATTCCTAACGTAACACACATAACAATTTCCCTCTTCTTACCGCTTAAGCGCCATATTCATTTTACTGATTTAGGCTTTTAACATATTATTTTTAGAGACGTTTAACATAGTAATAATTATAAATTGGAAACTTGCCACTGCAATTTCACCTAAATTGCACTGTTAATTATTGTTTTTAAATATTTGCAAAAATTAAGTAAACGCTACAACACCACAAAAGTTACTGCATTTCGTGATGCAAGTAACATTAAGGAAGCCGTGAAAAAAATCAACAAGATTCCAGATGCCGATGTTATTACTGCAATTTGTTATATAAATAATAATGTTAAAATATTAATAATAATGTTAAAATATTAAAATGAAAAATAAATCATTACATAACCTTACCATTTGTTTTAAGTTCGCATTTATAGACTGGGGGGAAAAAAAAGACAGACGTATATCACGGCCTGCTGGAATATAGTAAACATAGAAAACATTTTATAGCAACAATGTTGAAGATAGATATTTTAGTTTTTAAAAGTTGCCGTCATTGAACAGAAACCAAGATGGAGATTTCATTGCAACTAATTAGAAATTCCTCTTTCAGGTATGTAATAAGCTATCTTCGCACAAAATAATGTACGATACACGACCGGTATGTTTGTTTTCATGTTCTCGGAAATTAAAAAAGCTCAACTACGTTTCGCTTTTTCAATCTTTTCCTCGAACATGAAAAAATCAACATACCGCTCTTGTAACGCATATTACTATTTACTTCAATCAGTTGTTCTGTTTCGAGAGACATGGCACCTGAACGTAAAGGTTAAGTTGAAAACAATAAATTGCAGTACTGCAGAACTGTAGACCTAGAATAAAATTGCATGACACAGTGCTGTATTTTCCTTTTTCGGTCTTATCTATTGTAGTACAAAATTGCAAAGAATTTACTGCAGTGTACTGTATTTAGAGTTAAACTACAGTAATAGATTTCATTTAAAGCGTGAAGGAATACATAATGCTTATTATAAATTTACTATTAGATTGGGTAGCCTCCTCCCAATAAAGGATACCTCCCAGAAGCGGACAGATTGTTACATCCCTTCAATGTCCGTAACTGAGAGGTTTCACTGTATATTTAGTCGAAATTTGGGTTTTTGCCAGCTGCTGTTGAAGTCTTAAAAATATCTGGCTTTTCAAATAACAGAGAAAAATACTGTTCACAATCTGAATCATGCTACAAATGAAATTTAGAAAAACGTATACATATAACGAAAAAGATGTCATCATAGAGTTCTACGTTTGATTACTTTGAATACAAGTTAGGTATACGTCGATCATACTAATTTTGCTTTGTATGGAGAGCAAGTTGTCAGTCAACAGTATTCATGCTGCAGTTTCTTGTCACATGCTCCAGTACTGTGCTTTTAGGTCTACTTGTGTACCTGTGTATAAGTGGATGTATAACAGGCATAGTTCTCATGTACAAAATATGACTTTGATTAAATAACAATAATAGCGAAATATTTATTTAAAGAGAGCTTATATGCAATGAAAGATGTTTTTTTATTTCATTTATTATATTCCATAGATCTTACATTAGCATTGAAGCTTTAAGATTTGGAACAAGTAAAAATTTTACAACATTGCAATTTTTTGGTGAGATGTAGTGAGATGAGATGAGGCCGAGATTCGTCACAGATTACCTGCCATTTGTCTTATGGTTGGGGAAAACCTCGGAAAAACCCAACCAGGATCAGACCAACTGGGGATGAAGCGAGGTGAGGCCGAGGACTCACCATAGACCACCCGGCATCCGCCCCACAACTGGGGAAAACTCAGTTGACCATGTTTAGACAAAATAAAAAAATTTCAGGAGCCACCACATTTTGCTCACATGCATTGAGAAAGCTATTCGAGCGAATATGAAAATAAATTTACTAAAATTATTAAACAATATGAAAGATCTATGGTATGCAAACATATGCTCTCAGAAATGCTGTGTGCTCTTCACTTAAGCTGTGAAGTGACAGTATTTTGAGATGCGCAACAGATGAAACGGTATTAATCTAAGAAGCATATTCTAATTTCTTCATACAGCCGCTTTTGTTAACATGTATTAATCTTAGTGATAAAAAAAAAGTTGAACTCAAAAAAACAATTCAAGCATCACATAAAAATTTTAGTCACCATTGCAACATACTCCCTGAAATTTGTCTACTCCTGATTTTTAAAATAACTAAAATGCATCTAGATACTTCAGATCTAATTAAAGGTTCGAATTAACAAATGAGAAAACATATATGTCAGCACAAACTTAAAAATAAACAGCAATTTCAGAATTACCAGGTGGGATAGTTTTACAGAAATAGCTTCATTTATCTTCCTTGAATAACCTTTAAAAATGTGAAAGTTAGAGCAAAACTGTTTCATTAAAATCTTCTACCCTCTATTTAACTGCGACATAAGTGATGAACTTATAGAAGGTTTTTTTAGTGGTAGCCTAATTATGTAAACTAATTTTATTACGGGTGGAACAAACTTCTGGCTTGTATTTCTTTGCATCTATAAATATATAAAAAGGTCTGTTGTTGTCTGTTTCAAGTTTCTTCTGTTTTAAATTCAACATTAGACTTTTTTGTCTAAGAAGAAAATCGCATTCATATATTGTGTAATGATTAATGGATTAACATAAAAGTATTTTATTACCGGTGGGACAAGAAGATTTCTTAAGCATTTCTGTTTGTGGGTAAAGCCACAGTGTTTGTGTGTTACACAGGGACATTTTGCAATACATTTATTGAACTGGAATATAATTTACAGTTTTTAAAAATACAGACTTGCATATAATTCAATGGAATGCTTTTTCTTACATGATATCAAAGTCAGAAATCCAAACTCCTATTTCAGTGCAAAAAAAAAATTAACACCTGTTGCATATGGGACAATAGAAAATCAGGGATAAATCGTAAAACAGCGAACGCCAGTAGGGGAAGTTGTCCCCACCCTCGCCGCTCGGCACCTCGGTTGCCTGCTCTCTCTCTACTATCTGCCCCGCTTCAGTGGATCACTGCCTACCGCCTCGCAAATATTTCATATTTTACAACACAACACAATACAACCAAATTGATGTGCATTAGACAACAACCACATACGTACTAAGACATATCCAACGACACACATTGAATTTCTGCAATACGTTATGGCAGTTCCCTTGAACATAAATATATTCATTTTCCCTTCTACCACCAACTTGTCTCAGTAGCCGAGAGGTCTAAAGTGTGTGTGCGTGCATTTCGTTAGGAAGATCAACGGATTGAATACTACCCTCTGCTAAGTCATAAGAAAAAAAAAAAGACACACGAAGCAAAGAAGAGAGAAAGAGAGGCTGGAGAGGGAAACAGGACGAAGTTCCACTTCTGCTTCATAGATGCCGCATTCACTCTTTTTCTTCCACTTTCCTCCACTAGATGTCATCCCACCCTAAACCCCTGTTTCCACTCTTTCCCGCTAGAGTTTGTGGTGAGCTTGTAGGGGAAAAGTGGAAAGGGGTCGTGGGCGGAGCTTAGTGTTCGCTATTTTACGATTTGCCCAAAATCAACATTTTTTAACTGGTTTATTTCCACGTCATTTTTTCTGAACCTACTTGTAGTTGAAAATGCTTTTTGGTGCTCAGCATTACTTAACAATATACTGTATACTTACCATGTGCCATTAGATCAGAGATTTTCCTGTACATGTTCCAGTCACAAAAATATAATTTCTGAGAAGTGTAAGTTATGTATGGGACAAGTGCTTGGTTACATATGGGACACATTAGTATTAAATTATTCCATTCAACTTAATAATAAGTAAAAGATTGTTTCGAAATGTGCCTTACATACCCAAATTTTGGATTCAGTCATCTTAATTTCATTAGCTGGAAGCGCAAATATTGGCACTTATTTTATTCAGCCCTTTCACAAGCATTTCTGTTTTCATTATACGAGCACATACACACAGTGTGATGTTTACATTATATTGGAAAGATTTCAGGTGGGCTCAGTGTTTTTAAACATGGATAATCCTGTTTTGAAATATGAAATGCGCACAAACTGTGCAGGAGTGTGTTAGTGGATTCCACTTTAGTTCTTGCTGTATTCGATTATTGGTTTGTCAAGCTTCTTGCACTGGGTGATGTGGTATCGATCGCAGGTTAGGTCGCACAGTTCACATATACACTCTGGATTGGGGTGGTGGTAAATGTTTGATTTGCAGAGCTTGTGGTGGTAGCCATGTACTGCTATGGAGGTGACAAAGTGGCGAAGTTCTTGATCCGTGTCCGTCCATGATCGGTTTACTATTGCTTCTGTTGAGTAGAACTCCAGCCATATCTCATTTCGTTTCTCTTCCCTTTCTTCCAATAATTTTGCCCAACAGTTTGTGGCAGGCAGGGAGAACTCTAGATGCAGGTCTTCTATCAGAAATGTCTCTTTTGCGAGCTCGTAGACTAGTCTGGAGCGTATTTAGACACACCCAGTGCGGCTTTCAGGAATCGTGCTTTCACTGCTTCTAAGGTACGAAGGTCGGTCTTATTCGGTTTTTCCCATATTAACTCGATCCCGTAGGTGAGGATGGGGACTACTTTCGTTCTGAAGAGTGCCATAGCTGAACTTAGGGAGAGTCTACTCAGTGATCTGATATCGTATATAGCCTTTGTAGCTGCTGCCGCTCTGGATTTGACGTGGATTCTGAAAGACGTCATTGTTGTCTGTAGGGTCATGCCGAGGTATTTGAATGAATTTGTCATGTGTATTGGTTCGTTCTTCAGCAGTATTCTGTCATTAGTTGATATTCGTCCGCCTTTTCGGAAAGTCATCTGCACGGTTTTCTCTAGGTTGATCTGTAGTTCGTTTTCCTCAGCCCATTTCTCCAGTGCCTTAGTTGCTTTTTGCAGCTCGTTTGCGTCATGTGATCCAATGACCCTGTTGTCGGCATAGATGCATATTTTCACTTCCTCCGCTTCCTGTCGTATTCTGCTGACTGAATCATATGTGGCAATGTTGAACAACAGGGGACTGAGTGGATCTCCCTGCAACACTCCGTTGGTCTGTGTAATTTCTTCTGATATGCTGATGTTGTCAGAGACTCAGACCGTGTTATTCCTTAGTATATTCTGAATCAGTGTTATTAGTTCTTTATTCTCTCCTGTCATTGCCTCAAGTTTTGATGAGATGACGTTCCTATTGAGTGTGTCAAAGGCTTTGGTATAGTCAATAAAGATAAAATTGTTTTTTTTAACAAACTGTATGCCTCTTGAATTTTCATTATTAAAATACGCTTCTGTTTTTGTTTCCGCCTTCCAGATCAAAGATTTTTCACACAAACATATTCCTTCTTTCCCAGTCTTATTCTGCTTATGTCATTCCTTCTGGAGAACTGCATCACTTCACTCTTATGTTCTTCACTTACAAGGAGAGGACACGCTCTGTATATCACCGAATTAAATCAGATTTTGTGATATGAAAGTGCAAGACGCACTGTTTAAAGTCATATTGGTATGGGTGGCCAATGACCCCTCGTTTTGGAAATATTGGCTATTGTTTGTGACATACTTCCATTAGGTGCCTAATAGGGAAGTATTACACTGTGTAACAGCCTAGCTCATATGGTTGGGTGCTGAGTTCTTACCCAGGCAACCTGAGTTCGAATCTTAACTGGTCCTATATTTTTTTATTTTAATAATGATTAATATTGTGATCACAGTTGTCTATTTACATACCTGTATCACATTTCTTAATGTATTGAATGCTTCATCATGTTTTAAACAAATTACTAATTAACTAACATTGTATTGTAGATAAAGAATGAAATACTGCTCACGTAGGAAGGTATACTCTATTTTTTTTCATGGAGTGCAGTTTCATAGAAAGGACTTTGCCAACAGACCTTCTACTGCCCACTACTAATAGGTTGTCATAAATAAATGTCTTCCTTACTGTGACGGAAATCTTGTCTCCTCCTGTCAGTAACCAATCACAACTCTCGTTCAGAAGAATTGACAGGTGCCCGTCAAATCCACGTGGAGGCAGAGTTGCCGCATCTTTTCCGAATTCCAAGAATCCCGTCAGTTTCACTGCATAATTTCGAAGGTCATCAGGATTGTGACAACTGTGCAATGTTGGGACTAGGGGACAGGATGGAATTGTCAGAGGTGTTTGTGTAGGAAGTCATAAATCTGTAAGTGGGTGTTCAAAGGAGCCACCGAACTGCACTCCTTGAAATAAAATAAGGTATAAGATGTGTCACTGGTGTCTGTTCTATTTCTGTAGCAGCTATTCCATTTCATTTTGTACCCGATTCATTATGATGTCATAAAAACACACAAAACATTTATATTTCCTCCACCATGCACAGCAAATGAAAGAAGGTTGTCCACAGTCACACAAATTTTTCCGCACTTCTGCTGCGAAACAGATATCCTTCACATTCACAAACACTTCTCGTTCGTTTATCAATTTTGATGCATACCACGCATATTTCAACATGGCTTTGAATATAGGAACTGACAACTGAAAGTGAATTAAAATAATAATAATAATAGTAGTAGTAGTAGTAGTAATAATAATAATAATAATAATAATAATAATAATAATAGTAATAATAATATCAAGCTAGGATTCGAACTGGGGTTGCCTGGATAACAACTCAGCATCCAACCATATGAGCTACGCTGTTACACAGTCTAATGCTTCCCTATTAGGCACCTAACAGAAGTATGTCACAAACAAAAGCCAATATTTCCAAAACGAGGGCTCATTGGTCACCCATACCAGGTATGACTTTAAACAGTGTGTCTTGTACTTTTATGTCACAAAATCTGATTTAATTCGGTGATATACAGAACGTGTCCTCTCCTTGTTAGTGCATCACTCCGTTTCTTTCTTTTCTTTAGATCATTTGTCAAATTGAGATTGTTTTCAGAAAGTATTTTTAATATTAATTATATTTTAATTTTGAATATATTTATCATAAGACTGCATTACTGCATTATTCATTACATTGTGGTTGGGATGTCTAGAATATAATGGTTATGAGAGATGGCTTTTGAATAATGTAATCTTGTGGTAAATATATTTGAAATGAAATTATAATTTTTATGTAACATGAATTTTATTATTTTGTAACATCATTTTAAAATAAATAAGCTAGCCCACTGCTTCAGGATAACGGTTAGCATGCCTGAGCGTAAAACGAGCGGGCCTGGGTTCAAATCCTGGTTGGACAAGTTTATCTGGTTGAGGTTTTTTCATGAACCCATTAAGACCAAATGCTGAGTAACTTTCGGCCTTGTACCTGGACTTGCTTTGTTGGTATTATTCATTTCACTCAGACGCTAGATAACGATCGCAGTTTATTAAGCATAAAATGAACCAATAAAAATACACTAAAATGTGACGTCAGACTATTTTACGTCGAGAGGTGTATTGTGATAGTGCGACCAAGCGTTGAGCTATATCGGAGAAATATTGAACTAAATGTCTTGCATCATGTAATGCCAGCCCTGCCAACCTACGAAAGATTAATTGCGGGAGATGGGAATTTAGTATGGGATAGTCTTTATAACAATAATAATTACACATGTGACCTTGTAACAAAGAAAGAGAATTAACATAGCCATTTTATCAGAACTATAGCCTTTGGAAGTGTACATGCCGCTAATTGTATTGAAGGAAAATACTACATTTTTATTCTTTGATTAACGGTAAAGTTTTTATGCCATTTTTAATTGTATTTTTGGTCCAGTAGGAATACTCGTCTAATGCGCATTTTTTTATTCATGATTTACAGGATGATTGTTTCAAGGAAGATTATTAGTATTTATTTAACCTGGTAGAAATAAGGCCGTCAGGCCTTCTCTGCCCCTCTACCAGGGGATTACAACTATAATATGAAGAATAAAATTACAATTAATGTTAAATTTACAATTACAATAAAAATTAAAGTACGACAAGATTACCTGATTAATGAAAGCTAGACAATTTATCATAGAAGTTAAGAATAAATAATATTTTTGTATTTACTGAATTACAAATTAAACCTAGAATAACAAAATTCTATAGTGATGAAATTACCATATATTGAGATATTTTGTGATAGATTAAGAGAACTATTTACAAGAAACCATGTCTGAACGAGTCTCAATTACTGACCAAGTGCCTAGTAAGTTTGTGTTTGAATTCAATTTTATTTCGACAGTCCCTGATGCTAGCAGGTAACGAATTCCAGAGTCTTGGCAGGGCTATTGTGAAAGAGGATGATTATGAGGAGGTGCGATGGGATGGTATTGTTAGTATTGTTTCATGGCGAGAGCGTGTGTTCAGATTGTGGTGGGAAGAAATATAAGTGAAGCGAGACGACAGGTACGAAGGAATAGAAGAGTTCCAGATTTCGAAGAGAAGGAGAAGTGAATGTAAATTTCTTTTCTTATCTAGTTTAAGCCAACCTATTGTTTCCAGGGATGGAGTAATATGATCATATTTACGAACATTGCTTACAAACGTACACACAATTATGAGCACGTTATCTTTTTTTAATGTAAAGAAAGACCTAAGGATAACTCCAAATTGTGCAGTTTAACCTATATGTTAAAGGTCGCCTAGTGAAAGTAAACAAAGTTTTAAGATAATAATAGTACTAGTGTGGCGAAAATATTAAATGTGAAAGTTACGCGAAACCTCTAATTGATTATTGTGTCAATGCGGAAGAGCGGAAATCTTAAATTAATTGCATGTGAGTTACACATTACGCATTTAAGTTGGTAGGTCTGTAATCTAACCACAAACTATAACAGTGACCTGCTTCCAATATAGCTCATTCCTTTGCTGCACTTCAAACGGCTAATCATAAGATATCACAACACTAGCATTTGTTGACATTAGATTTCACTCTTGAGTTGGATGGATAATGATATTGAAATTGACATGAGTTTCGAGAACTAAATAAGCCATCGGCGCAGCTCAGGCTGCAGGCACAATTTCAGATCTGTTTATATAGTTTAAATTTCACTAATTTTTGGCTGAAAATTGTGGAAGTTTTAAAAGTCATACATATCCCCTTAAATGATTGACCCCAAAAATTATGATGGCTCTCAATATCTTAATTTAATCAATTTCTTTTTTTTGTTTTACGTGCATCTCACAAATCACTCTAAGAAAACTCGTTACATAATCACGACTGGAGAGTAAGGACTACATTTTCACAATCATACAATCAATATTGTCGTTATTATTTTTTCAACAAATACTCAAAAGTACTTAGAGATCACACATGTCGAGCAGGTAGACCCTATTAGTTTCTCGTAACCAATGAAGTGAAGTATTTACATAATAAATAATTGCTTTTAACAAGAAAATGGTTTACATACAATTAACTTTTCCTATTTATCTTTTTGTTCCTAAAACACCCTCCCCTTTGCGATTTGTTCATATGTGTACATGTATATTACATAACTTATGGCGAAGTGCATCAACATCGGTTAAAAACGCAGTAATCATAGATTACGAAACGACGGTTAAACAGTAACCGTGGTTAAAATGTAATTTCTGTGCACCATTCATAATCACCGATTACTTAAACATAGTTAGCTGACACTTCATTTAACCAGAGCAAAGTCTATGATGGTACACTGTTTCTACAAAATGACTAAAGGAAAGCATTCATACCACAGCAAAGATAATAGTCAACATCTAAAAACGACTGCGCTCACTCCGTTCTACATCGAAGTGAACATGTCCTACATTTTCGCGTTGCATTTGTTTGCCTTTGGGCGCTGTTATATTTGCGAGTTGCATTTCTTTGTTTTTCATTGCTGTTAGGTTAAAATCGTACAAAATAGAAAATTGAATGCAAAAATGATTATATCCCAATGTGAGGTTAAGTATCGATAGACTTACTTAATAGATTTAAATATATTATATAATAAAGAAGGAATATCCATAAAGGAAAAGGATGCAGAAGATTAGTAGAAATGTGTGTACAACCCAAGATCCCATTTACACCAGGTTACTGTTCATTATCCTAAGATCCATCCATAACCTCTCTTTGTTCAGCCAGTGACAGAGAAAGAGATATTCAAGTATTCCCTCTTAAAATACAGAAAATAACAGTTGCATAGAATCTTAACATAAGGAGCTGATCAACAGAAGAAATATGACTGTTTTTGAGTTATTGCAAGTGAGCCATTTGTAGATTTTGATAAACAAAATCCCTCCTGAAATTTTCTGTCACCTAATTCCTCGTAAAGATTCTCTCTTTCCACTAAAGGAACTTCACGCCCACGCTCTATCCAAGTAATTCAAGTACTGTACAATAATAATCGTCTTCGAAGTAAACATCTGTGGCTCTGGCCGCCATTTTGCTTTACTTGCTCTACTAATCACTGGTTATCTCCTTTAACCGCTCGAAAATGGCTGGTTATAGATTACTGTGGTTAACCTCCTATTTAAGTCGTAACCGAGGTCGATCCACTGTAAAAATGCTTAACCAGAGGTTAGATGACAATTTTAACTGGTGGTTACAATAACCGACGTTGATGCACGTGGGCATTAGTAATTAGCCCTATTACATAGCCAGAAATTTAGTAACGCAAGTTATTATAATAATTGCTGCCTTTATTCGCTGCATGTGCATGTCCATCCCTGTTGTCTACGTTACAGTGGATGTGCTATGCACCCGTGATCAAGGTTGAGCTCTTCTACCGTGATTGGGAGCTAATATCGTCTCATCCCTGATGTATATGAAGGGAATACCCTTAAAATCTTTTCTTTTTTTTTTTCTCCAGGAATTGGCATGGATTCCTCCGTAACTCCACTGAGGCATGGAGGGCTATCTCTCGTTCAAACAACAGATTTCTTCTATCCTCTTGTGGATGATCCATATATGATGGGTGAGTTGACTCTCAATAAATCTGTTCTTATTCATCACTTCTATACAGGAAAATTAAAAATGAATGTCTGTGGTTCAGATATCTGTAATTTAGTTTCAGAAAATTTTTAAAACCTACAGAGTTTTGATCTCCTACCTCTCAATCCCTCAGTATGTGTCCTTTGTGTTTATGCAACACACATATAGATACAATCCGATTCTGCAGTGTTCCTGGACATTTATTTCACATAGTCGCATAAAAATAAATCAAAAGGTATTGTGTCCGGGGATTTGGGGGGCCAGCAGTATAGAGCAAAGTCATCTGCTCCAGCACATACCATACATCGATGTTGGAATACCCATTTAGGCTTTCTTGAATGTCATTATGAAAGTGTGGTGGCGTTCCATCTTGCTGGAAAATGTAATTAAAACAATCCTCACTTCATTGAGGGAACAGACAATTTTTTTTAGCGTGTTGAGATTATAGTTGCGACCACCATTATTTTCAACAAAAATAAATGGCCCATACATCTTGTGCGAGAAATGGCACAGAAAAAAATTATTTTGATGAATCTCATTTGTGTTAAATAATTACGCACAGACTTTCTGTCCCATATTCGTACATTTTGGGGATTCGCTTTACCACTTAAGGGAACCTGGACCTTGTAAAATAGTGAAATTTTAAATTTTTGGCTTTTTACTGTATTATGATCTCAGAAATTTCCCCCTTTCAACGGTATATGAAACATACACATTACACAGATTTACAAAGGAGTTAACTCTAAAAATGTAGTAAAAATACTCAAATTTGCATTATTTGAAAAAGATCCATAACTTGGGGATTATATGTTAAAATAAAGCGAAAAGTGTCTACAATAAGTTGCAAAAATACCATTACTCTACTCCCAATAGTTCCTGAGAAAAGGTGCTAAAATTATTAATTTAACATAGATTAAGATAAGAAAGTCTGGGCTTCCTTAAGTGAAACATTGCTTCGTCATAGAAAATAACACAGGGCAAAATATTCCATCTTCCTCCATTATTTTTGTATAAAAGTTACATTTTTTCTCTTCGTCTTGATGAAGAGTTTGCTTTAACTGCAACTATAGCATTTTATCAGTTATCTTTTATGTAAAACACGCCACACTCTCATTTGACGATTTGGTAATTTATAACTGGGATTGCAGGTTATGCTAGGAAGATAGTCTAATTTTATTCTCTGCACATTTTCTTCCGATGGTCTTGGTTGACCAGAGCTGTTTTCATCCCCTTTTTTAAATTGTCAGTACCATCTTCAAATGTTATCAGGTGTTGATGTAGTCTGGGATTTTTTTCTAAACTCTGTTGCACTGTGATTACTGATTGTGACCTGGCATACTGCAATATTCAGCAAGTTTTTGCCGAGGTGTCGCCATTTTACTCCACTGTTACTGCACTGCCTAGCAGCTACAATAACAACTCTTTGGCAGTCTGTAAGAACTCACGTCAGGAGAGTTCATCAGTTGATGCAAATTAAACTTTTTTATGTTTGAATCTACCAAGACTCTGCTCCAAAATACAGATACTCATTTTGAATTTTCCTGCATATGAGCCATTCAGAGCAGAAGTGGTGTAAGTCAAAATTGCGTAATGAGGTTTAAAGAAAAAATTCTGTAAAATACAGCGCAAAGTAGCAATTAATATTCAGTTTATTTAAACTATTAGTAGTCAGTGGATAGCACGAAGGGCATATTAATTGCTACTTTGCGCTGTATTTTATAGAATTTTTACTTTAAACCTCATTATCCAATTATGACTTACACCACTTCTGCTCTGAACGGCTCATATATAATTAGATCTAGTGGGGAATGATCGTGTGTGACAGAATTTTATCCATGTGAACCATGTTGGATCTAGTTGTCATCGGAAAAATCGGTCATTTGTTTTTTGTAGTGGTAGTTTGTGATAAAAAGCAAAGAAAATGCATTCACTACATATCATCTGATTATCAGAAATTAAAATTAATTTTTTGGAATAAATTCTGGTAGTGCTATCTTCATAATTTAATTTTTCTCAGATTTTACTAGTTATCACAAATAAGTAAATTACATGGAAGCACTTTGAATTAGATCTGAGCCATTTTCTTTCTGTCATCTTTTTCAACATCATTTATAGTTTTTAATCACTTGAGTGCACATTAAAATGGTTGCAACTCTCACTGAATGGCATTTGATTTAATTCCATTGCATGAGAACCAATAAATAAATTATTCCGTCTTTACTTAAGGGAAAAAAAAAAATTAATCAAGTGCATTCTTGCTGTAGAATTGCTGCACAGGAGGATATTGGCCAAAATTGGTATTAATAAGACTAAGGAATTTCTCTTTAATTCCAGAGTAAATTCTCAACTGTATCCATTTTGCAGTGACTGTATAATGGATAAAAGTCTGGAGGTTTGGAAAGACATCTTAATTATTAATACATGCCGATTTTGGAAGGAAAATATCAGGTTTCACGTGCAGCATTTTCTAGAGTAAAATAAAACAGGAAGAATTTTCTCCAATGAAAAAAAAAATATTAATTTTTTATGTTACTTATGTAATTCTGGTTTTCAGACGAGTTGCAGATCATATCAGTGTGGATCAACATAGAACATCTCTTATAATTTATCTACTTATGAATACAAAAATAAGATGCAGATTTGGAACAGATTTACTAAACAGTAATGGCACTTGTATCCGGAAAAAAGAATTGAAAAAATTTGTACATGCTCCTGGTCGGAATTTGAGGGTGTTCATTGCATTCATCTGTTAATAACCAATTCCCTAAAGCTATCATAAGAACAGTGACTATATGCAATTCTAAGAAATGAATGTTACCTATTTAAAGGTAGTTACAATGGAACTTGGACAAGAATTTAATCTCTTCCCCCCCCCCCCTTCAAAAAAAGAATTCATTTCTTCCTGTGTCAGAAAAATTTACTTGCTCCTTTTTCAAGTCCCTAGCTGAAATTTTTATAAGACATGGACATAAATGATGATGATTCGGTACTCTCTTCCATTGCAGTTTTCTTAGTGCTCTTATTTTTCAGCATTTTGTGTTTTTCTCTGGCTATTTTTGTCTACTGAATTTTAGTACAAATTTCAATAGGCTCAACTACAATAATAATTACACTTAAAAAGATTAAAAATTAAAGTTTAAAAAGTTGTAAGCAGTAAAATATACTTTTCTGTTTATATAATGTAAAATTTATATCTGTGGAAAATTTCAGATCAATAAAACTAGTGTTGTCTTGCGAGAGACCTTTTATTTACATTGGCTAGCAATTAAATACTACTTACTAATTAATACTAATATTGAGAACTAATAAATCCTTATACAGAATTTGGTACAGAATGTACGGACAAGTGCATTAACGTACGGTAAAAATATTAAAAATTTATCTGGTGCTTCTGGTGTATGCCCTCATTTAGGAGGAAAAAGAAGAATGTAAAAATTTCTTAATGATAAATTGTAGACGTTGAAAATTCAGTCATAACCGTCCTTAAGGAAATTGTCAGTGATATAAATGCTAGAAAATACTACTGAATTTTAATGAGATTTGTTTTCGATCAGTAGTATTGTTATTCACACTTCTGTGAAACTTCGATCTATATACAAATAGTAATTAAATATAATAAATGTACAATTTAATAACTAATTTTTCTATTATATCTAATTTGTGTTGGTTCAAACTTGCACTTGCATTTGGTTTTAGTGCATGTTTAAACCAATCGTGTTTACTATAAAACCTTAGAACTTATCTACTACTTTTGAAAATTCTCTAAAATTAACAGTTGTAAATCAATTTTTCTTGTTACTTTAATCATCTATTTCTGTTCCATGACTTTCATAAATATGTTTAATTTTAGGTTCGCTTATACATGGTAACTAACTATTCTAAATAATCATACTGCATTGAGGTTAGCAGTTGTTGACATATATCCAGCAGACTGCAATAGCTGAATCGGTGTTTTTCAATATGTAGGCCAGTCTTACCTCTTGCCAGTTGCTTGTCAGCAAAATTGTTTATCTATACATTTTTCAGCATACACGTAAACATACTTGACACGTTAATTACCTAATCAATATCAATTGCAGTTTCATCATTCTATCACATGCTCTAATTTTCGTTCAGTACTATTATATTTTCTATAGAATCGATGAAGATTGAGCATTGAAGAAAGCAGGATTCTTCCCTACTGTGTATCCATTTGGCCTAGGGGATAAAACCTTTGACTAGAAATTGCAAAATAATAATGTTTCTTCAGAAAAAAAAAATACAAAAAGTACAGTTTCAATTTGTCGCTTTATTATTAAGGGGAAGGATACAATAGAAAGAATGACACATAAAAGGGGAAACGATTGAATTGAAGAGAATGTGTAGAGATAGAAGTTGCTAGAGAGTCTGGGTGGACTGAGGTGAACCCTGTGCCTAACAGCATAATTGGATGAAAGAAGAAAATTATATGTACTGGTAATGAAAACACTAAGAAGGTATACTTGAATTTAGTTTGGATCAAATCTCTGTTAATCTGGTGTGTGGATAAGCTTCAGGGCTTCTACCGCGTTGTCTTAGTGTTATTGGCTGACGTTTCGAAACGTCAGCCAATAAAACCAAGACAACACAGTAGAAGCCCTGAAGCTTACCCACACACCATTTACACCAGCCGCGGAAGCCTACGCTAACACTCTGTTAATCTGCTAGTTCCACACATTTAGTAAATCGAGTACAGATACAGTTGGAGGTAGTTTCCTTTAAAATATTCCTGAGAGGGGGAAAAACATTATTCTTGTCTTATTTACCAATTTCAGTTCATTATTGAATTTCAATTTTGGAAGAGAACCATTACTCTAGGTGTCTTGTGGGGAAAAATGGTGTCCCAAATACTGATCTGTTTGGTTTTATTAATTCTGATGAGAATGTTTCAGGCAAGATAGCTTGTGCTAATGTCATCAGCGATTTGTATGCCATGGGTGTCACAGAGTGTGACAACATGTTGATGCTTTTGGGTGTATCAACAAAGATGACTGAAAAAGAAAGAGACGTTGTTGTTCCTCTCATCATGCGAGGATTTAAAGTAAGTAAAGTATTGAGATTCACGCATTACTTAACCCGCCAGCACACGCACATTATTTTATAGCGGTAGCACACGCGTTGGGTATTTTTTACCCCAAAATAAATAAAGTGTTACTAACAACAAAATATAATTAATACTGAAATGCTATAATTTTATAATTGTTAGGAATATTTTAAAGTAATTTGAACACTTTTCAATTTAACAATTAATCATATGAATACTAACTTTGAGTGAAAGTCTTCCACAGAAAAACACCACAATATTATATTTCTTATCTCAGTGCTAAAACAAATGTAAAAATGAAAGAAAAAGTATTTATGGGCATCACTCGTCCACTCACTCACTCACTCACTATCACCACTTCCGGTATCAGCACACTCCTCACAAGAAGGCACCGAATGTTCTTTACAAATCATCTTGTTGCACCTATGGCATGAAGTATTACTTTCACGATCCTTCTTCCTAGGACATACCTCACATCGACTTGAGGACATCTTCATTCGTTACTGTGTTGGTTGGGTTAGTTCCTCCACACCATTCATTCTTCGAATAGTGGATCTGTTTCCAAAGGCAAATTCTTCAATGTCAACCGATGAGCCAAATGATTTTTCACCAATCCAAGACACAGTTCCTTCATAAATGATCGGCAGATGATTGGTCCTTGTGAAGTAGCATTGTTAGTTTTATAAATAACTAGAGAATTAATTGCTGTGATTTTGAGAAGACCAAAATACACAGTAAGTGGCCAACGTCGGGATTTCCTGGACACGCTGTAGGTACCGCATAGTTCATCCACTACATCAATGCCTCCTTTAGTAGCATTGTAAAACATTATTATTTCCGGTTTATTTTCCTCTCTGGTGTCTGGATCAATTGCATCATCATAATGCATAGTGGAAGCTACCAGAACAACTTTTCCTGGTTTTGGAACATAGGAAGTGAGAGTCAGTCTATCCTGGCATCCAAAAATACTGGAAAATTTTTCACACCTTTTCTGCACAAATTCAGGAGGAATTTCACGTTTATTTAGTCTTACAGTTCCAACACAAGTTAAGTTGTGATCACTGAGAAGTTCTTTGGCAAGTGGCACACTCATAAACCAGTCATCAAACGTAACATTTCTTCCAGTTCCACTAATATTAGTAATCAGCCATTTGACCACATCAGATGGAGAATTTGATTGACGGTATTGGCCTTCTGGTTGCATACCACAGTATATTTCCAAGTTCAACACATAGAAAGTGCGGGAATCAGCTAGTCCAAATATTTTTATGCCATATTTGGCTGGTTTGCTTTTGATATACAGTCTGAATAAGCAGTGTCCTCGAAAGGGCTCCAATTTTTCATCGATAGTGCAATATTCAGCAACTGTATAACTTTTCTGGAAGTTCTTTATGATAGAGTCAAAAACACTTCTAACTGGAGCGAGTCTATCAGTCGCTTTTCTAATTTATCTTGTAGTAATATCGTCGAAACGAAGGCACGCAAAAGAAAGAAGAATCTGTTTATTCCCATTGTTGCTGGAAACAAAGGAATTCCTGTTCCATCAGTTGTCCACATATCTTTAGCGTTGAGTTTAGCTGACCGCAGCACACCAGCAAAATATAACAGACCAAAAAGTGCTTTTATCTCAGTCTGATCAGTTATCGAAGCATCACGTTCGCGAACGAAGTTGTTCTGGATAGATCTGATATAAATATTTGTGTACGTGACAATATCATCTATGATGTTATCATCTATTAGACATGACCAGGTTTCTAGTGGTAACTTTGCTTGGCGAGCTTGTCCCTTACAGCCCAGAAGGTGAGTAACTATATTGCACGCTCTGGTCTTGACATTTCAAGGTGGTACACTCTTCCTCCAAGAAGTCCCGTCTTTACCTTTGTATGTAGTAAACTGAGATAGTGGAGCGTTGTCGTCACAGTCGTCATCACTACTCTCTGCTTCCTGTTCCTGTTCTGTATCGGTATTATGTTCAGTTTCCGAAATATGATCATCTTCATCTTCCAATTCACCTTATATAATTTCTTGTTCGTCTTCTTCATCCAACCAGCCTACTATTTGACGACTTTGTCTAGACTCTTAAGTCCATTTTGAAATGTAAAATACAAATGGAACACTATCAAAATTATTCGCTACTACTGCTTCTTAAGCACACGCTCGGGGTATTTCTTACCTGGTCTTTATATAAACATGTGTAAACTTGTGCAGCCACAAGAAAACTAACTCAATCATACGTACAACAATGCACAAAGATCTGAAAGAAAGATACTGAAAATGCGGGACGAATTAAAAATTGATGGACAGTGTTGCCAACAAATAAAATAACGCCTGGGTGTTTTTTTACCCCAGCGCGTGTGCTTACAGGTTAATAAAGTGTGCTGTCTCAAGTAGCTAAGAGTTCACTTTGTTCCTCAGGCATTTAGTAGACTTTTATTTTCAAGTTTTTTACTTGGTTATTTAACGATGCTGTATCAACTACTAGATTATTTAGCGTCGATGGGAGTGGTGATAGCAAGATGGTATTTGGCGATTCGCCATAGATTACCTGACATTCGCCTTATTGTTAGGGAAACCTCGGAAAAAAACTCAACCAGGTAATCAGCCCAGGTTCGCACCCAAGCACAACTCCAGATTGACAGGCAAGTCCCTTAGTCGACTGAGCTATACCGGTGGCTTGACTTTTATTTGAAGTTGTTATACTGTATTTTGTAATTGTCCGTGTTGTTTAGTTGCTCCAAAATTAAATGCTTTATTTTCAAGAAATTTTGGCTCTGTTTAAGAAAGTAAGGGCAGTCAATTTTACCGAAAGTGAGAATTCTGAATAGGTTCATGCAAGCTCATTCTGTTTCAGTAAATCACTAGGAAGGTGTGTCAATTTGTGAGCTTGTGATATATGAATTTGTCAAATATTAATTGAACGTAACAGTCCAGTCCAAACTCAGGTGCTCCCTAATTTTCTTACAGTGATATTTTATTCTTGATTGTTTCATATAGTTATCCTTGAAGCAACTTTATTTTGTGTACATTTAACCAACTACAGCTATTTTTAAAAGTAGGCCTAGTATTGTTTTAATTTCATTGATCGGTTGTCATTGCTGCTGTGTGACATTTGGTGGGAAACAAGTGAAATTCACTGCAGGCAGTTCAAAGTCTGTGTTAAAAATACTTCTCATATTAGTGTCAAAAATAATTTTCATATCCTACCATGTAACACACTTGTCTAGTGTTGAAAGAGCTAGTTTTTGGAATGGCTGTCTAAAAAATTGTATTTTGTATTTCTATATGTATTTGATTAATGCAAAAAGGAACTCCTGCTTTCAGTAAAATGTGGATAAATTTAAATTGTGAAGTACTGTAGTATTATAAGTTATGTTACAAGCAAGAGGTTCAATGCAGTGATTTGCTTTGCATGAAAGTCTGGAAATATAGATGATTACGTAACTTCCTTTTTCTTCTTTCATAAATAAGGATTCTGCCCTGGAAGCTGGTACAACAGTGACAGGAGGACAGACGGTTGTGAATCCTTGGTGCACAATCGGAGGTGTTGCTTCAACAGTTTGTCAGCCTAATGAATACATAGTGTAAGTTAAATGGATCATTCTGTACATAATATAGTAGATATTGATGGTACAGAATTGTCGTCTGTCTAAATTTGTGGAAATGTCTACTGTCATTAAATGATTATACTATTTGGTGATGGCAGCGGAAACATTAATGTAATTGTGGCTTGCATTTCCTGTCACATTGTTTCAAATGTGTTGATATGGATTGACATACAGAACTACAGTAACAAATCACATGCATTTTTTTAGAATATGTATTATATGACTTTCTTGTGTTAAATTCTATCGTACCAGGTTTACATGTTTCGACCTTTTATGGGTCATCCTCAGAACTGATCGTTGTTGGCCTTGGCGCCTCTTGTTTTGTTTCCTGTGAGGGTGTGTTCGTGTAGTGTAATGTAGAGTCAAAGAGTGTGTGTGTTCTGAAATTGAATTATGTGTTGAGAATTTCATTGGGGTGTGTTTTTGTGTGTGTGTCTGTATATGTCATATTGTTCTAGTGTGTTTAGTTTCTGGCTTTTTGGTTGGATGTGTAGAATTTCCATGTCTGTGTTGATGTCTCTGTAGGCGTGGTTGGCATTTGTGATGTGTTCTGCATATGTGGAGGTGTTTTGTAATTTTGTTATGGCTGTGATGTGTTCTTTGTAACGTGTTTGAAATAATCTGCCTGTCTGTCCTATGTAGAAGTTGTTGCAGGTGTTACATTTGAGTTTGTATACGCCTGTGTGGTTGTATTTGTTTGTTTCTGTTGTTTGTGTGTTGATTTTTTTGTAGAGTGTTATTTGTTCTGTATGAGATGTTGTAATTTAATTTCTTGAATGAGGTAGTAATTTTGTGTGTGTTTTTGTTTTCGTATGTTAGTGTGATGTATTTTTTGTGTTCTTGTGTTTGTGTTATATTCTTATGTTTTTTGTGATTGTTTTGTCTTACGTATTATGTTGTCTATTATGTTAAGGTTGTATCCGTTTTCTTGTACTGTGTATTTGATTGTGTTTAGCTCTTCGTTGTAATCTTGTTGGTTCATTGGTATGTTGAGTAGTCTGTGTACCATTGTTCGGAATGCAGCTTGTTTGTGTTGTGTGGGGTGGTTGGATGTGTTGTGTATGTGTTGTTGTTGGTTTTCTGTATACTTTGAATGTGTGATTGTTGTCTACCTTTGTTATTGTGATGTCTAGAAAATGTATGGATTTGTTGTTTTCAATTTCTAATGTGTAGTGTAGCTTTGGGTGTAGCATTTTTTTAAAATTTAAACGAAAACGACCTTCTATTTTCTGCGAGCAGTGTCTTATTGGAACATATTCGAAAATAAATTACATCATTGCTGTTGAATTCATTCTTCATCTTTGCCAAACGTTGCTACTTACTACGCAGAATTTCACCATTCTTGCAGAGTGAAGAGTACGTTGTTTCCTATCCAGCAAACACTGTAGTTTTGCTTAAATACATTTACCAACTTTACCACGTGCAGCAGTCTTTAACTAACTTTTCACAAATTAAAGACCATCACAGAGTTTAGCACCAGTTTCTTCTAATAGGGATATCCTGAACTAGCACCAACAGATAACGTGTGTGTACTTTGAGGGATGCGCTTTGCGTGTGCATTTGTTTTTCAATATATAAACATTGACAGTCTTACTAATAAACCGTGTATAGTTTTTATTCTAGACTTATGCACAGTTGAAACAGAAATCTTTACTAATAAACCATGGAGAGGCGATGGACGTATAAACAGCCTGTAACTATACAATGGGAATTGCTTTGCAGTAGTTATATACACGAAACCCCTTGTTTAAGCGTTGTATATAGAGAAAAATGGCCGCCCCTCTAACAGCTGTTCGTATCGACTGTCATTTTATGATGATGGTTGCCTAGTAACCAAAGAGCACAGAATAATTAGAATAATATTACTGTAGCTTGTACTCTTTGACCAAAATATAGTATGGTAATCGATTAGAGCCAGTTGTACTATCGATACTTAACACGCCACACTAGAGCGCTCTACTGGATGCAATAGAGAACCTCAGATATTCTATTATCTTTCGTAACGAAGTAGTGACGAAACTATAATGTAGCTGTGTAACAGTTATACTGTTACACACGACGTATATAGTGATTATTAGTAAGGAATTTACACACGACTTATAAACGAGTTACTCATTGTATAAGTATAAGACAGTTAAACGTCTGTATATAGAGTTTTTATTAGTAAGACCGTGAGGATTTACGTAGTGTATTAGTATATTAAATACTCTTAAAAACAACTCAAAATGCCAAATTTTTGTTGTGTTCCTCTATGTAAAAACCAGGGAAAGCTTTTTTCCTTCAATAAGATCCCGAAAGATTCTGAATATATGCATCCAATCTTAAATAAATATAACTAATTAAATTGCGTCTATTAAACAAAAAGAACTACTTCAAATAAGGAATTACTGGCTACAGTTTCATTTTGGACGAGGGCAAAGAAAAAAAATTAATAAAAACATATGCAACCTCGACAGCAAGCTATGTTAGCTTATATTGTATGCAGTACTTGTAGGAGTCCCCGAAATTTACGCCTCTATTTTACAATGGAACAATACTTGGCCTACAGTAAACTCTCGATGAACTGGGATGTTTATTATCTAGGACGATCCGTACAGCTCGACCAAGTTAAGTCTGCGAGCCGAGAGGGGAAGTTGGAGGCAGTTCTGTAGTGAAAGGAGGCGGTAACGAGAGGAGACCAGTACAGTCTCGTATGACAGCAAAGTTTTCCTACTGCGCTTCAGTTCATAGAGCGGTAACAATTTAAAATGCTTTGAAATAGACTGTACTTCTACTTCTGCTTGACAGTGAGGTTTAGCGTTCTGATTGCCAAGCGTGGGTGTAGGAGAGAAAGTTGCATGAGGGGGGGAGGCTGGGAGAAAGCGTAACTGTTGCCTTTATCTGAAGACAAGGACAAAAAATGCGTGCGCTCAGTAGTGTATTTTAAACGATGTGCACACGTTGAAATCTGAACGTCAAGTGACCTATGTGGCAACTGTGTTTTGCCTCTATATTCCATCCTGATATCCCCACTCGCAGACTTGACTTGGACAAGCTGTAGTAAAAAAAAATACATAAGCCTATAAATAATACAGTCTATGTAACTATTGAAACCATGTTTTCAATTCTAATTTTCAAAATCATCATACATAGTATTCAAAACTGCATGTCCTTAACCTACAAAACGCACGAATAATCATGATACTACTGCTGTCATATATCATCCTATTAAAAATTGCAATTGATCTTTCTCCAATTAGAGAAAAATGTACGAGAATTCAGGCCCGATAGTTCTTTTGCTATTAAAAAAAAAGACATTGGTGGCTGCATATCTTGTTTATCGTGTACGGTACCTAGGTACAATACTTATGGTTAAAGAGGCAATATTCACCTTTGACAAAGATACTTTTTTTTTTCCTCTCCCCCCCCCACCCCCCGTGCACCTTGTTCTCAAAGTTCTCGTTTAGTTCATGAAAATTCAATTTACTCGTATCTATACTGTTTTCGCTGTAAGAAAAATCCTAATGTAAACATAAGCACGTTGCTGTCATACTCGTGATTAGTTCCCAGTCGAAACACTCGCATGACCCAGGAAAATATAGTTCGTATTTGGAAACCATAATCTTGTGTTATTTGAAAATAAAAAAAATTAAATTCTAGTTGTTAAATACGATGTAACATACAAACTTCACTCATATGTAAAACGCTATGTAAAAGAAAAACTACTTTTATATTTTGTTATGTACTATGAGCGCGGATGAATACCAACAGTAATACGGAGGTAGTCTGTTCTTGTAACAAGCTGGCGTCACTTGAGTCCATAGTTGTTCATGTAAGCACGTGGTACTCATGTATGGCTTCTGCATCCTCGGTGTGTGTGGTTATTAATCATAAGAGTGGAAACCCTCTCAAAAGTTGAGGAAAACAAATAGTCTTAAATGTATATAATAAGTTAAGTGACTTGAATCCAACGTTATCTATTCAGAGCAAGTCAATCAGACCGCATTTTCCAGCTGGAAGGGATAACTGATGCTGTTGTGGACCGTCTCGTCATAAATGCTGCCAACGATAGTTCTGACGACTCCGATTGGAAGGATTAACTCCTTTGTCTGGCAGCGATTGACCTTACACCTAAGTTTAAAATAATTTAATTACAGTAATTATAACGTAAATGTTTTCTAAGCAAACGAATGCGTAGTAGTGAGGTTAGGCCTACTTGATGAGTAACAGAATGTACAACAGTAGGCGGGGACATGTACTGAGAATCTATGGCGCCAAACAGTGGCCAATGAAGCCTCACTTCAGTCACGTGCTATTGTTTACATTAGGATTTTTCTTACAGCAAAAAGATTATATATTCTTCATACTGCAGACTTTCCCATCTATCTCTTAAGGGGAATAGCTCGGTATTATAGAAGTTTACGCTATTATTTATTGTAAATTAAATTAGATCATGAGGTAAGAAAATGCTGAATTATAATATTAAATTATACTACGTTATACAAAGTAATTATGAATATAATTTTGACACGCGCAGAAAACCAACAATTGGGAGAATGTAATGAACTGTAGCATATGACATAATATAGCTCTGTCGCATTGAACGCTTCTGCTATCTAACGGTAACTTCCCATAAGATATCCCTATTGTGTAATTTTTTTAGAAGCAGATTTCTGTGAATACAAAGGGAAGTTTACAGTGGAAACAAGAAAAGAGGGGGGGGATATGACGTTATTTATATCCAGGCCCTAATTATAAAGTTTCCAAGTGACAGAATGCTGATAGTGTGTGAACATGAAGAGCCTCAGTTTTACCAATAAGAAATCTTCATGCTCGTGCTAAGATGGGACAAATGTACAAGGTGCATCCAGAACGTAAGTTTCCCGATTTTTTCCCCTTGAAAGTAAACGTAATTAGCTGTGTCAATTGCGCATGCGTAACAGATCTATGACGTATCAATCATATGCCAGCCGGACAGGTCCCGCCTGGTGCCAGTAGTGTGGCAGCAGTGGTCCGAAATGGAAGCTCTTATTCCTTCTCCTGCCGCCTGCGAGGTTCGGTCGGTGATAAAGTTCTTTAATGCACAAAGCATTGCGCCAATTGAAATTCATCGGCAGCTCTGTCAGGTCTATGGGCCCGAACATCATGAGTAAGCAGATGGTGCGTCGCTGGTGTAGGCAGTTTTCCGAACGTCGTCAAAGTGTCCATGATGATGATCGTGTTGAGCTGGTGCGGCAGTGCATCATGGAGAACCGTCGCTTCACGATTACAGAGCTGAGCAGCAATTTTCCGCAGATATCGCGATCCTTGTTGCATGAGATTGTCACTAAGCACCTGCTGTTCAAAAAAGTGTGTGCCAGGTGGGTGCCGAAAAACCTGACACCCGAACACAAAATGCAACATTTAGGAGCAGCACTGACATTCCTGCAATGGTATCACGATGACTGCGACGAGTTCCTCGACAGGATCGTCACGGGCGATGAGACTTGGATTTCGCACTTCACCCCGGAAACCAAGGAGCAGTCAATGCATTGGCGGCATAGTGGATCTCTGGTCAGGACGAAATTCATACTGACGCTGTTGGTACGGAAAGTGATGTGCACGGTGTTCTGGGACAGAAAGGGCATTCTGCTCATTGACTTCCTTCCAAGAGGTGAAACAGTGAACGTTGACCATTACTGTGAAACACTGCGAAAATTGCGACGTGCCATTCAAAACAAGAGGCGTGGAATGCTTACTGCAGGTGTTGTGCTCCTCCATGACAATGCTCGTCCACATATGGCTCGGCGCACAGCAGCTGTTTTGACGGAATTTGGCTGGGAGTTGTTTGATCAACCATCCTACAGTCCTGATCTTGCTCCCAGCGATTTTCACGTTTTCTTGCACCTCAAGAAATTCCTGTCCTCCCGGTGAGTGTTTTGGCAACGACGAAGAGCTGAAGACGTCTGTCACACGCTGGTTCCATTCACAGGCAGCAGAGTTCTATGACAGAGGGATACAAAAGTTGATCCCACGATACAAGTGTCTCAATTCTGATGGTGGCTATGTTGAAAAATAGCTGAAACATTGCTGTACCTGTTGCCAATAAATGTTTTCCTGAAAGTGTGTGTTCTTTTTTTTTTTAAATAGGGAAACTTACTTTCTGGATGCGCCTCGTATAATCGTCTGTGGAATCTCTGTAGATAAGTAGTCATATAGTTCGACACAGTAATATCACATCTAATATATAGTCACGAAGCTCAATACGTAGGGAATATTTATTTATTTATTATGCATCCATAGATAGTTGCTAACCACTAGGATCACTACTATCACCTCATCACAGACAATGCGAAATAGTACTGGCAAAGTCTATTGTTCCTAGTATCCTCACAACTCCAGCTTCGTGGCTGTATATACTAGATTGTGGTAATATCACTTCACGTGTAATTTGTATGAATGTTCTTTGAAGTAATATTGATGACAATCATGTTACAGACCAGATAATGCTGTGGTGGGCGATGTCTTGGTCCTAACAAAGCCTCTGGGAACACAGGTAGCTGTGAATGCTCATCAGTGGCTAGACCAACCAGAAAGATGGAACAGAATCAAATTAGTAGTATCTGAAGATGATGTCCGCAAAGCATACCAGAGATCAATGGATTCCATGGCAAGACTCAACAGAATAGGTATTTCCCCATCAATTTTTACAATGTATATCATTTAGTTTTAATGTTGCTACATAATTTACAGCGATTTCTCATTCCTTTGAATGTAATACCCCAGATTTCAGAGTTTCGTTCTACATTCGAATTATGAAATAAGTTTATGCTATATTTTGTAAATCACTGCTCGTAGTGATGCATATGAAGTTTGTCAGCTCAAAAGTAAGTACAAATGCGTTCTAGTACATATTTTAAAAGTTGCTGTTCCTTTTTACTGTATCTCTTTCGTAGTTTAAGCTTCTAGTGTTGACAGATATCATTAATATTTTGTTACATGCAAAGTAACATTTCCTTCGAAACTGTACATTAAACTTGTAGGTTGTTGCATATTTGGTGTTATTTTATTCTCGCCCACACCTGTGGAGTAATGGTCAGTGCATCTGGCTGCGAAACAAGGTGGCCTGGGTTCGAATCCCAGTCGGAGCAAGTTACCTGATTGAGGTTTTTTCCGGGGTTTTCCCTCAACCCAATACGAGCAAATGCTAGATAACTTTCGGTGCTGGACCCCGGACTCATTTCACCTGCATTATCACTTTCATTTCATTCAGACGCTAAATAACCTGAGATGTTTATACAGAGTCGTAAAATAGCCCAATAAGAGAAAAAATGAAAATAAATTTTATTCTCTATCCATTCTTTCATAACTACATTCTAGAGTAGAAGTCTCCCATATAATGGAGTGATATGAAATACTGCTCGACCAAAAACAGTTTTGTCGTATGACTAAGGGCCAATTTCACCAACATATTATTAATCCACAATTAACTAATTGTAATGTAGCTTAAATACGGAAGTTAAATAATTTAATTTGTTAGCATTTCACCAAACTAATACGCATTTAAAATAAAGTTAATTAATTTCATTCCCAATTAAATCGTCACAGCCTTCGGAATCATAGTAAAATAATAATTTCGAAGGCCATGTGCCTTGTTAATGTAAGCAGTGACCTTTATAGCGAGTTCATTTGTTATATTACGACAATAAAATGACGTCATAAACAGAGGTAACCTCAAAACATATTAAAATCATAGAAAACAAAAAAGGATGAGCACAATTTAAAGGAAAGGAAGAAAGATTGGAATTGAGTAGAAATATATTTCAGTGTAAAAAAACTTCATTTCAGTGTCTTCAGAAATATTGAAGACAAAACGGGATAGTATGAAGGTAGATACAAGGAAATATCATGCAACAAGAAAATAAAGAGTCTTCATGGATTTGCGCTATTCCAGTGCCTTCAAATGTAGTATTAGGCTTACATGATAAATTTGTTATTTATATTACTTTAGTTGCCGTATTTTAGGCAATCTAAGATCAATTAAAAGTATAATTTAATGTATAAATGTATAATTTAAATATGAAGTACTTGAATATCAGTTGGAAATTCTACAGTCACCTTTTGTACTATTCAAAATCTACAATGCTCATGTTTTGCTTAGCCTAAACTGCATTTGCAAATCTTTTTCATTCTTTGAATTAAAATAATCTCTTTCGGAAATTATCCTCACCCATCTTGGTAAGAAATATTTTCAAATATAAAGTCAGTCATTCTCCGTGCCATGATGAAAATTACTGTCGTTAATGCTGGATTAATTATTTAAATGGCCAAATATTGACCAATTAACTTAAATGTAGTTCAGTGAGAGCTTAAAGTATCGATCTATACTATAAATCGGAATGTATTCCTGCTAATGCCACTGTAGTTAAAAAACGTTTCAAAGAGGTTGTAATATTTTCTTTAAAGCAGGATTGTCCTTAGAACATTGTTTCCAGAAAGCTGGAATCAAGTACATTGTTTTTACACTACTACTGCCAGTGCTTTTGAAATAATTCCTTAAAAACAGGAACTTTAAAAGGAGTAAAGTAATTAATAACATCATATTTGTGAATTTGTTGGATCAACATATTTCATTGTAACAGGATTTCAAGTTCTATGTATAGCTATTAGAAAAACATTTTATTTTACTGTAGTTGGTCTCACATTATTATGTACTCTTGCAGCTGCAAGGCTGATGCATAAGTACAATGCCCATGGTGCTACAGACGTAACTGGATTTGGTCTTCTTGGTCATGCACAAAATCTGGCCAGACATCAGAAGAATGAAGTCTCGTTTGTGATCCACAACTTGCCAGTTATTGCAAAGATGGCTGCTGTTGCCAAAGCTTGTGGTAATATGTTCCAGCTTCTTCAAGGACATTCTGCAGAGACATCGGGTAAGTATCTGTTATCTGGAGGGTTGTTACCTACCTTTAGTGACAAAAATTTCACAGCTGAGTAAAGCTAGAAAGCTGTGTCTCTATTAACTGTGAAGTCGCTATCACCGTTTACTGAGTTTCCAATGCAGGAGACATTTATGCAGCATCTTTAGTTGATTCTTGACCACTCTTCCTACACGCTTCCCAAAGTTCATCAACAGAGCATGGCTTTCTGCTTCCTAGAGCTCCCTCTTGAAGACCCACGCACAAAAATCTATTGTAGAAGCATCAGATAATTTGATAGGAGAGAAGAATCCAAAAAGGATAGCTGCCCTTGAAAAAGGGGTACAGAGCGGTAACAGCACCTAAATTAATTGTAGATCAACAATATTCTATTTTAAATTTTAATTTTATTTTCATTTTATTTTATTTTAATTTATTTTGGGGGGGCAGCTATCCTTGACACGAATAATTTATTTTTCATATATGGAACTGTACAGATGGTTATTTACAATTAACAAGGAATGTCTTAAAACATTAATGGCTATATCTTGAAGTTCCAAAAGATCGATATGAAAACGAAAGAAATTGATACAAAATCTTGATATAGTGCCCCTTGCACCAAAGAGCAAGCCAATTACTTCCCAGCGACAAACAGGTATGTGGTATTTCTCTTCCAGATAAGGCAAGCAGGGTTCATAATGTCTTTTCTTTTCCAGATCTACTTCTTGTGGTTGTAATTTGGCACCCTCAAATCTTATAGTGGGATTGATTATGAAGCCAGTCTTTTGATTGTTATCAATTGCTATGATGTCGGCATGTTTGTTGGAGCCAGTAGATGAAATACAATGTACTTCTTCATAAACGTCAAACTTTCCAGACTTCTTGAGGCTTCTAACTCAGTGATGACGATTGTTCCGCGACAGCTCCCCTTTTCTGCAGAAACCAAGAACATGAGGAAGGGTTTCGTACTCGTTTGCAATGGCGGCAACAGGATTCTTGGCTCCTACCAGGGACACTACATACTGCGATGACATTGCAATTCATTTTTATAGCATTAGTCCATTGAGAGGTGGAAAGGCTTTTCTTAGTTGATATCCAGGAATTTGATTTTGACCATTCTGAAAAATGCGAAACACCTTTACCATGGTGGTTAAGTTTTTTCCATTCTTCAAACTGTTGATTTCGTAGTTTCTTCCATAGATTTCGCATATTAGGCTGTTCCTCAGAAGGGAAACCAAGGTGTTGTATACTGGCTCTTATTTCTTGTAGTCGCAAGAAGAGGATCATCAATGGAATCTAACAGGTTGCATACATTAATATGTTGCAAGAATGCTTCCCATGAAGCATTCATAATTCCCAGACCACGATCACTAAATGGAACAGATTATATTCGAGTTTCCACTTCATTTTCTCCAACTGCGAATTGACGAGATATGCCTGGAGACATTATCTCAGTGATCGCCAAAAGCTGTGTAGCGACACATGCCCCTGCCTCCACTCAAGCGTAACCATGGCATCATACCCCCACCCTCTGTTTACAGCCATCACTTCGATATAAGTAAAGACATTTATCAGCAGCGGACGTACACATGTAATGTTACAAGTGTGTAGGATAATATGTTTCGATGTCTTTTCGAAAACAGATAAGTAAAACCTTACTTTAAGGAGCATGGATGGAAAGGTATTTATTTTGTGCAGATGGCAAAAATATGAGATACTTAATTTGTTGTAAAATTTTTAATGAAGTATAAAATAAAAATGTACGTTGTCATAAGTTTTCTTGTTATGAAGACTACCACTTCCTTGCCTGTAACTTGAATATTTCATTAATAAACGAACAACGGCTTCTATTTCTTAATCAGGTTAAAATACTTCGACGTTTCTTTCGACATGTAGTGTAATTTGAATATTTCATTAATAAATAAACAATAAAAAGTATCGGCTTCTATGTCTTAATCGGTGTAAAATGCTTCCACTTTTTTTCCGTCACATGTAGTGTAATTTGAATATTTAATTAATAAATAAACAATAAAATGTATCGGCTTATATGTCTTAATCGGAATAAAATACTTCGACGCTTTTTTTTAAGTATGTAGTGTAATTTACAACTTCGTGACCAGCCTGGTACGTTTTTCTAATTTAAAATATCTGCTGATATAAAGTACACGTTCTTTCTATGGTAAATAAGAAAATAGGAGAATAAAAAATTAACATGGAAAAAAGTGTGTATAGTTAATAAGTAGAAGAATATTATATTGCTTTCGATTTTTGTCACAGTACGTCTCTGCACTGTTATTCACTGCATCACCTGAGGAGATACCCACTCCACCCCTCTCCTTGCGATAGTGGTGTGCCGGTTGCATTTCTATTACATCACAATGTCGTGGTGTTTGGCAACCACTGCATTATCTTGATGGATTCATACCTTATTTGCCTCTGTCATAGAGGGCATGGATCTCATTTTGATAAATTGGTGTCAGCACATTCTTCTAGTAGTATTGACAGTTAAAACATTATTACAACTGTACAAATTATATTTTACCATTGTACCAATATCCTGCAGTGGTCATAAAACCTTTGAGAATTTTTCTCTGCATTGTGTGTACCAGTGTTGAAAATTTTAGTTACAAGTACCTCTTGGTTAGGGTTCAGGATTCAATTAGGCTCATTTTAAATGAATCTTGTTTCATTGGCATGTCAGGCACAAAGTGGTTGCTCAAGTTTGGATGCGGTTATTGTTGGTATTACTATTTCCATCTGCGTCTTGCTGCATAATTTGACATTTGAAGTTTGTTGTGTGTAATAATATTGCCTTCCACTAAATTCCTTAGTAATTTTAGTCGCTGTCCACTATACTACCAAGAAGAAAATTATTCTTATTGGCAAACTTTGTTACTACAAAGATCTTAATGTGAATGTTTATTTAAATAGCGTATGTAATAAATCCGAATAATTTATTTTCCCTAAAATGTGGGTTTCCCTGAAAAGAGGGTTCACATAAAATGAGAAGGTAAGTCCAAAATAACTAGTACTGACATGAGTGTGTGATATACTAAACATTATAATCATTTAATTAGGGCTATTATTATTATTATTATTATTATTATTATTATTATTATTATTCACATTAAAATATGAACATTCATCTGGCTGCTCCCATTGAAGTTGATTTCAAACCACGGGAAATACAGTGAAACGTCTCCTTACGGACACCTCCAAGATATGGACACTCTTCATATACAGACAGATTTTTATGTCCTAACTGAAATAATATAGAAATAATGATAAATTTAACTCTCGTTTACGGACACACTCAGACACGGACAGCTGTTTGATGGTCCTAAAGCTTGCTTTACCTCCTGACTGCGGACAGAACTTGGATTTCAAGACCTAATTTGTTACAAAAATGGAAAATTTAGTTTTGAGAACTGTACATAAATTCCTTAACATGAAAGACGATAAGGATATGCTACCACTAGCCCAGCCGGCTACCCCTTGTTAGTTGGAAGCGGTTGGTAAACAAAGTCATAAAATTTAACCTGTCTGATGAGTCCAAGATTTCCACGATGATGAAACTGTATTTGACACGTGATAGGGTTAGTAGGATTATTCTCTTCACTTCAATCAGTTCTGTTTCGAGAGACAAGGCACCTGAACGTAAAGGTTAAGTTGAAAACTGTAATTACAGTACTGCATAACTGTAGACCTAGAATAAAATTGCATGGCACAGTACTTATTTTCCTTTTTTGATCCTATCTACTGTAGTTCAAAGTTGCAAAGTATTTACTGTAGTATACTGTATTTAGAATTAAACTACAGTAATAGATTTCATTTAAAGCGTGAAGGAATACATAATGCATATCATAAATTTACTGTTAGATTGGGGAGCCTCCCTCCCAATAAAGGACACTTCCCAGATGCAGACAGATTGTTATGTCCCTTCGATGTACGTAAATGAGAGGTTTCACTGTAGTTATTTATTGATGATTATGTCATAATAAGATTATCCACGAGTTGGATACAACACTTTATGGCATCTTAGCATTATAAATTGTAGAAAATAAACTATGAAAGAAATTCGGGATCCATAGCTGAAAAATTGTCTTCATATGTTCATATCGATTAGTTGTGCCTGGCATTGAGTAAAGACAAATGGATGACCTTGCAGGTTATGTTACAAATGTTCCTTTATGTCACAAATTATCACAATGATTTTATATCAAATACTATTTATTTTGCTGTAGCCTACATTGTTGTCCACTTGAACTCTCCACTATTAACAAAATAGTTAATTTGAAGGTTATGAAAAATATTGTGAAAAATTTAATTTAATTTTTGTGTGAGTTTTAAAGAAGTAAATTTTTATTTTCTTCTTAAATTTAATTAATATTGTATTGAATAAATTTGTGTTATCCATATGATCTTAAAATAATTAAGCAGTTAATAAAGAATAATAGTTTGACATTTTCTGCAAAATTACATTATATTATTGCAAAAACACAATGGTGGGTTCAAAGCCAGTTACATCAAAATACAGTAAAACCTCGATAAGACGCCTGCTTATTATGCTATCCCGTGTAATACGCTTTTTTTTTTGTCTGGTCCCTGTACATTTCATATATAACGCCTTTATAAAATACCCCGTTTGTTGTGCTCTAGTCTCGCATAATACGCTGATTTTGTGGAATATTTTCGATTTAATTTTCAGCAATGTACTGTAACAGCAATGAAACATCTTGGTCACTGAACTCACTGGTGCCATTAACCTGAAAAGTATTTGTATTTGACCCTTTACCTGCGTTTTAAACCTTCATACTTCATACCTTAGTATACCCCACCCTCTTGTTATGCTCTCTTATTTGACTCCTTACCTGCGTGGTTAAAGCCTACATACAGTTATACTCGACACAACATATAATGACGTACCAAATAATCAAACATGGCTGCACTTCAGTGCTACCAACCTTGAACGTAAACCACTAATGTTAATAATGTTCATGGCTTAAACTACCTTGTTGTTTCTCTTATCTCGCAATCAGTTCTTCTTAAAACTATATTACATCCATCCCTATTATTTATTTTTCATTTATTTTGGTACACACATTCCTCTTTGAAACCTGATCAGCAAGAATTTGAATAAACATATAAGTGGAATAGTAGACAGCCTAATTATATTATATATTAAATTGCCCTATTTTCTTCGAGGCTATCATCCCAGAAGGGCATATGAGCAAAACTACACCGTAACATTAGAACCATTTAAATATAGAATAATTATTCTATCCTTGTTTACATAACAAGGTACATTCCTGATCCTTCCTCATACCCACTGTAATTAATAAACGTTAGTTCAAACTAAGTTTCTATTGAAATATTTCAATAACCCTGCATTTGTTCATACTCCCTTCTGGTATGATGTCCTCGAAATATTCAATAGGGCAATGGGATTTTTGAAATTAAATAAATAAAAATTTTAATAAACAGATAATGAAAATGTAAAATATCGTACTTACTTTTGATTGCCAATTTCTATGCAAGAATTAACTTTGTATGATGGAATTTGTTTCAACCAGCAGAAGGAACAGAATTGAAATATTATTGTATTATTTCAGGACTAATGGAAAAGTGTGTGTGACATAATAACCAAACTTTTTTTATTATATACATATATTTATATAGAACATTATGGAATGATACATTCAATCAGGATAATACAATGTTAGTATTCCAGCCTTTGCCTCAGGAGTGAGAGGATACTTTGACAAGGGACAGGTTGCAATTAACATGTATATTTTTTTATTCTCTCATACAAACTTAATATAGGTAAAAAAATGTATTATAGTTAGGCAACAACAAAGAAATTAGACAATAAATAATCAACTCACTATTTTCTGTGTAATATCAAACTTATTTTTCTGAAAATACAAAGTGATACAAAAATAAAATAATTATAATTTTCTGACAGACATATTATGGTCCTCGAGCATTCATGTTCTTTGCACAATGTTCTAATAATTCTGAAATTGGTCATATTGTCGAATTTCCAGACATCCTCTGCTTTAAGTAGTCCCTTGATCATATTCGGTGGAGCTATCTTGGCATCATAAGATCCTTTGAGACTGAAAAAAAGACAGAAGTTGATTTAAGAGATGGTCAATATTAGAAGGGGATCTGTGTATGTTTTACACAAGAAACTTGTGACACATAAACCCTTTTAACACCAACAGTAAATGAATGAATTTTTTAGTGGTCATTATGCTGACAACACTGGACTTGTCAATAAATCACGTGTCATTAGAAAAGGAGGAAAAATTAAAATTAGAATCAAGAAAATATGTTATACATAGTATATAAATTAACACTGGATTAATAAGATTTGCATCTAAAAATGTGACATCAAGCTCTGAAACAGAAATGTTGAAAATAAGCCAACTTCCAATGCATATCTCAAGGGCCTGGCAAATTTTGAAGCAAAATACCACCCGCACAGAAATTTATTCCTTGGTTTTTTAAAATACATAAATCTAGCTATATCATATTAAAAAAAAAAGGGGGCAAAGAAAGCAATGATAGGTTTTGATATGAGATGTCTGATCATCAGAGACACATTTACTTTCCTTGACTTAATGATGGGCTCTGATACGCCTATCCAGCTATATGTCGTTGTGCAATCTTCTGTCACGGATGTCAGAAGGTTGGTGCATTCAGCGAAGAGACCAACGAAATAAGCTTCACTCGTTTCTTGGAGCACCATGATAGCTAATCCCTGGAAGTGAAAATCTGTTGTTAAGTCCTAAGCAATTTCAGAATAATAGAAAAGAACACAGCTTGAAATTATCAGTGATGAGATCATACAGCCTCATTGTATTTTAAAGTACAGAAATCTGTCTATACATTATATTGTAAAAAAAAAAAAATAGTAGGTTGTGATATGAGGTGTCTGATCATCAGAGACACTTTTACTTTCCTTGAATTAGTAGTGCTGCTGATGCGGCTGTCCAGCTGTGCCATTGTGCAAAATGGCGTGGATGTTAGAAAGGTTGGGGTATTCAAAGAGAATGATGAAATAAGACTCACCAGCTTCTTGCAGCACCATGGTACCTAATCCCTGGAAGTGAAAATCTGTTGTTCAGTCCTAAGCAATTTCTGAATAATAGGAAAGATAACTTGAAATTATCAGTGATGAGAATGTGGGAGAAAGCATACTAATTGATGCAGTATATTCAATAAATTATTTACAATGCTCTTTGTAATATAGACTTTTAAAACAACTCAAACTCAAATTGTATTTCATATGAGGTATACAAATATTAACCACTTGTTTTTTACCTTGAAGTCCCTGGTAGAGATTCAATAGGAGTGGCCAACACCTCTTCGTTATCTTCTGTGTCATTGTGATCAGCATCATCCTCTTCATCAGTATCTCTAAGATCGACAATGAACTCTTGAAATTCTGGCGCATTTCTCACTTCTTGATTATAATACTTCATAATTATTTTATCTGTATGGTTTACTTCATTCTTCCATATATCTGGAGTTACCTGTATGAATACAGTATTTAGAATATTAAATATAATTACATTAATTATAATTTATATAAATATACATAATTAATATATAATTAATTACATATATATATATATATATATATATATATATATATATATAACTAGTATTGAAACTGCATTTTTAAATATGTAAAGAAAGATATGCTTGTGTTAACTACATACCTTGCTGAGTGCTTCCTGCCATACAGACTTGGCTCGATCTAAGCCATGGCCTGGGCGTGAAGCTACTGTTTTGTTATAATAGTTCTTTGCCACTGACCACACAAGCTCAATCGCATTAAAGAAAGAATGGTATGGAGGGAGTCTCAGAACTGTGTGGCCTTCTCTTGCTAAAAGTTCATCAACAATATGTCTGAAACAAGAATGAAAGAATCATACATTATAACAAACAAGAAACATTTTTTCTAATAGCTGTCATGGTGGCCCAGTCGCTAGAGCACTGGACTCATCATCCTGTGGACCCAGATCCCCAGCATACTCCTGATTTCCATATTGTGTTGGGCAAGCCCATGATCCAGGTAACACAAGAGTGTTACCCAGGAGCTCCAGTTCCCCTGTAGCATCCATATAAATCACCATTCTCATCTCATCGCGAGTATAGTGTACATCAGCCTCCTATGGCACATTATAAAAAAAATTAATTTTACTAATGAATTCTCATTTTAGAAAATTACCTCTTCAAATGGCTTTTATTCCTTTTGCAGAGCTGTTGCAATTCATTCTTATTTGCATTGTCTGACACTGGTACTCCATTCTGTCTCAGCCATGTCTGCAAAAACATTGGAACATAAATAATGAAACCTAATAGCATTGTTTATCGCTCCGATTGTATAGAAATAATGTTTACCATTAACTGATCTTTTCTCCATTTTGTTGTGGGTTGCTCCTCTGCAGCTTTATTGTGGTACGATGCATTATCCATAACAATGATGGGAGGACCTACATCTCTCAAACCAACAATAAGCTGCCTTTCCACCCACTTTTGGAAAGTTTCACTATTCATGGCACCGTGGTAATCTTGGCCTGTCTTCAAATTAGATGCAAATATTAAATCTGCACCTGTAAAAGATGAAAGATGTTTAGATTCTAGATAAAAAATATTATAATACAAATTACTTCGCAATATATAGTAGCTACTGTATATTACCAGGAATAAAACCATTATAGGTTCCAGCATGTACGATGACCAGTCTTCCTCCCTCAGCAGGCCGACGCATGACTCCCTGAACCTTACCACCAACAATAGCTGGTTTACTCCAAGAATGTGTTGCAGAGCCTATGAAATATACATGGAATGAATAATATTATAACTTATATTCCCTTCACTATCCTAAAATAGTGTTGTTATCCAATGCTCAGCTATCTTACCAATGAAGCCATCAGCTGATTGATTAATATTGTAATAAAGCTTACCATTCATAAAAATCCATGTTTCATCCAGAAAAACGACAGGCTTCGGACTCTCACTCTCCATATTCCTTACATATTCTCTTAAAAAACAGGTCCTCTTGAATTGAATATCTTCACTCTCTCTTACATATGTGAGACTGTCTTCTTTCTTCCATTTAAAACCCATTTCTTTCAAAATCGTCCTTAATGACGAAAGGGATCCCTGAAATAAATACGTACCGTGGTTTTCCATTACATGGTCCAGCACCAGCTTTGCTGTTAATCTTTCTCCTGCATGGAAATAAAAATAGCAATGATAAAATATAAATTATAATGAGTGTAAACAGTAAGCTATAATGTTTCAACTTAATATAATTCTTTTAAAAATGTCACTGCCATAATTATCTTTACCTTGATTCAGTCTATCATATATAAATCTTGCAATGGCTTCCTTGGAAAAATCATCAATTCCAGTTACGCATCGTGGACGTTTCTTGTGTTTCCCTGGTGTAGACAGTGGGTGCCCCTTTTCATATTTGGCAATAATTCTTTCAACTGCACTGTACGAATGCTGTAATAAAAATATGGATATTATATTAATATATTTATATTTCAAGCTTTTCATGTCTGTGATGTAAACAAATAATATACCTTTTTTTTAATTATTTCTATAGACATAAAGATTATGGTTTTTCTCATATTTATAAGCTTAAAATTTTTCAAAACTAGTTGCAGATATGGATTAAACTCCACCTCACACATTAGTTTATTATGAACTCTACATTAGATTAGGATATAAAGTCCTTGTGTAAATATTTTGAACAGTCTATTGTGGATGCATCCTTATGGAATAAGTCTGTGCTCATCCTGTCAAATATTATTTATAAAAACAGGTAGATGTACTTACACCCACAAGAACTGCAATTCTTTTCATTAGAGCCCCTTTGGTTAGACAGACATCTTCCTCTTCTGCTTCAGCCTTCAATTGTCTGTACATATTAACGACTGCTTCTTGTAAGCTGCTCTGCAATGAACGCCTCTTCTTTCTTGATGTACAAGTTTCTGCAATCTCTCTCCTTTTGGACATGTTGTAGGCCTAATCTTAAAGTGAAATGATTACTGTATTTTAAAATATGAACTACACATTAACCTAACCTCAATCTTAATTTTATTAGTTTTATTACACTAAATATTTGTAAGGTTATGTAAACATTAGGCCTATATTACGTAATTCTTCAAAACAGCTGAACCAAACGAAACACAATTTCCTTTTGTTCTACTGTCTTCTGTGAAATGTATATAACTTACTTTCAACATAAAAGTCATTTGATACTTACATGTATATTCTAATGCATTGTTGGAAGTATTTATGGCTGCAAACTAAAACCACGTGTTTATCACTACCGGTATCTACATTTCACGAAAGACAGTGAATCGTGCCTTTGGTGTAGGTTTCTGAGAAAATCCTTATATTATGCTAAACAATATAAATATTATATAATTCATTTTAATATGAATAATTAATTGTTTTTTGTGTTCAAAGAATGATGTTACCTTCAGTAGTCACTGTTCTAAAATTAAAGTATATAACTTATTATAATACCTTAATACATATATTAGAGTGAATCACAATACAGAACAACATTCTAATATGCATAATAATTTATTGTAATATTACAGCATATTCCAAATGTTTACTTACCACGAAACACGCATATAGGCCTACACAATATCGGTATTGTAGTTCTGAAAAGAACTATTTCAAAGTTATGAAGTGCTGAAAACAATAACTTCAAATACAACTCGCCACTTTCGCAATTTATAATGTATTATAATCGCGATATACAATAAAAATATACACACAATATTAAAATTGGTGAATTTTTGCCGAACGTGATTTATCAGCCTGCTGACCGGAATCAATCGTGCCACTCCTAACAATTACAAAATGACTAACTATCCCAATATCTGTAACTTGCGGGTGTTAGAGGAAGTGTTGGCAGTAATGAAGTGAACTTGTGGGCTGGAGAAGCACTAGATTTTAGCTTGTGATCAAGTAATAGGGGAAAAATGTCGAAGTTGTATCTTAGTACTTCATGATATGTTGTGTCTAGTATACAATACCTCACCCTCTTGCTAACCCTATCTTTCTCAAATATTCCTCACTCGACCGTAATAAAATTCTGGAAATTTTTTGCTGGTCAGTTGGTTGTCCTTTAGTGTATTGAAGTGTCTGTGAATGTGATTACAATAAGTGTTAAACAAAAAGTGCTTTCTGTGTCGGAAAAATTGAAAATCTTACGAAAGTACGATGAGAACAGTACTCTTTCTCAGAAACAACTCTCTTGATTCATTAGGAATCCCATCATCGACATTAAGAATGATAATAAAAAATCGCGGCTCAATCACTACAGCTGCGATGTTGGGAGGATGTAATCACAAACTGAAGTGTGGTAAACATGAGGACTTGGAGAACATGCACACTGCAAACAACTATAAATGACTTTTTTTTTTTCGAAAGAATTAAGCATAGTACATATTGTAAATGTCTTTATGCTCGACCATACCGAAATGTAGTAATTATACACCTGGTAGCAGCCCTTTAATGGACATCATTAAAGTACACCTATTCATTAAAGTTCAGGTTTTCCACCAATCAGAAAGCAATATGAAAGTACAAGTATCGATTATTCTCGGATATGCAGTTGAAAGACAACTAGCGAAACGTCACGGAGGCTGGAAATCCAATACTGTTGCAGAAGGTTATGTTCTGTTACTATAATAATTAGCGTTAATTGTAAATAATCAAATAAATTCAATTTGTCATCTCGTTTTTCAATGTCTAAACCTATTTCAAGGTTATACCAAGGTTAATGTTTATTTTACTCTCTAGATTATATCAAGGTCAATGACATTCGTTTCTCGGAAAAAAATAAATACTTTCGCGTCTGCGCACATCTCACAATTTACGGGATATTGCACAAGGTCACTTTGCTCTCCAGTCAGATAAGAATAATATGAATACTTAGGAATAATTTCAAGTTAGAAATATGGTCGAGCATAAAAAGTCTTATGAAACTTGCCTATAATGGTAATTAATTCGCTGGTATGAAAATTATGAAACTCACTTGCGCTCATTTCATAAACATGCTCGCGTCTTAATTACTACCATTATAGGCTCGTTGCATAATGTACTATTAACGTACAGTACAGTAATTACATAATGGAGTAATACTGTATTACCTTTCATGAATCATGCATTTCAATAAAGAAAAATACTAATAAATACTGTATATAAGTCAAAATTAGTATACCCGCCTAATTTGCGGTCCCGGTTAATACATGGTTTACACCCGGTCCCTTGAACGGCGTCTTATCAGGGTTTTACTGTAAAAAGTATGTTTCCCGCTAAAAATCAGCGAACTAGCAAATTCAAATTTCCAGTACATATTTGTCTATGTCGTAACTTTATGGTGCCAAAATAACGAAACTGTTTATAGAAAAACTGTTGTTAAAATTGATTGTTTTGTTTTTCCTGTAAAATTTTATAAAATGGCTTTGATACTAGATGACTCGTGGTAGTGTCTGCTTTAACTTTTGTCTCTTTTATTGCTTCAGGTGGCTTGCTTATTTGTTTGCCAAGGGAACAAGCGGCGGCATATTGTAAAGATATCGAAAAGCAGGAGGGGTATCAGGCTTGGATCATCGGTATTGTGGAGAAGGGCAACAGAACAGCTCGAATTATTGACAAGCCACGTGTGATTGAAGTTCCTGCAAAAGAAAAGGACGGGGAACTTTGGTAAATCAAGAATCATCTTGGGTTAATAAAGATTATCAAATGCAGAGATGACAAGTAAACGTACATCAGCTTTCGAGGGGAGATTGTGTCTTGTGACATAATACCTGCCCTGCTCATGGATTGATGATTCTCTTTGAAAAGAGCACAGTGCTTCCTAGTGCTTTCATCTTAATGGAGTGATAATTGCATTACTTAAACAAGTATGCCTAAATGGAGGTATTGGTATTGTACGAGAACAGATTTCAATTTGGTATTTCTTTATCCATGAGTGTCTTCTGCATCTTGGGTTGCAAATGTCAGTGTGCCATATGCTTTCAGTGTAATAAGTTTTCTATGCTTTCATTATTTCTTTGTGGTGAAATTGTAAGGTCGCAGGCTGTTATTTCAAGTGTGCTAATGAATCCTGCACATTTATTGTTATTTTAAAAACTTCAGACTACTGTAATATTTTTTATGAACCTGGGTATATTTGTTTACAGAATTAAGTTGCATGCCCACTACTAATTACAGACTGTTGAAAGCTGTTACAACATTATTGCAGCTAAAATTTTTATATTTGTCACCACTGTCTACATGTTTTAAATTTGAATATGAAGTAATGGGAATTTTACTGTTTTCTTAAGCACAGATTAAAACTACATACATCAAAAAAAATTTTCAGTCGTGGAATTTGGAAATGCACTCCTGTCTCTTCTTTTGTTTCTCTCTCTCTTTCTCTCTTCTCTCTTTCTTTTTATAATGATTTTCCTTAATAATCCTCAAGAAAAGTTGTTCAGAAGAAAGTGCTATACTTACATGTACATAATAGTTCATAATATAACAAAGAAAAATTGTTTATATTTTATATACTTTTAGAAGCTACTGTTTTTCTCACGAATGTACTTAAATTTTTAATTTGGAATGTGGTCTGTTGCATTCTTTGTAGTAAAAACAAATAGGTATTCAGAAATAAATTTTCTGATTATATTTAATATTTGTGAGTTGTCAAAAAAGGAAAGTAATGTTGTTGTCACTTCTGAATTTGTGAGATCAATTTAGAAAGGAAGGAAGCACTGTACTTATACTTGTCATAGTTCAAGACGTTATATTGCTTTGAAATTTATTTTACTTTTTTCCCTTTATACTGGCATCTTAGACAACACAGCTTGCATAAATAGGAATTGTCAGTTCTACATATATTTATTACAGACGTGCAGAATTCGAGTGTAGGTGAGCAGCTGTGACCGTTATCAGTTGGTAATCTTGCCAACAGGCACAGTACATATTACATATAAACATGTTGCCTTATTTCTCTGTAGTTTTTATTTCACAGCTATATTAGCAAGAAGCTTTTAGTAGAAGCCTTATGAGCCTATGCTACGTTAAAAGTGAAATGAAACAGGTAGCTAGCTAGTTGCAACGAATATGTGAAATTATAGGTCACTAAACTCGATAGTTCGACGTTTATCTGGTAATCATCAGAACATCGGAGGGGGAGAGGGAAACATTTCAATGATGAAACATGTGAATTGAAAGGTATTTTTTTCATATAGTTTTGAATACTTTGCAGATTATTATATACGAGTTTTGTATTCATAATTTTTTATTACTGTTCATGATACATGTATCAATTCAAAATCACTTCTTTTGATCTTTATTTTATAATGCTGTAGAATTTAACTTAATTCAACAACCACGATGTTGAGTGTAATGTTTTTACATATGTTATTGAGAAATACACTCCTATTTTGATATTAATAATTACGAGAATTAATATTGTAAGTCTTGTGTTTTACAATTTTTTTAAGAAACTGTATTGTCTTCGTGTATGAATGGGAGGATGGAGGTTGATTCAATTTTTTTTTTAACTTGTATGTAGTGTTGAAATGGATGTTCTGGATCTGGAGAAAGAAATTATTCTTGAATTTAACAATTGAGTCTTAATATTAAATATCACAACCAGTGGTGACCAAATCTCGAACAACGGTGATTACACGCGAAAGAGATGCTATGAATGGAGAGAGGTATTTGGCATGAAAGTTGTGGTTCATACACTAACATGATTTCAACAACCACCTCGCAAGCTTTGCAGTATTAGTATAGGCCGCACCACCGTTTTTGGCATGAGAAAGAAGTAATGGGAACCTTAAGTGCGATTGTCTTAACTTTGTAGCAGTCTATGGACGATAAAGCTGACAATTATGGTTGGCAGACGTGTATTTAGGGGGAGGCACTGTTCTCAGCTGCAGTGGCAACATAAGCTCACTGACTGGACACTGTACTCAAGACATACCGCAGGAAAGTTAAGTGCGAGTATCTTAATTTTTCTGCAGTCTGGGTAGCAAGACTAACAACTGTGGTTGACAGATTGCTGACATGACGTGTATAGAAGGCGGTACCATTTGCAGCTACACTATCAACAAATGCTCGCAGACTGCATTGTACTCAAGGACATGCGCCAGAAACGCTGGCATCAGCAATAATGTTACTACTGTCATCAAGAGCCAGTGAATAATACGTTTTTTTTTTTTTTTTTTAACCCTTCCTCATGAATATAATCTGAATTCTTCTCTGGATACTTAGTCGATAAATGCACAGCTTTATTAAAATTAACGACTTCATATGGATATATTATTTCAGTCACTTGAATCACTATTCTTCTTAGGAACTCGTCTTTATGAAAAGGCTTAAGAACATGAGCTATTTCTTATGTAATGAGGTAGCTGGCTTCCATATATTTCTTTACGCTGTATTTCTCTTCCTGAAATTAATGTAACACTGAGTTCAATTCCTGGAGTTTGATAGCCTATTCCATTCCCACAATAGTACATAATATTGACTCGGTTTTTCTATAATAATATTATTAAATGAATAACTAGTAAATAACTCATAATATTTAGATTCGTCTAAAGATTAAAAAGCTTAAAATTGAAATACAGCCTAGTAATTTTATCCTTCAAGGAAGAGATTTAAAAAACATCAATATTCATGCATGTAAAAATTAATTAGGATAACACTGACTCAACAGTAGTAGTAATAATAATAATAATAATAATTAATACTGGCCTTTAAGGAAACCGGAGTTTCATTGCCACCCTCACATAAGCCCACCATCGATCCCTATCCCAAGCAAGATTAATCCAGTCCTTAGCATCATATCCCATGTCCCGCAAATTCATTGGTCACTCCAAAGAATCTGTTCCATCCCGAGACTTTGGGGTTTCATAACGAGCTCTTTGTACAGTGATAGGTTGTTAGCCCTTTGCCCAACCCCAAAGCTGGAGAACCTTTTCTTATCTGCTGTCTGCGACTGTTTATTCAATATATTCGCAACTACCCTCCATATCTGGAGGCCGTCTACTCTAGAAGCTGTTCCACGGTGGTTGAAGCATGACTTATATGCACTGTGAACGAAAATGTGTCTACTCCATAAAATTTTCACATGCTGCTGCCGCCCACATAACCTGCACGAGATTGAAGGCCATGCTTCAACTACGGTGGAACTACTTTTATCCGCAATCTGAGGCTGCACCATGCTGTGGTGATAGGGACCCATAATACATGGAATAATAATAGTAATACTACTGATATATTAGTAGTAGTAATAACTATTATGCTTGTGTATTCAGAGTGACAATTGTAATACTTTTTCATGTTGCTTCTATATACTCCTCATTGAACCACTGCCAAAGCAAACAACATATTACAGTTTCTCCAAGAGAACAACAACAAAAATTCGCTATCTTAGAAAACATGATGAAAAAGATATTCAGATAGTCAATATAATATAACATAATATTGTTTTGTTTGAAGTTCAGTCTAATTGACATATCACAAGTTTAAAATCAATGACATTTACATATGTAAATGATCATTGTGTATTATGAAAATTAAAGCAAACGTTTTTGCCCTTTGGGCATCATCAGGCATTTTACATACAATATCTTGTGCATTTTATATGTCTTTGTTGTGGAATGTGTAAAAACTGATTAAACACAATCTTTATATAATAATGAAACAACTATTTTATGATTGACTTATGATGATTAACGATCTAAAATGTAAAAATACAGGTAAAAAAATTAATATGTAATAAAATTATGGCTGAACTGTTGGTCTTATGTTTAAATTATACTACTACTAATACGATGGCATCACAGCCCAAAGTCGAGCCTTAGCCTCCTCAGTTTTCTTCCTCCAACTGTCCCTGTCCTGTGCTAATTTCCTCCAGGCAGTTGTTCCGAGATAGTCCTGAGAATCGATCGTTACCGCATCTACCCATCTATTTTTGGGTCTTCCAATTGGTCTTTTACCATGTATTTTTCCTTCTAAGATCTTCTTTGGTATTCTGTTCCCTTCCATCCGATAGACACGTCCGGCCCATTCAAGCCTCCTTAATTTGATGAAAGTAACAATATCAAAACTTCTATATAATTTATATAGCTCGCTATTATAACGTATTCTCCACTGCATATTTTCTTGCACTGGTCCAAAAATTCTTCTGAGTATTTTGCGTTCAAATATACCTAGTTTAGCTTCTGTCTCCTTAGATAATGTCCAAGTTTCTCTTGCATAAAAGAGAATACTTCTAATAATTGTTTTGTATATTTTAGGTTTTGTTTCCTTGTTAAATTATAAGTCAATCATAAAATAGTTGTTTCATTATTATATAAAGGTTGTGTTTAATCAGTTTGTACACATTCCACAACAAAGACATAAAAAATGTGCAAGATATTGTATGTAAAATGCCCGATGATGCCCGAAGGGCGAAAACGTTTGCTTTAATTTTCATAATACACAATGATCATTTACATATGTAAATATCATTGATTTTAAACTTGTGATATGTCAATTAGACTGAACTTCAAATAAAACAATATTATGTTATATTAAACAAAAATTCCTCTATCCATTCTCTACGAAACCTCATGATGTAATCACGATTCCTGCTTTGGTCACTGTTGAACTGCATGAGTTCCAATATAAAAGAAATTCATTTTTCAGAACTGTAAATCTTAGAACAAAATCCAAAAATAGTATGTGGTAAATCACGAACCCACTTGAAGTAAAAGTATCAGTAATGCTGAACGAGCAATACTCTGTGTTTAATTTAATTTCTACAGTTCCCCATGTGATTTTTGTACATACCGGATTTCAGTTTTTTAATGTGCCAAATTTCATTGCTTGGGAAATTTATTGCAGGCATTTTTTCCCCTCCCCCCTATGAATAAGAACAGTTGCAATATACAGCTGAGCCAGAAATCCAGTTGTCCATGAAGAGGCTGATGACTTGCACCTGTTCCTTATTTGTCAGTTGTCTTGTAAATAGACACTCTTAAGTTTGGAGCTTGTGGTCATCTTGTTGAATTATTTGGTTTGAATGCAATTTCACTCTATTATGATTTTTATAGAGTGGTACTAATATTGTCCATAATATACGTAGAACGTGCTGCATATGGCACTGTTCTGAGAGTGCAATGGTGGCTCCTTACAGTTAAAAAAACCTGTCATTGAGAAGGACTGATGAGATATACGCGTATAATTTTTGTAATTTAACCTTGTTGCATAATGATTCTGGCAGAACAGTTTCTAGCCTGTTAACATGCTTAGTAATGAGGTGTTGTTTGCAGAAGTTGTCATGAGGATTTATGCTTATTACACGGTCATTTATATTTTTGAAACTGACAATAGTTTTAATGGAGGCAGCTACATGTCTATAGAACAGCTTTGCCATTGGATGCTTTACCTCAGTTTCAAGAAAATAATTGGTAATATGTTACATAGATGAAAATAATTTTTCTGTTACTCGATTCATTTTGTGACCATTTTTGTAACCAATGCCTCAGTTATATATTTTTATTTTATTTGTATTAGAGTTAACGTTTAGCCCACTAGGCTTGGTTTTACTATTGTAGAACCAGGTAGACGTATATTGTATGCTGTATTTTCTGCAGTAATTTATTATATATATAGATATATTTTTGTGTTTCTTGGGTTATTTTAACCAATATTGCAAAGAATTGGTACTAGAGCCGTAGATTCTGTAGTGACACAGAAGAATCTTAAGCAGAAGCCATTCCACGGTGGTTGAAGCATGACCTTGTATACACTGTGAACAAAAATGTCTACTCCATAAGATTTCCATGTGTTGCCGCACACATAACCTGTGCAAGATGACAAGGTCATGTTTCAACTATAATGGAATGGCTTCTAGTACTTGAAATATGGAAACCAAACATTAAGGCGACACAATATTTCCTTTCCCCCTTCCAAGAGCACAGCCTCTTAAAGGGGAATGTTCTGTTAAAGTATTGATTTATAATAGGTTCGTTCCAACAAGCGGTTCATGGATCAGTTCATGTACGGTTCCTGTACCATCTTATGCGCATGCGTTAGTTGAGCATCTGCTATGGGATTGAAACTGGACTGGTCGCTGTTGGAACGCTTTCGCAGATCGTTATGTACTAAATCCAGAGATGCTATAACTGTGATCATGTTTGCTAAGAACGGGATGCTTAATTATTACCATTTCGCAGCTAATTCTAATTCCAGAAAATAGAATTTCGATCATTTTCTATAAAAAGATTACAAAAATATGGAAGGCAAGAATTCCGATAATTCAACGTCATGTACTGGGGGACTCTCATCTAAAAATAGTTTTTTTTTTTTAATTATTAATGTATGTACGTTATTTTTAATATATTTTTAATTAAAGCTGCATGTTGAAATTGTAATTAACTATTTCAATACCCAAATAATTTTCATTCCCTTTCTTTTTGGCGAAAATTTAAATTAAATCTCTAGTTTTATTATTCGTCTGTACTGTCACTTTTCATCTTAACCTCATTGATGTGAACAGTCGATCATGTCTTTCTTCAGTATCCAGGAGACGTTGGTGAGCTTATGCGCATGCGCGTCTCTCGTACTCTTCCGTACATGCCTCAATCCACGGACTATTTCTGACCATTCCGAACCCGTGTCAAAAGCTTGTTGGAACGCCCGACTGCAGTACATGTTTCCGGTTCAGGACTGGTTTGGATTGTGTTGGAACGCTTTTTTTGTACTGTGCATGCTCACGATGGTTACGGACGGTTCCTGACTGTTGTTGGAACGAACCTAATATATTGAAAGAGTCTAAAATGTGTGTTCTATTTGGTAAAGTTAATACGTACGAAATGTAGTTCTGATAACACGTGAATGGAACAGAATATTCGCAAAAATAACTTCGTTCGTTTACTGAATACAAAATTATTTGTAATAATCTAGTTTGATGTATATAATTCCTTGACATTACTTGGTTGACTAGTGTTAGTGTTCTTAGGGTGATTTCTACCTGGAAATAAATTACATAAGGAAATACAGTATATATCTTCAGGCTTAGCATATTTGGCTTGGAGGATTCAGAATTAACTTTTTGACTTACCTTCGTGGGTCCTTGTTTCTTGTTCCTATGCATTTTGAGTTACCTAATTGGAGTTGATTTAGTATCTAATAAATTAAAAGCACATTCCTCCATTCACAGACTTGTATATTGAATATCTTGTGCTTCATTTTTCCCCTGAAAGTATTATTTTTGTATGTTGAGAGACTTGTGAGCACTAATTTGAATTTATTAAATTTCTATGCAATAGCACAATTCTTGGATAAAATTATGGAACATACATTGTTATAAATATTGTATAGCCTAATGATTATTTTTAATTCTGTCAATTAGGGTATGAATTGGAATAGGTAAATCTGTATCAAGTCCTATTCTGAAGATGTTATGTAATTGATAGATTGAAAATAGTATTCCGGCTACTCTTGTCTCCTAAACCAGATTTTTAATAAAATTCATGCTTGATTCTAATCTCCGGTTTTTAATTTCATCTTAAGTTTATTCCAGATATCCATGCCAGACCAAAATTCATCCTCTTGTGTGTTGTGTGAGTCCCTTTGCTCCAAACTTGAATTTCCCAATGAATCATTTATACAGGGTGTTTCATGATTACTTACTTACTGGCTTTTAAGGAACCCGGAGGTTCATTGCCGCCCTCACATAAGCCCGCCATTGGTCCTTATCCTGAGCAAGATTAATCCAGTCTCTACCATCATATCCTACATCCCTTAAATCCATTTTAATATCATCTTCCCATCTATGTCTTGGCCTCCCCAAAGGTCTTTTTCCCTCCGGCCTCCCAACTAACACTCTATATGCATTTCTGGATTTGCTCATACGTGCTACATGCCCTGCCCATCTCAAACGTCTGGATTTTATGTTCCTAATTATGTCAGGTGAAGTATACAATGCGTGCAGCTCTGCATTGTGTAACTTTCTCCATTCTCCTGTAACTTCATCCCTCTTAGCCCCAAATATTTTCCTAAGAACCTTATTCTCAAACACCCTTAATCTCTGTTCCTCTCTCAAAGTGAGAGTCCAAGTTTCACAACCATACAGAACAACCGGTAATATAACTGTTTTATAAATTCTAACTTTCAGATTTTTTGACAGAAGACTAGATGACAAAAGCTTCTCGACCGAATAATAACAGGCATTTCCCATATTTATTCAGCGTTTAATTTCCTCCCGAGTGTCATTTTTATTTGTTACTGTTGCTCCAAGATATTTGAATTTTTCCACCTCTTCGAAGGATAAATCTCCAATTTTTATATTTCCATTTCGTACAATATTCTGGTCACGAGACATAATCATATACTTAGTCTTTTTGGGATTTACTTCCAACCCTAACGCTTTACTTGCTTCAACTAGAATCTGCGTTTTCCCTAATTGTTTGTGGATTTTCTCCTACTAACATATTCAAGTCATCTGCATAGACAAGAAGCTGATGTAACCCGTTCAATTCCAAACCCTCTGTGTTATCCTGAACTTTCCTAATGGCATATTCTAGAGCGAAGTTAAAAAGTAAAGGTGATAGTGCATCTCCCTGCTTTAGCCCTCAGTGAATTGGAAAAGCATCAGATAGAAACTGGCCTATACAGACTCTGCTGTAAGTTTCACTAAGACACATTTTAATTAATCGAACTAGTTTCTTGGGAATACCAAATTCAATAAGAATATTGTATAAAACTTCTCTCTTAACTTTCATGATTACAGGTACAAATTGCAGGGGTGACTAAAGGACAATGATACTTTCTTACTGGCTTTTAAGGAACCCGGAGGTTCATTGCCGCCCTCACATAAGCCCGCCATTGGTCCCTATCCTGAGCAAGATTAATCCAGTCTCTACCATCATATCCCACCTCCCTCAAATCCATTTTAATATTATCTTCCTACTTACGTCTCGGCCTCCCCAAAGGTCTTTTTCCCCTCCGGCCTCCCAACTAACACTCTATTAAAGGACAATGATGAGAGACAAAAACCCTAATAAACATAAAATATACAGTAAACTCCGGATATAGTGAACCTCTGCGGACTTGTATAGTTCATTCACTATATCAGAGGTTCACTAAATCTGAAGTCTCTCTCCTCTGACTTTAAATGCCAGAAATTTATGAAATTGTGAACAAGAAAATAAAATACTATACAGTAATTAAAGTATTTAATTTTTGTGGAATGGATTACACTGTATACTGTTACAGTTGATTTACTTAAATTTTGCTGTCGACCCACATCCACTTGCAAAACAACACGTTCAATATCACTTTATAATACAGTGAAACCTCTCCTTACGGACACCCCCAAGATGCGGGCAGATTTTTATGTCCCAAATGAGATAATTTAGAAATGAGAAATTTAACTCTCGAGGACACAAGACAGCTGTTTCACAGTCCTAAAGCTTGCCTTACCTCCTGACTGCGGACAGAACTTGGATTTCAAGATCTAATGTGTTACAAAAATGGAAAATTTAGTACAGAAATTCCTTTGTATTGTATTTATTAACATTCCATGGTATTCATACATTGCTTTACAGCTAGAATATGGAGCAAGTCAAAAAAACTTTATAATAATATTAAGTCCTAATTTATAGTCACAGTCTAGATTAAATATATATATATATATATATATATATTTTTTTTTTATTGGGTTATTTTACGACGCTGTATCAACATCAAGGTTATTTAGCGTCTGAATGATATGAAGGTGATAATGCCGGTGAAATGAGTCCGGGGTCCAGGACCGAAAGTTACCCAGCATTTGCTCGTATTGGGTTGAGGGAAAACCTGCCCTGACCGGGATTCGAACCTGGGCCACCTTGTTTCGCGGCCAGACTCGGTGACCGTTACTCCACAGGTGTGGACGATGAAATGTATACAGAAGAGATTTACAATATAGTCTACTAGTACAACACAAAGTTTTAGTATCAATTTCATGAAGTGTTGTTGAATGTCTTGAATTCACCTACAGAATAGAAGGCGTGAGAAATTAGGTACCTCTTTAATTTGGCCCTAAATAATCTTATGTTTTGAGTTTCATTTTTTATATCGATAGGGAGGCTATTAAAAATTTTTACTGCCATATAACGCACTCCTTTTTGATAGCACAATAGACTTGCCGATGGAGTATGAAAGTAATTTTTTGACGTGCATTTTTTTTTCCAATACTTCTGACATTCTGGGACAAATGTAACAATCCAGGACACAGGATACACCATTAAAATTCAGGACATCTGGCAACACTGTTCATGATTAATTTTGAAGGAAAATTGGACTACAGAGCTACTTGTCTCGTCTTGTTGATGGAATTGGCGACATGAGGTCGAGGATTTGCCGTAGATTACCTGACATCCGCCTTACTGTTTAAGAAAACCTCGAAAAAAACCCAAACACGTAATCAGTCCAAGCGGGAATCGAACCCACGCCCGAGCACAGATTCGAACCAGTAGGCGTGCGCCTCTGCCGACTGAGCTACGCTGGTGGCTGATTTAGCATTTTTCATAAAATTTAAAAATAAAAAACAGTAAAACTGTATAAAGTTGCAACAGAACCGGCAAAGTTAGAAATTAAAAACAAATAAAAAAGTATATAAACTACGAAGTAGATAAGAGAAACGAAATGTGCAATAATTAAGTAACAATGAAGAAACAGATTTATATATTATCACCGGTTTGTCTCTGGAGGTTTTTGCTTGATACTGAAAAATTTGCCTTCAGTCACTTGGCCGATTTTGATACTAGACGCCTGAATTGTTGATGGTAGTTTAACAAAGTTTTATTTTATAAATGTAAAGAATTTATTTAAGACGTCTTTTTGATTCCACTTTGAATTCACTGCAGAAATTTTAATATGGAATTATATTGTAATTCGAATTTAACAAGTTACTCTTTCCACTCTATTATTTCATGCATTTTCATATCTTTTATATTTTAGGGATGCAGACATATGTTAATTTGAGCATGTGTTCCAATTCTTCAATTTGCTTTAGAGATAAATATCTGTGTCAGCCAACGAGTTAGAAAGAGAAGACTATAGGGTGGCCATGTTGTCTGTACAGCGCTCTTTGCGGTGTCACCGCGAAACACGGCAGATCTGAGCTAAGCGCCCACCTTTGTAAAAATTCGTCTGCTTACAATGTTGTATAACGGAGATAAGAAGTACAAAAAAACGAAGAAAAAACATGCCTGTTGTGTGTGCTGCATATAACTGCAATGTCAAAAGGAAAAAGACAACTGATATATCATATTTAATGTAAATTTTATGAAGTTAAGTCCATAGTTTTGTTAATTAGCAGCATTTTTTTTTTTCATGCATAAATGTGTAACAACGCCCGGCATAAACAAAATAAATGGTTCACTGGTAATGTACTTAAACTAAATACGGATAAAACCAATACAATTCCGTTTCAGATCCAGTGAAAAGCAAATAGCAATACAATATTAAAACTGTATTTCGACACCGGCATCCTTTATTTCTGCTCCTTCTGTCCTTACTGCTTATACAAAAAGACGATGAGCTGTAGCTTATAAGAAGTAGGCCTATTTCGAAGACAAACGATTAATCAAATAAATAATAAAGTTAAACTAAGTACGGATAAAACCGCTACAATTTTTCGTTTCAAACCTAGTAATAGCAATCAAATATTAAAATTGTATTTCGACACTCGCATCCAAAATAACGCAAAACTCTGGGGTAGGTCGTATTGTTGTTAGTATTTTGACTGGAAGGACATGAAAGAACATAATTGAGCACCCACGTGCAATAATGGGGTAAGTATGAATATATTTCGTAACTACTTACCGCATTATTGTACGTGGGTGCTCAATTATACACTAATAATTATCTGTGGTGCCACAGCCCTTGAAAGGCTCAGACAGACCAGCCGGCTGTTGGCCTTACGTTCACATTTCGATAATAATTATACTTTACTGTAACAAAAAAACTGAAAGCGTGTTTTGTCATGTTTCACCCACGTTACAAGCTTGGAGGAAAAGGTTGTTTACTACAGATAGGGCCTACTTTCATTCTATATCCTATGGTATAGTAAATAGTTTTGAAACGTGTAGAGACTGGGGAAAACAATTTAATAAAATCATTCGAATCATACTCGTTCATTTTATAGGCAATCTTGCAGGTTGCATTTAAAAGAACCTAGGAATATTAACATTTTCTTCAGTATATTTGCTAGGACTTCTTGTCACACTACATGACAATTTTGCTTAGGTTATTCTTTTAAGCATTCCTTCTAGGAATAGATCAAGTGTTTTAAATTTAGCGTACATAAGTTTAGATTAAGTTCCTAGCACGTATTTGACGAAATACTAGGTTTTTCCACTTCAGTTTAACTGATTTATGCAAACGAAATTAAGACAGCTGACGATTCTAATGTCAGTTATCACCACGCCCACTTTGTTTTGGGCGCATAAGTTCATTACCGACGGTCGTTCAATTTTCTTCAAACATGGCGGCGCAATGACCACTCTATATCTTTCTCTTTCTAACTCGTTGGTGTCAGCAGTTACTTCTCTTTGATGTAAAACCGTAGTCTATTGCCACGCAACTCAACATGGCAACGTTTGATAGCTGGCGCGACAATAGCGCGCCAAGCGGCTGGTAAGTTATAGGTTAGCAGAGTCCGTATCATAGACATACGTATATTGGAACCCGTTTCTAAATATTCCACACTCCGTTACGTACAGGAGCGCTACTGTCGGTGGCTGAAGGCGATGATGTAGTTATCAGCCCTGCCGGAGATGAACGCTGATGCTGCTTTCACTTGATTCGGGTATGCTGACGTTCAAAGATATCCAACGAGTTACAAAGAGATGATCGTGTAAGCGAACTTTTCAACCACGTGATTAGTCAAGACAAGAGTTCCGCTAGTTCTCGATAGATAGCACGTTGTACTACGATCTAGGACGCCACCTTTTATAATCAAAGTTGAGAGGATAAAACAACGGTTCATTTACAGTTGGTAGTGCACGTTTCTGTCAGTAGATGGTAATGGAGGCACTAGGAAACTGTTTGTCAATATTTATAAATTGCAATAGATGGTGCTTATGGAATTGTCAATTTGGAAAAGTAAAGTTATAAGAGTAAATAAATTATTTGTATTTTATTAGTTACAGATATATTTATATTTCGGTTTGGTAATAGTGCATTTGTAGAACGCAACAAGTGTAAATTGCATTATGTATTGCGTGAAAAAAGTGAGGTTTATATCATACTCTTTATGGACCATAAAATGCAATGGTAAATGACGTTTGTGGGAGGAATGAACCTACAAAATTTGAATTACTATTGCAAGTAGTGTAAGGTGTATGCAACTCACAACGTCTTACTGACATATGTGACTAGGTATGTTATAACATGAATGTCATATTTTGGATTCCCCATATTTTTAGCTTGTTAATATAAAATGTAAGGTTAAGAGAGCAATTGAGTAATAGGCCTATAACATACAGGGCCCGCATACTCTGTATAAGTTAATATTAATGTGATTTCGTTTCGTAGGAAAGAATATGTTTGTTTGTAATTCAGAAAAAAAAAAACATGAAGGCTAAACTAGCGCTGAGGCAGTTCCATTCGTATTCCACTTACGCCTATACACCTTGCATCTATATGAATCTGTGGCAGGTTAGGTTTGGTTAGTTTAGGCTTTTATTATGAGTTGCATATACGATCAACTGCATCTCCACAAAAAATTCCTTATGAATTCAACGATTTTCACTTTCAAAATCACTAGAACTATCTCAGTGCTAGTTTCACCCTGCTCTTAAAGCGGAGAACAAAAATGAGAAGTAAATATTAAGTTCACCTCACATCGCACTTGGGAATAACTAAATTTATAGGTACTATAAGTAGACTAAACTGATGTCTGCTGTGAGCACCTGCATCTTGCAAACTGGATGAGACGGCCATGTCACACTCTGAGTGTGTGCAAATGTTTTGAAGATCTGGAACAAAGCTGTTACTTGGCCCAGCATTTTCCTACAGGGTATTGGCTGCAGTTTCCTATTTTCTGCTGACTGTATTTAAATTTTGGTTGTGCATAGTCAGTAGGGATTTAGTGAAACATTGATGTCCATCCTGTTACATTTTTCTTGTGATCCGTACAGATTAATTACAATCAATTGCCTTCCCTTTCATTTCAATATGTGAACCATGATTTTAGCAGCTTAGTAACACCAAGTTGCCTTGGAATTATCAGAAGCAAAAATGAACTGCTTTCTTGTAGCGTTTGAATCTATAGGCTTAGTATGCACATATAATTAAAAAGATGACTGAAAGATTTGTAGGATGAATTGACAACATGCATTGAAAAAATTTGTTTGTGGTTTCTGTGTGTTGTAATACAATAAACGTCTGATTAGTAAACTTTTATAGTTTAATGATAGTTGAATGAGCGAACCATTGATTGTGATGTTATGTTTAAAGTTGTCAACTAACAATTTTACAATTAACTCGACTGCAGCCTTGTGCTGTTTGGTAGTATGTAAGAAATTTATTCTCTCTTCTGTAAGTAATAGACATTCATAGGCCGAGCCTCTTACATTGCCATATTCTGAATCCCAAGACTCTTTCTCTAGTCCTACGAAGACAAAATCACACATTCTGATCTACTGTTACAATTGATGTGATACAGTTGTTTATTTTTTTATGTAGCCTATTTATAATATAAAACTAACAAATGGCAATGAATTTAATACTAAAGGCTTGCTGTGAGGAACTATTGTATCTGGTATACCATCAAGTTTTAGAGATAGTTACTACTACTACCACAGTCTAGTATATACAGTCACGAAGCTTGAGTTTATGAGGGTACTAGGAACAATAGACTGTGCAGGTACTATTTCGCATTGTTTGTAATGAGGCGATAGTAGCGATCCTAGTGGTTAGCAACTATCTAGGGATGCATATTTACTACGTATTGAGTTTCGTGACTGTATATACTAGACTGTGCTACTACCACTACTGGTGCTGCTACTGCTGTTAATAGTAACATTTATTTTGTGTGTATATGCAGGAGGAATAGCTGCATATGTGACTGAAAATATCCGTGTTTGGATGCGAATTGTTATAGGTGTTAGAAGACATTGAACATCACCGCAAAGAATAATGTCTGCAAGAACAGATCCCACAGGTGAAGATGGCCACTGTAGACCAAGTGCACCTATTTCGACAGGCACTATTCCCAGGCATGTCAAGAGACCTAGCGCAGATTTTGAAGGTAAGTGATATTTTGGATATGATCACTGTCTGAGAGAGAAAAAAAAACTTCCGTTAAAGAAGCTGAAATAATTATGCTCCACATGTTAAATGTGAAAATAGATTTAAAGTTCTACTTGTCTATTATTCCATTCATCTTTTGTGCTATAATTTATTGCACTGCAAGAAAAGAGAACCGTAAAAAATACCCATACCAGTACTACCAAAGGAAACTGATGATATAGCGTTAACTGAAGACTGTATCAAAGACATACTGACAAAGGTGTAAACTGAATTAGGCTATCCTGTGGAAGTATTCTGTAATAATCTGCTTCAATATTAAGAAATTTATTACCCACCAAGGTATTATCTGCGTTTATAAATTACTTTTGGCTTTCGATATATCAAAACAAAAGAGTAATAAGAAGATATTATTTCGTGGGTTCTACTCATCAAAAAGCTTAGTGATAGATCTTTATGAATAATTTTTGCTGTCTTATCTATTGAATGCGTATATCAAGTTAAAATATAAAGTGAAATTGAATATCAGTTAATTTGCGGGAATGGCTTCCCCATGATTGTATGAAATTCGTTTGTACGTTAAGTTTGGAATAAGAGAACATTTCATCCATCCATCCATCCATACATACATAATGTTACATGTAAGGAATTCAAATGCCTTTATTAACCGCCATTCTAGTTTCACACAGTTACAACAATTTCCGCAAGATGGCACTGTAATATTTTCAGATGTACCAACCTATGAAGTGATAACCACCGAGCATGGAAGTCTTCTGTGCTCGCTGGTGATAAGTGTGATTTGAGGCATCACTGCATATACGTTAGTGCAGTATTTTCCATATTTTTTAGTCTTAAAACTCACTTTGTTAAATGAAGATATTAGCACTATTCACCATCAGTAACAGAAATTCATCTAATTAAATACGTATACATTACAATTGTTAAGGACTGACTGCTTTATAAGTAATACTAATGACAGACGATACAGCTCCTAATCGCAATCACTGTTGTAGCACAGTAGTATATACAGTCATGAAGCTTGAGTTTATGAGGGTACTAGAAACAATAACTGTGCAGGTACTATTTCGCATTATCTGTAATGAAGCGATAGTAGCGATCCTAGTGGTTAGCAACTGCCTGTGAATGCATATTTACTACGTATTGACCTTCGTGATTATATGTACTAGACTGTGGTTGTAGTGTGTGCTCATCGGATGGCGATTAAATTGATCAGAAGCTGCTCGAATTGCCATAAGATAATCTTGTTTACAGAATTTTATAATCGAACTCGCGGAAGTCATAGTTACAAAAATTTAGTTACAATTAGTACTCTATAACAGCTATTTGCACGTTTTAGAATATGGAATTTTGTTGCTTTTTACTGTTATCGCAGAAGAATGATAAATTACCAATTTTATTATTAATTTGATTCTGTATCGGAACAAATTGTTGAGGTTAGGGTGCGTTTTCGAAGTTTATTCTATTATAACATTATACACATATACAGTAGAACCTCTATTATCCGTGGTAATGAAGGGGTTTCACTGGACGGTTAATCGAAAAAATCGGATAATCCATATAAAATATTTTCGTAAATTAAGTGAATAAAACTGAACTTTCGTCATTTTCTCCGTCTTGTGTTCACGCTAGGTGGTGGATCAGAAGTTCATTAAAAGTTCGGTTGTCAACGACGTGTTTTTAAGGGGTAAGAAATTTCTTTGTAGTGGCTGTCAGCGGAAAGATAGGAATAGTAAAGGTCTCATGTTGTAGATTTACATACTGTATATACTTTATCCTTGACTTTTATTAAATCCCGCACAGTTGTAACCTCAGTCACGTATTGTGATGCGAGATGACCCACAGTTTCTCTTTCCCCAAACCACTCATTTGCGTTTTATTCGATACTTAGCACAACACGTTTTCTTTTGACACTAATATGGAATATATTTTATATAGAAGTTGTAGAATACGGCAGCTCGAACAGAAGACCAAAACTGTGTAAATGTAAATGCTTGTAATAACACTCTCTAGAAAAAATACGTATACTAATATAACATACAATAGTATCTAAATCATATGTTTCTGTAGCAAAAAAAGGGGGGGCGTGAGAGAAAGACAGCCGGATAATCCGCCAGTTGGTTAATAGGGTGACGGATAATCGGGGTTCTGCTGTAATAAAATACAAATAGCAGTGATATGAATTAAAAATAAAATATTAAACGCGAGTTTATATTAATTAAAACGATAAAATGCTACAAACATTAAAAAATGAACATCAAAAGTAAATAATAATAATAATAATAATAATAATAATAATAATAATAATAATAATAATAGTGGCTTTATTTAACCTGGCAGAGATAAGGCAGTATGGCCTTCTCTTACTCTCAGCCAGAGTTAAAATTTGCGTACATAGTTGAACATACAACTGAATCGGATTTAAGAAATTACATACAGATACGTTAATGAGATCAAAAGAGGTAGTTGCATAAAACTTTACCTCATAAAATAAAAATAAACACAGTGGAATACATATTAATTTTGTTAGAATTAAATATGAATCACATAAAATCAGAAGCCGATAATTCAATAAAAAATGTACACAGTAAAATAAAAATAAACACATTGGAATACATATTAGTATTAAATTACAAGTAAGTAGGATTCACATAATTAAACCAGAAACCGAAAATTAAATAAAATGTACGTTATAAAAATTATAAAAAAAACAACAAAGTGGAATACATATTGATGTTAATTGATAAATAAACACGATTTACATGATTACAGAATAAAAATAAGAAACAAAAAGTAAAAATAAACACAGTGGAATACATTGCATTAAATATTTGCAACGTGTTAGGTCTGGCAACTCATCATAAGATATTCTTCTAATTTACATTTAAATTAAATTCTGTACTCTTATACTCTAATAGGAAGTGTGAATTAAAGCTGTTGACCTGGAGGGACCAAGTTTGACTACTGTGTACACATATTTTCGATCATAAATTGTTTTTAGTTTAATTGCGATTAAAAACTGCATTCTGTCGCTAATATAACGATTAAAACACACAGCATCTAACATTGCGTGGAAGTCAATATTGTGGATTGTGACCTACGCAGTTATAAAAGTCCGGAAAATTTAGTCCGTCCCAGGAATTTGTAGAGTGACTTGGCGGAGTCTGTCTGTGCCAGAGTGTATTGCGGGCAGCATCAGCTCCAGACTGCTAAGGGGTAAGATGCTCATGGTAGAGAATTCAGATAGAAATTATCCCCTCCCTGCAAGCGATTGGTAGCTTCGTTCAACTAATGCCTCCCACAGAGTCGTCATTGGTCCTAGCCCTCCCACATACCACTTGCGCAGAAGTCTTACTTAGTATTACTTCTTTCTACTCTGCAGATCCCTGGGACGGACCATAGTTGTTACAAGAATCCTCTATAGATGTCGCCGTTGACGTGCAACCAATGCACCTGTTTCCTTAGTGCTAATGACGTAATGAGGACAATTTATTACGATGATGACGATGATGTTTCATACAAATGTTACAGTATCGATGACAAGCAGGGCATGATCGTAGTATTTTATATAGTGTAATATACTCAAAATAGTAAGTTTTATCGAAGATATTTGATAACATATTTTATAATATTCTTTATGCTCGATCATGCCGAAATGTAGTAATTATACACCTGGTAGTAGCCCTTTAATGCACCTCATTAAAGTACACCTATTCATTAAAGTTCAGGTGTTCAGCCAATGACATATCATCTTTGTACCACTATAAAACCGCAAGTATCGATTATTCTCGGATATGCAATCGAAAGACAATTAACGAAAAGTCACGGAGGCTGGAAATCCAATACTGTCTCAGAAGGTTATGTTCTGTTACTATAATAATTAGCGTTAATTGTAAATAATATTCAAATAAATTCTATTTGTCATCTCGTTTTTTTCAATTCTAAATCAATTTCCAGGTTATATCAAGACTAATCTTATCCTCTACGTTATATCAAGGTCAATGACATTCGGCCTCGGAAAAAATCAATACTTTCGCGTCTGCGCACATCTCACAATTCAGGTCAGTTCGCTACTCACTTACATAACCATAACATGACCTACTTTTGAATAATTTCAAGTTAGAAATATGGTCGAGCATAAAAAGTCGTATGGAACTTGCCTATAATAGTAATTAAGACGCTCGTATGAAAATTATGAAACTCGCTTACGCTCGTTTCATAAGCAAACATACTTGCGTTTTAATTACTACCATTATAGGCTCGTTGCATAATGTACTATTGTCAAAGGACTTTGATAGTGTAATAATACCAGCCTAAGATGTGGCGCACCCGTTCAGTTGAGATACGCATAACTAAGCTAATATCCTCACTTTCAGTGGACGGTCATTCAACACCATATCGTGGTTTTTTCTACGATTTCTTCACTTGTTGCTGTTACTCGACGTCCACTACTGTGATCGTCTTTCACACTCTCTCGATCATGTTTAAATAATTCCGACCATTTTTTTACAGTCGAAAACGCTGGAGCAGATTCCCCCATGTCCGGTTTAATTTCTGTTGGACTAATTCCCCCTTTTCTAATTACGAAATATTTAATGACAGCACGAAGCTCGATATTTTCCATTTTTGCCAATCTGTTCGGCGTACTAAATTAAAAATTAAACTGCACAACATGTGGTCAACAAAAAAATTCTGTACATCTATTATCAGACAGTAGGCCTACATCTCACTTGACGATATGTGTTACAGGAAGAACAATTATTGTTTGTATACATCTGAAGTCTGATTAGTGTAATATACGAGGTGCGTCCATAAAGTAACATTCCCACTCGTCCCACAGCTAGCATACCATATGTTGCACGAAGCGACTGCGTGTACGTGATAGAGTAATGTCCTGGCATGGCGCATGCGCTAGCGGAACTTCCCGAATGCTCTCAGTAGCTTCGTTGCATTGGTTGAAGATGGACGTTCCTATTCCAGCTCCCGCAACATGAAGTGCGGTCAGTGATAAAGTTTTTGAATGCACAGGGCATAGCGCCGATTGAAATTGATCGTTAGCTGTGCCTGGTCTATGGGCCTAACGTCATGAGCAAGCAGATGGTGCGTTTCTCCACAAGGTCGTCTGTGATGATGGTTGACCTCCCACTGCGCTCCTCGTCATGCACATTTTGGCGTCCTGCTGAAAATTGTCTACAGCAGCAACGCACCATCTGCTTGCCCATAGACCTGGCACAGCTGACGATCAATTTCAATCGGCGCTATGCCCTGTGCATTCAGAAACGTTATCACTGACCGCACTTCACATGCGGCGGGAGCTGGAATAGGAACGTCCATCTTCAACCAATGCAACGAAGCTACTGAGAGCACTCGGGAAGTTCCGTTAGCGCATGCGCCATGCCAGGACATTACTCTATCACGTACACGCAGTCGCTTCGCGCAACATATGGTTTGCTAGCTGTGGGACGAGTGGGAAAGTTACTTTATGGACGCGCCTCGTATTAATAGTCAGCGGTGTATGCAATGTAGGGAGAAAGAATTATCCATCCTTCACCATTAGGTTCTGGTTTAGTTGCTTCATGAATGATGCCTTATTTATGAGGTTCGAACCTTTCTTCGGACAATTGACCAAACATTTTTTTAAACATTTTGTCCATTATTTATTGCCCACCCTCCGTTTTTAAAGGCTTGGCAGCCATTTTTAAAATGCTACTCGCGACTTCTTAACCAACTACACCCCCCCCCAAATGCTTCTCTTTAAACTACGTTTTTGTCAATGAAAAGCTTCCAATCGTTCTGATTTGCATTAAACTTTGCAAGAACATTCAGCATACTCCAATTAATACAAAGCTGTGCATGGAATCTGCTCTTCATTGGAAACTTTGGTGATACGAATTTTTAACTTTTAAACATTGGAGAAAATTGGCAAGTAAAAAATTATAAACATATGAAAATTTCAGAAAGAGAAAAAGGAATTGATTGGTTAATTATCTGAGAAGAAACTGCCTACCGAAGGATGCACTGGGAGGAATGGTGAATTTTTTTACTTGGTTATTTAACGACGCTGTATCAACTACTAGGTTGTTTAGCGTCAATAGGATTGGTGATAGCGAGATGATATTTGGTGAGATGAGGTCCAGGATTCGCCATAGATTACCTGGCATTCACCTTACGGTTGGGGAAAACCTCGGGAAAACCCAACCAGGTAATCAGCCCAAACGGGGATCGAACCCGCGCCTGAGCGCAACTTCAGACTGGCAGGCAAACGCCTTAACCGATTGAGCCAGACCGGTGGTTGGAATGATGAACGGTAGAAGAGTTCGGGGCAGAAGAAGATATATGATGATAGACATTAAGATATGTGGCTCATATGCGGAGTCTAAGAGGGATGGAGAAGATAGGAAAGATTGGAGAATGCTGGATCTGCAGTGAAAGACCTGCCCATGTGTATGATTTGTGTGTAATCAGCCAATCAATCCAATCACACAATCCATCGACCAATCGGCACTCGATCACTTCGATCGATCAGTCAGTCGATCAAACCACTCGATCGAGCAGTCAGTCGATTAGTCGATCAATTAATAGATCATTTCAATGGATCGAGCAATCGATCAACCCACTCAGTCAATCGATGCCTCTATCCATCCATTCATCTATTCTTGATTCCGTATTCAATAGGCTGTATTAATAACTTCGAAATACATAGCGAAATCACATTTCCTGACTGCGTAATGTTAAATACTCCGGTTTTCTTCGGTGGTAAAGCGGATATCTACAAACCGTTTGAATCGAATTTCATGGGATCAAGGGCTGTCGAGACTGATAAAATTGTTAACATTGCTTACTCCGGGAGGGAAGTAAAGTCGGGAGTCTCGTGTTGTAGATTTGCGGTATGAAAAGAAACCCTGTCCCAGGCAAGATTCGTCGGTCATTTCCCGCCCACGTTTAATTTCGACGCAGAATAAACTCTGCAGTTGTCCACAATTGTGGAGTAACGGCTAGAGCGTTTGGCCGCGAAACCAGGTGGCCTTGGTTCGAATCCCGGCTGGGGCAAGTTACCTGGTTGAGGTTTTTTCCGGGGTTTTCCCTAAACCCAATATGAGCAAATGTATGTATTTATTTACACTGCAAGTGGGCAAGCACCCGGTGGCAGTGCTATACACAATATAAACAATACACAATACAAATATACAATACACAATACAATTATATACAAAATACAATAAGAATACACAATACAATAATTACAACTTACTTACAAATGGCTTTTAAGGAACCCGAAGGTTCATTGCTGCCCTCACATAAGCCCGCCATCGGTCCCTATCCTGTGCAAGATTAAGCCAGTCTCTATCATCATACCCCACCTCCCTCAAATCCATTTTAATATTATCCTCCCATCTACGTCTCGGCCTCCCTAAAGGTCTTTTTCCCTCCGGTCTCCCAACTAACACTCTATATGCATTTCTGGATTCGCCCATACGTGCTACATGCCCTGCCCATCTCAAACGTCTGGATTTCAAGTTCCTAATTATGTCAGGTGAAGAATACAATGCGTGCAGTTCTGTGTTGTGTAACTTTCTCCATTCTCCTGTAACTTCATCCCGCTTAGCCCCAAATATTTTCCTAAGCACCTTATTCTCAAACACCCTTAACCTATGTTCCTCTCTCAGAGTGAGAGTCCAAGTTTCACAGCCATATAGAAGAACCGGTAATATAACTGTTTTATAAATTCTAACTTTCAGATTTTTGGACAGCAGACTGGATGATAAGAGCTTCTCAACCGAATAATAACACGCATTTCCCATATTTATTCTGCGTTTAATTTCCTCCCGAGTGTCATTTATATTTGTTACTGTTGCTCCAAGATATTTGAATTTTTCCACCTCTTCGAAGGATAAATCTCCAATATTTATATTTCCATTTCGTACAATATTCCCGTCACGAGACATAATCATATACTTTGTCTTTTCGGGATTTACTTCCAAACCGATCGCTTTACTTGCTTCAAGTAAAATTTCCGTGTTTTCCCTAACCGTTTGTGTATTTTCTCCTAACATATTCACGTCATCTGCATAGACAAGAAGCTGATGTAGCCAGTTCAATTCCAAACCCTGCCTGTTATCCTGAACTTTCCTAATGGCATATTCTAAAGCGAAGTTAAAAAGTAAAGGTGATAGTGCATCTCCCTGCTTTAGCCCGCAGTGAATTGGAAAAGGATCAGATAGAAACTGACCTATACGGACTCTGCTGTATGTTTCACTGAGACACATTTTAATTAATCGAACTAGTTTCTTGGGAATACCAAATTCAATAAGAATATCATATAATACTTCCCTCTTAACCGAGTCATATGCCTTTTTGAAATCTATGAATAACTGATGTACTGTACCCTTATACTCCCATTTTTTCTCCATTATCTGCCGAATACAAAAAATCTGATCAATAGTCGATCTATTACGCCGAAAACCGCACTGATGATCCCCAATAATTTCATCTACGTACGGAGTTACAATTAATAATAATACATAAAATAACCTAATTAACAAGTGAACCTAATTTTACAATACCACCTACATATTTGTAGGCCCTACATAAGTTTCACATTGGTACTGATAATAATCTTTAACTTTACTTTCATCTCACTCACTGTAGTGTCACTATGACGCATTTCACTGGCACTAAATATATAACACATTTCACTGACACTATAGAACACATTTCATTGACACTATAAATTATCACTGATCGGAACTATTCACTGCACTGTAAAACCATAACTTGACTGACTCACCACGCTCAACTGATGCAACAGCTCAAGTAAGACACATAATTACACCCTTATGCATACTTATAAACAGAACTACATTTAAACTAAACATTTCGGGTGCTATGCATAGACATTTCGCTAGCCCGCGCTACGAGCGTGCTAAACTAGCCCCGGCTATCGAGTGATTACTTGTACAGGATTCATATATCATATCGCTAACACTGGTTTATGAATACGAAAAACGTTAGTTCGCTGATCATCCACCGGAGTCTAAGACCCCCTTACACGCTATTTTTAAAGAATTTACAATTCAAACTCAAGGGAGTAACTGGTCAGGCTAAATAAATACATGTCACCTTAAAAAAAAATTAAATGTTAAATGTCACCTTAATATTAATTTACACTTTATACACAACTTTTTAAGTTATTCTTGAATCTCCTTAAGGAAGGACAGCCCTTAAAGACCGCTGCGGGTGGGTCATTCCTATCACTTATAGTTCTATTAAAAAATGAGAATTTACCTACATCCGTTTTCTGTTTCTAACATTTGATTTTAAAATCATGATCGTTCCTACCATGCTGGGTAACTATCGGTGTTGGACCCTGGACTCATTTCACCGGCATTATCACCTTCACTTCATTCAGACGCTAAATAACCTGAGATGTTGATAAGCGTCGTAAAATAACCTACTAAAAAATCTCTGGCAGTTGAAAGCGTCGTTAAACATAGTAGGCCTACTGGTCGCAAGGCGTGTTCTCCGATCGCGAATTAATACTTCGCTAACACCAGTTCCACCGTTAAGCACTACAAGCCTTCAGGCTGCGGTTCGTTCTTAACAGAAGAAAAGAGATGCTAAATTAAACTTCACAAGAGAGTACTTCCCTCCTGTATATAACTTACAGATTACAACATTGAACTCTTTCTCAATAAGCGTTTATTTATGTGAATACATTCTCAAACACGCCGACATAATCAACACTTAGCCAAAGATATAATTGTTTTGCCAAGTTTTGTTTCTTTCAGAAATTTCCACAGCCTTTTTACATTATTTCGTAACACTTTATGTATGAAGATCACCGAAGAATGTTGAAGAGCACATAAATGTAACAGTGTTGACGTCACCTAAAACTAAACCAGTAATAATAATAATAATAATAATAATAATAATAATAATAATAATAATAATAATAATAATAATAATAATAATAATAATAACAATTTGAACGGGTTACATCAGCTTCTTGTCTATGCGGATGACGTGAATATGCTAGGAGAAAATTCACAAACGATTAGGGAAAACACGGAAATTTTACTTGAAGTAAGCAGTGGCGGCTCGTGCTTTTCTTGGATGGGTGTTCACCTAAAACTAAACCAGTAATAATAATAATAATAATAATAATAATAATAATAATAATAATAATAATAATTTGAACGGGTTACATCAGCTTCTTGTCTATGCGGATGACGAGACTATGCTAGGAGAAAATTCACAAACGATTAGGGAAAACACGGAAATTTTACTTGAAGCAAGCAGTGGCGGCTCGTGCCTTTCTTGGATGGGTGTTCACAAAAAAAAATATTGGCAATGAACACACTGATATAGGCTATTCTCGTATAGGTGAGTCACACGTCAGACATAAACGAGTTCTAATATGCATGTACCAAATCTACGCATATACACCAAAATTAAAACCATTAAACAAGAGTAGAGTAAAATTAATTCATAGGACTCACCTTCACTGATGTTGTTGCAGATCTAGATTTATTTGTAGAGAAACTCCATGCGCCTAGTTTTGAGAGATGCAAATTTATCAATAACTCTAATGTTGTTAACAAGTTTTTTTCCACGGCCAACATAGCCAATGTACTTAATCGCTCTTATGTCATTGTGCTACGGAGGAATATTTTAATCCTCTCTTAATTTAACGCCCTCACAACTTTACACACGTGTGTTACTTTGCTGAACAAAAGACAACATAATCAGCCCCCGTGCGTATCGGTATTTTGGAGCATCTCTCTTTCTCTCTCACTAGCACGTTAAGACCTGTGCGAGCAGAGCTATTGTAACCATTGTAACAAACCAGAAAATATTCTCGCCTGAGGCTATTCCACCCTGCTACGGAAAAATTGTGCGAACTGCTGTCAATCTGTCCAATAGCGATTTAAAGACATACGACACACGAACGGGACATTCTCTCGAGACGAAATATGTAGGAACGTCATTACACATTGGAAAGTAACAGATGTAATAATATTAATACAGTAATATGTACGATTATTGTTGGTTTTTAAGGTGTTCACGTGCTCCTGTGCTCATATAGAGGAACCGCCACTTAAAGTAGGTTTGGAAGTAAATGCCGAAAAGACAAAGTATATGATTATGTCTCGTGACCAGAATATTGTACGAAATGGAAATATAAAAATTGGAGATTTATCCTTTGAAGAGGTGGAAAAATTCAAATATCTTGACGCAACAGTAACAAATATAAATGAGTCCACACCTGTGGAGTAACGGTCAGCGCGTCTGGCTGCGAAACCAGGTGGCCCGGATTCGAATGCCGGTCGGGGCAAGTTACCTGGTTGAGGTTTTTTCCGGGGTTTTCCCTCAACCCAATACGAGCAAATACTGGGTAACTTTCGGTGCTGGACTCTGGACTCATTTCACCGGCATTATCACCTTCATTTCATTCAGACGCTAAATGACCTAGATGTTGATACAGCGTCGTAAAATAACCCAGTAAAATAAAAAAGATATAAATGAGACTCGGGAGAAAATTAAACGCAGAATAAATATGGGAAATGCGTGTTATTATTCGGTTGAGAAGCTTCTGTCATCTAGTCTGCTGTGAAAAAATCTGAAAGTTAGAATTTATAAAACAGTTATATTACCGGTTCTGTATGGTTGTGAAAATTGGACTCTCAATTTGAGAGAGGAAAAAGATTAAGGGTGTTTGAGAATAAGGTTCTTAGGAAGGGCAAGGCATGGTTGCGCCCCACGGTCAGGTAAAAATGCAGCAGATAAAAAAGGGTCCCTGTTTTGTGGGCATACTTGCGCCCCGTTTCCATCAGGTAGAAAAAAGAGGCATGGCATAGTTGCGTCCCGGTGAAATAGGTAGAGAAAAAGACAATACGGAAACTCGAGCCCCATAATCAACCAACCTTATTGATTTCTTATTCGATTTAATATTCATTATCGATAGCGTTAAAAGAAACACCATGAAGTTGGTAGTACTTTATTAACTCTTTTTCTGCTGTTTATGCAGTGATTATCGATAGCCTAGCGTAAAAATGAACAGCATGAAGTTGGCAGTAATTTATTGACTGTTTTTCTACTGTTTATGCAGTGGTTATCGATAGCCTACCGATATCGATAGGCTCCATTTTTTAAACCACGTGATCGAGGAATTCAGAAGCTGTAAAATAGACAGCTATAATATTTTTAAGTAATTTATTTATTTTATGACAATCACTTTCGCATGTACTATGCCCATCGGGGCGCAGCTATGCCATGTCCATTCTGCTACCTGATTTTTTCAGGGTGCAATTATGCCATGTCCATTATGCTACCTGTTATAATGTTTGACGGCGATAGATCTTGGCGCAAGTCAGGAATTTTTACAATAAAAAATTTCTTTGCGAAAGCTAAAAAGGATGCGGCATAAGAAATGCAGAGCTCTTCCACGTGCTAAGTAAAAATAGAATTGAACGCTGTTTGGCAGAATCTACCAGAGTGAAGGCATTACAGTAACTAATAACGAAAATATTTGTAGGAACAGACGGATTGTAGGACATTTGACATCTTATACTGTAGTTATCGTTAGGAGAACACCAAGAAAGTGAAGAGTTCTTCAGCTGAAGCGATTATTTGACACTGAAGTTAGTAGCAGTCCGAAGATAAACCTTAATGAAAGTTCGTTTAGAGGCATTTCCTGCTATTAAGATATATTTGTTTTTTCAGAACGACTTACGGGTTTAGGTACAGCTTACAGCAGTAAAAGTTTTGGAAATATTAAACATTTTTTCCTCCATTACTGTATCTTGTACAATAATAAAAATTAGGATGTGTAAAGCACTGTCCTTCTGCTATATGATAATAGTACATTATGCAACGAGCCTATAATGGTAGTAATTAAGACGCGAGTATGCTTATGAAACGAGCGCAAGCGAGTTTCATAATTTTCATACGAGCGTCTTAATTACCATTATAGGCAAGTATCATACGACTTTTTATGCTCGACCATATTTCTAACTTGAAATTATTCATAAGTATTCATGTTATTCTTATCTGACTGGGGAGCGGAACTGACCTTGTGCAATATCTCGTAAATTGTGAGATGTGCGCAGACGCGGAAGTGTTGATTTTTTCCGAGAAAGAAATGTCATTGACCTTGATATAATCTAGAGAGTAAAATAAAAATTAATGTTGATATAACCTGGAAATTGATTTAGAATTGAAAAACGAGATGACAAATTGAATTTATTTGAATATTATTTACAATTAACGCTAATTATTATAGTAACAGAACATAACCTTCTGCGACAGTATTGGATTTCCAGCCTCCGTGACGTTTCGCTAGTTCCCTTTCGATTGCATATCCGAAAATAATCGATACTTGCGCTTTCATATTGCTGCAATGGTGTTTTCTGATTGGTGGAACACATGAACTTTAATGAATAGGTGTACTTTAGTGATGTCCATTAAAGGGCTGCTACCAGATATATAATTAGGCATACTACATTTCGACATGGTCGAGCATAAAAATATTTTTTACGATTTAAAAAAATAGGGCCTCTTTATATATATATATATATATATATATATATATATATATATATATATATATATATATATAATTCAAAATGGTGCGAGTTCACTGCAGTGCAGTGATGAAGCGTTTCCCTCATAATTAAAAACTAAACAACATTCTGTGATGAAATTTCTTGTGTGTATTTATGCATGTCATATCTACAATATGAAGCAAAATCACTTTCCTACCTTTGATATATTGTCTGATAAAAAATAAATTCATTTAAAAATAGTCAAATATCAGTATTTTTTTTCTAACTCAAATTAAAAAAATATATATTTATTAAGGAATGTAGTTGAAAGAGCGTCATATTGTAAACATGTTGTATTGTTTCAGCAATAAAATAGAAGAGAGAGAACATGAAAAAGTTACCAAGTTTGTGAGTTATGAGGGAAACGCTTCATCACTGCACAGTAAACTGCCATCGTTTTGAATTAAAAAACATATATATGTATAAATAATTTTTTTAAATCGTAAAAATATTTTTTTTTTCATATATCAAAAGGACAGTGTTTTACACATACCAATTTTCATTATTGTACAACAGGGAGCGTTAAGTGACTACATTCTCGGGCCTACGTACAAACCCTCAAGCCCTGACGTACGGCTGCGGGCAAGGGTAGCTGCTTCCACAGTGGCGGAGCTAAGAACTTGTACTGTATGTGAAGCAAATTTGTGATAAGAATATAAATTAATTTCAGCTTTTAATTGAAGTACACTTGCACTGTTAAATGCACTATACTCAAAACACTACTCTACATAATTTGGTACAGTTAACTATATACGAAATAAATTTTTGCATGTTTGCACAATAATGAAACAAAAGAAAATATACACTTTTATACAGATTAACATACTACGAAATAAAACTGTTCACTGTTTGTCTTCTTCTCATTGCTATACAATAAAATTCAATTAACAAAATAAAACAACAGTACAAATGTTATTATTCAAATACAATACTTTTTCTTATATATCAGAGATCCGCGGCGATTTTTGCAGTTTTTTCTTAGTAAGCAGCTTTTCAATTCGCGGAGCTTTTGTTTTAGTACTAGCCAATCGCAAACATGCTTTCAGTGTTCATCATTTAGTTGGCTTCTGTGACGTGACTTTGTAAACTTCATTAAAGGAAACAGTGTTTCGCATACGTAGGTTGTCCCGAACATGCACAACGTTCTTGCAGCGAGATTGTGCAGTTTAGGAAATCTTTCTCGTGGAAACAAGTATAGAAATGGTTAATACTTTTTCTGTTTTGATACTTATCCTTTAGCTCAATATCGCTTTGTAAATAAAGTATTTTTAATTGTGGTTCAGCAGGAATATCCAGGACACTCACTGAAAAGGGTGTTGCAAATATCTTAAATTGTTGTTCAAGTTCTCTCATATCCTGAAATCTACGTCGAAGTTTTCGCACAATTGTTGCATTATTATATATTCTTTCAAGGCTTCTAACAAGTTTCCCATGTGCATCCATAAATAACGCAATTTCATTCCCAAGTGAGAGAAAACGTTCCAGAACTTTTCCTCGACTTAACCACCGTACCTCGGTATGGTAGAGCAAATCCCCATACTCACTGTTAATATCATAAGCAGTGCCCTGAACTCCATGTGATTAAGTCCTTTAGACCTTATGAAATTAATTGTTCGCACAACATCCATTACATTGCTAAGGTTCATGTTTTAGCACATAAATATTCTTCGTGCAAAATGCAGAACACCTGTGCCCCCAAGCGACCTCGATAGGTTCCACCACTGATAGACTGCAGTGTACAAGTGTACTGCCCGCAGTGGAAGCCGTAAGCAGGCCTGTACGCCCTCTCGCGATCTTGACTCGACCTGGCGGAGCCTGTTGTACAAGATACAGTAATGGAGGAAAAAATGTTGAATATTTCCAACAATTTTACTGGTGTAAGCTGTATCTAACCCCTTATTTGAGTCTGTCTCCCCAGGAATTCGGAGTATAACAAAGTGAGACAACGCAAGAAGTGTTTGCCTTTTTTGAAGCAGATGATAAGAGGGTTGTTTCAATTAGATGTAACTTATTGTACTACTTCTACAAGACACAAAGATGAAGGAACGATTTCTTTCATTCCACGATGTATGCCCGTGTGCACCATTCTCGATTAAAATTTGACCATGGTTAAGTCGGCACTTGACCATCTCCAACTCCAATTTGCGGAGTATCAATCTCGATCAAAGTTAAACAAGCGAGTTGATGATGATCAAATTTGATCACGGGTGTGGGACCGATTATCTTGAATTGAACATGGCCAAGTCGAGAAAACCAAAATGGCGGCACGATTTGACGTACTTGATGGAATTGAAGATGAAGTGATGTATCTTGAACACGCAAATCACTGCCGTAATAACAGAATTGGTGTTATTGTAGAAAGAGTAAGTTTGTAGATGAATAATAAAAATGTTCTTTTTTCTCAAAATAGACTAATGTTTTATATATGTTTCTGCTTTGGAAGATCGGGACTTTACTTGAGGACAAAATATTATTTAGGCCTAATTGTCCAATTTTGTTAACATAATAATAAAATAGTTATTATATGCCGGTAGTAATATAGCAAAACTAAATGACCATTTTGTAGAATGCGAGATTATCACTTATTAGCTATAGATTTGCCGTTTGAAACTATTAGGACCTACATGACGTTTTGGACAATTAGGCTGTTTACGCTTGAATTAAGAGAAATTACACGGATACCTTCCTTTCCCTCTTACTCCAAAATTCCAACCTTGTGAACACAATACAAATGGATAAATTTCAGAACAAGGATACTTTCCTTTCCCTCTTACTCTTAAATTCCAACCTTGTGCACACAAAATAAATTGGCACTAAAAACTTCCTTTTCGTATGCATGATGATGCGTATTCGACAAACACAGACGAATTGTTTGTTTTTTTTTTTTTAATTGTTAGCGAGGTATCCGTATACTGAAATTATTATTAGCACTGAAATGTCTCTTTTTGTAAGCAAGATGATGAGCATTCGATAAACACATACAAATCTGCTCTTTTTAGTAGCCTATTTCAAGATAATTGTCAGTGAGGTATCCGTATATTGAAATTTTCCCAATTATTATCAATAATATGAAATAACCACTGTATAAATTACGTTACAAATTATGTGGAATTATGTAAACACATATAATTCATGTGAATTGTGAGGTTAAATCCAACCAGGTAGCCTGCTTTTCTCTTAGAGAACTTCCGTCAGTACTTTTATTCTGTAATATGGATGCATAATTGCTGACGAGTTCTAAAGGAATTGCCACTTCGAATTGTGAGAAGTTCGGTGCTCTTTTCTTTTTTTCTTCCATGATTATTGAAACTTGTTATTTGAAAACTGCGAAGATGTTTGAAAGACGTCCGACAAACAAAAACGAAGCGATAATTGTCAGAGTGCGTTCGTTCTCTGTTTTATACGCGGTAACCTAGCGCTCAGATGATTCTTCTCAAGCGAGCGTACCGTCAGCTGACGGTACTGAGTTGATCGAGGGGAAATGTCGGTGCACCGCATCTGTAACTTGATCACTGTCAAGAATTAACCAAGTTTCCGTGATTGCTGATAAACGGGTTAGATGATCGAGAATGGTGCACACGGCCAGTAATGTAATCAGACAGTGTATGCTGGATGACTTAAGGAAAAGCGAAGTTGTTTTGTATCGGAGTATATGGCACGTGCCGCATCGTCCGTCTTTTGTGTACCTGGCAAGTGCAGCGGGAAGGAACCCTGGTGTCTGCAGTTGTGTTATCCTGCTCAAGTATTTAGTACGCGTTGAATAGTGTTGTGCTGATCCATTCATAATGTCGAAGGCAAAACGTTCGATTCGCTCAGAGATACGAAGTGCAATTAAGCAGTATGGGAGTGACATTTTATGTATTAAGGAAGACAATATCGTGTGTAATGCATGTAAAATTGAAATAAAAACCAGAACACCTCAGGCTATAGAGAAACATTGCAACAGTACATCGCACAGGAAATGCGTTGAAATTAAACCTGAGGAACCATCATCATCATCATCATCATTATCATCATCATCATCATCATCATCATCATCATCTAGTTGTGCGGGCCTAAACGAAACGTTTTGCAAAGACATGTTCAACATGATGCTGAGTGCAAATATTCCTCTAAAGAAATTGTCTGATCCTCATTTTAGAGGTTTTCTTCAGAAATTCTCTCGATACAAAAACTGTTTAAGCGAAAAAGGCGATTCAGCTTCGACAACTTACGGAACATCTGCTCGCTTGGAAAAAAAATACGTATTTCTCTCATTACAATAATTCATACAGAAAAAAATCAAATCGGCATAAACCAGTGTAAGTTGTCAATAAATTATCAAAAAAGGTTTGTGGAAATTGACTTATGTCACTTTTCCCAAGCACTGCAGATATCGTCGTTTACTGCACCGCTAGTAATGGCATTAATGATGACGAGGTATGTGCTACAATATTTCATTTTTCTTTTCCTTCTGACTGTACGGAGATACAGTAGCATATTGACGTCGTCTGTTTACGTTTAAAACCTGTTGAGCGAATGGTCATCATCATCATCATCATCATCATCATCATCATCATCATCATCGTCAAGGTTTAAGCCTTTAAAGTCTTGTTCCGGTCTCATGCATTAAACATATGTTGAGTCCAACTTTTCTTTGGTCTGCCAATGTTTCATTTGCCTCTTGGTCTGTAATCTAATAGCAGTTTTGGAATGCGGTATTCTTCCATTCTTTCCACATGTTCCCTCCACTTGGTTCTATATTGGTGTATTTTCTCTATTAGTTTAAAAATGCCTAATTATTTTCTTATGTCCTTATTTCTCCTTTTGTCTAACAAAGTGTAGCCAGCTATACTCCTTAGGAATCTGGTTTTGCGGCCACTATTTTTCTATCTTCACTTTTCCTTAATGTCCAGCATTCCGAGCCTTACAGTAACATGGGCACTGCCATTAATTTGTAAAATGTTAATTTCGTTTCTTTCCTAGTGTGTTTGAGGTTTCTTTTTATTGTTCCACATATGTAGTTAAATGTATTAATCTTTTTATTACATCGTCATTTTTAACGTATGATACGCTGCAGCCTAAATAATTAAAACGATTTACTTGTTCGATCATTGTTCCTTCTAAAATTATTTTAGCCCTGATTGCATTCGACCCTTGAAATGCTAGAACTTTTGTTTTGGCTGTGGAGATGTTTAATGCGTACTTTTTACATAGAGCAGGCCTGCACAAGGTTTGTGCTCTCCGAGCCGGCTCACAGCTCATGAGCGGAATGGAGATATTAGCTGCGCTCTCTATAAGGGTGGGCTGGAAGAAGGGGTGATCTCGTACAAAATATATACAAAAGGAAGTACTATTACGAGTGTTTATGAAGTGAATTCCCGTTCAGTGTTTGCAAAACTATCTTGGACTATTATTAATTAATAAAGAAATATTTATTTTACAGAAATAATAGAAATTCTATAGCTACTTAAATGTACAATATCATTTTGTTATATTCATATTTATCAGTACATCAAAACGAGGTTTTATGCTCTTGGCAGCTGAAAGGAACAGTAGCCTACTGATCGTAATGAAACATCAGTTACAGATGTTCGATGCCTGCCTTTGTTAAAGTTGATTATGGAAAACAGTTGCTCACAAATATAAATGTTGAGTCAAACATAGCAATCATTTTCACAGCCAGCCTCTGTAGTCGTGGATATTATTGCTAATGTTGAGTCTTGTGAAATTCAACTAGTCTAGTAGGCCTAGTATTATTCAAACGATCTTTAGCCCGTAGGTCACATTGAAGATCAATCAGTTCGAGCTGTAAATCGTTAAATGTTAAATGTTATGTTCCGTCTTTTAGATTCCTCCATACTGTACTGTAGCAATAGGTAAGCAACGTGAAACAGTTACAGAGAATAGGCCTACATACTGCACTCCACTACATAACTGAGTGGTCGTTTCCCTCTCTACCTATAGCAAGTCTATGTCATTCTGACGTATCTTCCTCTCCGTTTCGGCGAGCGGTAAACACGGTTCTCCCGCTCCGAAGGAGCGCGCGCGCTCTTTGAGCGCTATTTGTGCGGGTATGACTTAGAGTATTTAATTGTTATATGGCCTTTTGTAAATAATCCTCTGAGCTACAGATTAGAACTTGTTCATCTGCAAATAAAATTGTGTCTAAAAACCTATTCTTAATTTTAAAATGAGTCTCTAGATGTATCTGCCATTCTTCTATGACATTGTCAGTATACATATTAAAAAACAGTGGTGAGAGAGGACAACCCTTTCTCACTCCTTTGTTAATTGTTGCTATTTTATCCTCATTCTTTGTTTTTGTTTCTATCATTATTTTGTTGTCTACATATAAACTTTTTATTATTATTAAATATTTCGGTATACCTTTCTGTTCTAGAATACGCCATAATTTATTTCTATTGATCTTGTCAAAGGCTTTTTCGTAGTCTATGAATGTCATATATGTTGGTATATTATATTCACTATGAGCCAATGGTCTGAATGAAAAAAATGTAACATATAGTAAAATGTGCACATACATTCAACGATAAGTCATCCCGCATCCACTGCCTAATTATAATGTAATCCGTGGCGCACCAGCTAATGAAGGGTCAGAGTCGGCCATCGAGTGCTGGCCTGACGTTCACACGGTTCAGCAGAGATGAACAGTCATCAAACAAATATGGTGAAAACATGTGGTCAGTATCGTGATCCCTCCCCGGCCGCCATATCTGGGTTTCGACAGCAGATTTTGCTACCCAGCGTAGTTCCCAAATTCATCACAATGCCATTCCACGATGTTTACGATGTAATTTGTCAGGAAATAGATCAGTCCTAGTGAAATGGAGGAGTACACGAGAGCGGAATATGCAGACCTGATTTTCGAATACGGATGAGCCAATGGGAACAGTAGACAAGCTCACAGATGGTATCGGGCCGAGTACCCACGTAGGAGACATCCAGCCCATACCATATTCAATGAGTGTTCCACAGGTTAAGGGAAGGTGGGCACGTGGTGTGAAATTACAGTTCCCTGTCCACACAACTATTTTTGCTTATATCTTTCGACTCATTTCCTGACCAGGATTCCTGATCTCAGATCGATACATGTGCCCTTCCCCATCATCCCTGAAAGTTTGTAACATCAGCCCGGAAACACCCTGTATATTATACATGGTGTAAGGGGTATAAGTGCCGTCCTTTTAACAGTCGTCAGGGATGGTCTACAGGTTCAGAAAATGTCCATACAACATAGGCTCAAAACTCGATATTTTTCCCAGAAAAAAATATTTCTTTCCTTATTTTATTCGCGTTATACTGCTTGTATCATTACTAAAATTACGAAAACAATTACATCAGTAGATACATCTAGCAAAGAGTTAATATTAGTTTAAATAAATATTTGTGTGTTCTAGTACGTTTTCGTGAAATTAAATAAAAATGCATGCTTAAATTTGTTAATATTCTGGCGTGAGAGACTTGGCAACGTGTTCAGCAGGCAGTACTCTGCACAGACGTAAGTACAGGTCAGCTGAGTTCAGGTTCCCTGTCCATAGCTCTACTGCCGAGCGGATGGTAGTACAGTACAGGGTATTCGACAATGTCGTTCACAGTTTAGGAATATCATGTTATTAATTTATGAAGAAAGTCGTCGTAACTCAAGTGAGGCAAGAAGGATGTACCGTCAATGTCTTCCTCAAAGAAGGTTACCAAATCGGGAACTTTTGTAGCAGTTTCGTCAACGATTATTAGAAAGTAGAAGTCTCTTACCCCGTTTCGAAAATCACACAACCAGAAATTTGTTTAAAAATGATACTGCTTTATGGAAGCGAGAGAGATTAAAATGTTGCATCAGAAACAGTTTCGTGTGATTTTGTACAGAAAACCATTATTGTTTACTTTTTAAACGTACAATTAAAATGGAGCAATATTGTTACTTAAAACGTAAATTTACCATTAATTTATTAACGAGATTGGAGGTTTGTATTTACTGCTCGTTTTATGTAAACAACAGTATTGTCATGGTCCGCTCCTGCATTAGAACAGAGCATCTGTTTTGTACCGGTATGTTTGTACCCACTTGTACTGTGTACTTCTGAACCCTCTCCCCGCTTGAGCTATACTGTATACTTCTAAACCCTCTCCTCCCCATCCAGCAACGTTGCCAAACACGTGATATTGTAAACTTTAATAATTAGTTAAATATTACCATTATAAAAAAATTAAGGACACTTTTTCTTCCTTATGGCGTGAATAATCATCAGTTAAAATAATGGCACTTATACCCCTTACACTCTGTATATATTTCAATACTAACTCATTTTTAATTTTGAATATTCAAATTTCAATCCTCTCAATAAATTTTTATTTTATTTTCTTCTAAACCAGGCCTGAAGAACTCGTAAGTAGGGCAAATATGACGTCGGCCTCACTCCATTTCTATTGGGGATGATCGAATTCCGCGTAGGGTTATTTACATTGTCTGGATGTCAAAGGTCCATCAGTGGCGGCATGTAATTTTCAAAAAGGATTGTAATAAATTCATTGTTTTTATAATGCGTTATCTCGTTTCAAGGTTTGCAATTATGCTAGATTTCCTGTCGGTAGTTTCTTTGAGATTTCTTTGCACTTAACCTGTTTTAAATTTTCGAAAACTTTCCTCCTATCATCACCTACGGAAACATAAATTTATAGCATTTAAGTAATGAACCTTGAAATTCACTATTAATTTTAATCCAAAATGAACACAACGAGTGACGTCCTTAATTTTACAGTATATAAATAAATAATCAATATACAATTCGTAATAATGAACTTACCCCAAAGTTTGTGCATTCCATAATTCTTAATATGGACTTTGTTGAAATGTGGTTTGATATTGAAATGACGAGTAGAAATAAATTGGATGGAACACAGTAAACAAGCAATTCTTTCGACTCCAAAGACAAAATAATCATATTCCCATTTCCTTTGGAAGTAGTATTCCTTCACGGGTTTAGATTTTGCCATGATCCAGTTCTCTTTAAACTGCAGTACGCGTATTATTTGAGCCGTTCAGAGCAGAAGTGGTGTAAGTCAAAAATGGGTAATGAGGTTTAAAGTAAACATTCTGTAAATTATAGCGCAAAGTAGCAATTAATATTCGATTTATTTAAACTATTAGTAGTCAGTGGATAGCAAGAAGGACATATTAATTGCTACTTTCCGCTGTATTTTACAGAATTTTTAACTTAAACCTCATACCCAATTTTGACTTACACCACTTTTGCTCTGAGCGGCTCATTTGTTTGTTTACTTATTTACTTATTTAGGCCTACTTATTTACTTAATTACTTATTTATTTGTTTATTTATTTATTTTTGACTTATTTACTTATTTACTTACTTATTTTGCTTATTTATGTATTTATTTATATATTTATTTATTTGGCTGGAGTGCGTTACAATGTTGAATGATAGCATTGACATCCGGTCATATAGCTATCACTCACTTATCAACGTACAATTTATTTATCGTCCTATTACTAGTAAAACCATTTAAGACCAGTAATACAAGTTTTGTAAAAACAGGAATTAAAACTTTATTAATTCACGAAAAATCATAATAAATTCTTCAAATAAAGTAATTGGTTTGTTGCCTGCATGCAACATTTCGGACTTATTTCATTTTAGTAGAATACAGAGTACAGAAAGACAAGTCGTGGACTGTAAACTTATTTTACACAAAAATTGGATTTAATCGGCTTTACTAGTAATAGGACGATATATACATAGGTAGACCTTCTTACATTTTATTCACACATACATTTTAAAATTTATTTTACATGTCTTTTAATTTATTTATTTCCCTAATTCATTTTTCTCTTACTTTCTAAAGTTATGTTCCTAAGGATTTTATTATCTGTTCATTTGTAATTCTTGATAACGTATTGTATACCAGCCGCCGCGAGAATAAATGTTGATGCGGCCGAGCGTAACTAGAACGTCATGACCGAACTGATAGAAAAGATGGGTGGGGTAAGAAAGGGGAGTAAAGCAGCGCTCTCAGGAGCTACAGTTCTGCAGGTCTGGTCTTGACACAGCCATTGCTCCACCACTGCTGCCGCTTGCTTGTACACACGTAAACTGAGTAATGGTACCAAGGGAGGGAGGTATGCTCTGCGGACAGTATATCGATGGCTGAGAACCAGACTGTTCTAACTCCGACTTTTCATAGGAAAAAAAAATCTATGATTCATTGTGTTCCAGTTCCTGTCTGCATATATGACTCGAACAAAATTATAAATATCCATCTCCATAAGGTTGCTGTGAAGCTATTCCAAATTGTTTCATGAAGCTTTGAATGTCAGGAGCTTAAAATAGCTCTCCTGAAAAAAAAAAAAAAGTAAAATGGACTTGAAATAGTCTGGTTCTGAGCCATCGACATCTACGCTTGAAGGTCAGGAATCACAAGGATTCACGAATCCTTTGTCCAGGGATGCTGTATATGGTAGGGTACATATCTTTTGACCAACACTTCACATCGCTGGCCTCCCTGGTTGAGTGTTATCAGGGCAAAGATCACAGCTGAGACAACACAGTGACAAACAACCAGTCTTATGGGCGGAAGATAATTCTCTTCCATTGCCCATGCTAGAATTCAATCACGAACCGCTTGAGTGAGAGGCTGTAATCCTACTTACATTAATTCGGAAGACAGATGCACGCGTTAAAATTATATAAAATGTACAGGCCACGTGAGAAAGTGAGTTAGAAGACGAAGATGTTCCTAATAACTTATACAGGGACATCATTTTATTTTTACTAACATTTTTAATATTAACCTGGTTATATCTTTGGATTAAGAGTCTAGATTAGGAAACACCGCTTGCTCCCCCTTCCAAGACTGGAGTTCGATGATACTGCCGTAAAATACAAAACACTTTACTAGGTATAGGAGGGAAGAAAAGTAGTTCATCCATTTACGTAAACTAGGAAATATCGCAATTTTGAGTTTGATAATTTTCATTAGGTTTTTATTTAATCAAAATACAGTACTGTATTAACACTTAGTGTTTTTACTCACGAATTGAACTATCCATTCGGACGTATTAATTATGCTGTGTACTGTTTATTGTACTGTTACAGCACATTAGCGTACAATATAGAGAATGAAGTTAAATTGAAGAATAATCATAATACGGATATTTAAACACATTTTTGAAAATGGTGGCCGTTCATTTCGGTACAGGCTTCAGTTCTTTTGTGCATATTATCGCACTATAGACTATTGTACCTAATTCCAATTACCAGTTTCGTCCTTCGTACGAGTAACTCATGTTGAAAATAATTCTATGCCTACTTTATAAAAGAGTACTTTACGTACTGTAAATTTAATCTTCACTTCTGCCCGATCCGATAAGATAAAATTACTCAGAAATGCTATCTACTGTCCGTTCAAGTGGTTTTGTCGCAGGGTCGTAGAAAGGGGGGAAACTCACGTGACAGTTAATTTTAACGAGGCCCTTTTATTTAAGTTATTTTAAACGTTGTATAATGTTACGTAGACGTCCAATTCCTAACAGAAATTAATGTTTTCAGAAAAGAGCTAAGACAGCCCAGCTACTAGACTTTACAGAGGGGCGAACAGAAGCAGGTGGGGGAAACCGGGATGCGACGTAGGCAAACGGACGACAGTACCTACCTGTGCGAAAATATGATTCAATATTGGAAGCTCTTTCGTCACTGGAAAACGCGAACATATTTCTGGAACGTACTATACTCACTAACTCAGTACTGCATACGCGGTCTTGGTTCTGTGTGGAGGACGGATGTATGTTTACTATTAGAGGGGGTGGGAGTGAAGTACATTCAAAAACTCAGGTACAATAAAAATTGAAGTAAAAATAAAATGATGTCCCTGTAGAATGGGTGCCTGATATAAATGTTTTATTTTTGAACTGGATGGTAACGGTACAGAATTTCATCCTTCTTTCTGAAAATAACTATCGAAATTTCGTTATTTTATATCTTTCCTCTTTAATCCGACGAGTGACTGGGAACTCGACAAAGTGCGAAGGTTGTTCTTTGAGGAGAAATCTACCTGTACATTATACGACAGAGGCGGTGATGATTAGAATTTCCTAGATAATACAATGTCACGGTGTTAAGTAGGGAACGACGATGGTTAGTGGGAACGGGGACATTAGAAGGCGATGTTAATTGAAACTCCATTATATCTTCTTTAATAGCAGTGTGTTTACCGCATATTAAAATAAAGACTGTTAATCAAGTATTGTTTACCTGCGTACTCATATAAATTTTCCTAGTTGTTTGTGTGTGCGTGCGTGTATGAGTTTGGAAGAACTGGAAACCATGGTCACTGTGCTCCCCACTCTTTGCGGTGATTAGAGATAAACAACGATCGAGAAAGCAAGACTAACAGCGCCCGCAAAGTCGAAAACCCGCACGACAATGTTCCATACGTCGCATCGTTGACGTAAAGACTGCTTGTGAGTGTTTCAAAACGCCGAGATTGATAACTCCCGAAGTCCCGAACGTCAAGCAGCCTTGAATCGCCACACTTGTTTATACCTGACTGAACTTTTATCTACTTTAGCAACTGTTATATACAGTATATGTATAAACAATCAAGTAGCCTATTTGAAACCTCATCTCTAACTTTCAGTGTATAATAATCCGTTCCCCAGTTTTTATTTAATTATTAGGCCCTTATTAAAAGACTAGGAATTTTCCTTTCATATGTTTGCGATCAAATGTGCAATCTCAAGTAAAAAGACATTAACGTTATGTTTTATGTTTCTTAGAAATGCAAATTTATTTGAGAATTGTTTTTTTTTCTGTTTATATAACCATAGGTAATATCATATAATAGAACCAGAACATTTTGATAACTAAGATACTGTTCTGTTTTGTCTTTTTGTTTCATTTAAAAATTTAGGGCCCTATTCATAGATACTGTTTATATAATTATGTCTCGTGACCAGAATATTGTACGAAATGGAACTATAAAAATTGGAGATTTATCTTTCGAAGAGGTGGAAAAATTCAAATATCTTGGAGCAACAGTAACAAATATAAATGACACTCGGGAGGAAATTAAACGCAGGATAAATATGGGAAATGCGTGTTATTATTCGGTTGAGAAGCTTTTGTCATCTAGTCTTCTGCCAAAAAATCTGAAAGTTAGAATTTATAAAACAGTTATATTATTGGTTGTTCTGTATGGTTGTGAAACTTGGACTCTCACTTTGAGAGAGGAACATAGGTTAAGAGTGTTTGAGAATAAGGTTCTTAGGAAAATATTTGGGGCTAAGAGGGATGAAGTTACAGGAGAATGGAGAAAGTTACACAACGCAGAGCTGCACGCATTGTATTCTTCACCTGACATAATTAGGAACATAAAATCCCGACGTTTGAGATGGGCAGGACATGTAGCACGTATGGGTGAATCCAGAAATGCATATAGAGCGTTAGTTGGAAGGCCGGAGGGAAAAAGACCTTTGGGGAGGCCGAGAACGTAGGTGGGAAGATAATATTAAAATGGATTTGAGGGAGGTGTGATATGATGGTAGAGACTGGATTAATCTTGCTCAGGATAGGGACCAATGGCGGGCTTATGTGAGGGTGGCAATGAACCTCCGTGTTCCTTAAAAGCCAGTAAGTAAGTAAGTAAGTAAGTAAGTAAGTAAGTAATTAAATATTCATAGATATTCTTAGAGCGGGCTAAATTGCTACTTCCGGTGGATGATCAGCGAACTAACGTTTTTCGTATTCATAAACCAGTGTTAGCGATAGTACGCGTGCTAAGCAGGGTTTGGCCGGCTAAATTGTAACCTCCGCCAGTAGGGCAGTTTAAAAGTGGACTAACACTGCAACATGGCTCTCTATGAAGTTTATAACGTGGCTTTTCTTCGTCGAAATCGTGAAATGAGACGAAGGAGGAAAATATACCTTACAAAATTGATGTATTTAGAACGTCTCACGACGTTAATTTTAGAAACTTACCTGATTCACTACGGAAAATACGAGATTGATAGTGTTGCTGCTTCCTAACCTATACTTAAACGATGCTCACAGTTAACAATTTCAATTGAGACGCAATTTCTAACTGCAATCCGTTATTACGCTAGATGTAGTGATGAAAATTTAATATCGGAAGACTTTTCTCAATATTTCCCTCCCAATACGCATTTTTTAGCTTACTGTTTTGTCTGAGTTTTGTAATTGTTTGTAATTGTCGTAATGAAAATGTAATATCAGAAAGTTCTCCTCAATATTTTCCTTCTATTAAGCATTTTTTTAGCCTACTGTTTTGTAATTGTTGTGATATAATTTAGGCCTATAAATTATGTCATGATGAAAATGTAATATCAGAAGGTTCTCCTCATTATTTTCCTTTTATTAAGCATAATTTGATTTATTTCAATGATGTATGTTATTCAAAGTCACGAAATCTTCTCACGCCGACCAAATGCTATTTCGAGAATGATGAGCGAGACTCGAAGCGCACGAGAATGACGAGACGAGACTCGAAAGCCAAATGCAACAAACACAGCGAGCGAGAGCGGCAGTTAGTTTTGTTCATCTCTAATATCTTACTTAAAATACATACTCCTAAATCGCTACTTTGCTATTGGCTCTCTTGGAAACTTTCATAAAAATCTGAACACTAGGGAATATATTCCTGTCCATTAGCAACGTGCATGTTTCGTACCAAGTAGGTATACACTTACATGAATATAGTGTTGAATTAGAATCACAACGCAACACAACTGCATTATGTATTGATATTAATATTAATACTGGTATTAATAATTAATTATTAATTACGTTAAAATTTCACAAGATATAGTAACTTGCAGTGGCGGCTCGTGATAAAATATTATATGTGTTCACAATTTTTGTTCCAAAATCGAAGAGAATTTGAAATCGTACGTTTAGCCTAATATAAAATGTCATGATTCCAACGTTTCACTATCGAAAAAACCGTATATAAATTCAAAAGAACATATAATAATAATAATAATAATAATAATGATGATGATGATGATGATGATAATAATAATAATGAAACCCAGTCTTTTTATTTCCAATTTTTCTTGGTAAGCCAGTTTACCCAGTTTTTTTACTGTTCCAAATTACTTGAACAGAATTCATTGTTTACGTTTGTTAAAAATGAATACATACCACAATGCTGTTATTTACAAAAGCGTGTGTTCAGTAATATATTTCGATTCACAACACACTGATACACTATAGTCTATACCAGCACTGTAATCCCATTCACAAAGATTGATTACTATAAATACATGCCAGTAAATATTATTCTTAAATATTATACACTACCATACAGATACTTAAATTCATACCACCACCACATTCAGCCAGCACGTGTTTGAAAGCCAAGCTATGCTATTATGCTGACACTGAAGTATAGTAATTCACAAACTACACTCTCGTAGTAGCACTGTACACACATCCACATAAAGTAAACGTTCCGACAGTGAGATGCTGACACCTACAGGCTAGAATACAGACTATTAAATTTCGTCCTCGAGATATAGCACGTGAACGATAGCATCGATGCACCTGACATCTGTAGGATAGATTCACTGTTCACTTAACGCTTTGTGCTCTTGACTAGTCATAAGCGGCCAGCGAAAGAATATTCTCCCGCGCATGCGTGAAATTCCTGTAACCTTCTTGAAAAGAGCACAGCTTGTACGTGAACGGATGTTGCCAAATTTACATAAGAAGTTTATGCAAGATGCGGGAAGTTTAAAATAATCGATTCTGATATTATACATTCCCACTACTTCAGTACGGTATTAAATAATAAAACTAGTCGTGCATTAATGGAAACAAGGTTTTCACGTGCTCTTGTGCTCTTATTGACTCACCGCCACTGGTTACTTCCATTTCATCAAATTTCCTTTACTACAAACCAAAATTGTTGCTGCCAGCATAACAGAATATAACTGCCTGCTGTCGTAAATTTGTCAGTACTCAAAATTTGAAGCAAAGGTGGTAAAAGATAATTCAACCTGACATCTATAAAATCACTATAATTCACTAGCATATGTACTAAAAAGGGAAAAATGTTTAGGTTTCACCCTTATGGTCTTAAGTAAGCTTATCCAGAATATTCCAAACGTCACTCCGCACCTCTCTCAATCGCTTCCGCCAATTCGTCTCCTTCCGGTTGTTCTAGAACTACAGAAAATATTGGATAACATATTACTTTTCCGTTATTTAACGACTCTGTATCAGCTAGTACATTATTTAGTGTCGATGCGGTAATAGCGAGATGACAGTTGGTGAAGTGAGGTCGAAGAGTCGCCATGAAATTTACATGGAGGGAAATAGCGTTAAAACCAAACCAGATAATCAGCCCAAGCGGGAATTGAACTCACGCCCGTTCGCAGCTCCAGATCAGTAGGTAGGCCTGTTCTACGCCTGTGGATAAATATTCTTTGTTCTTGTTCCATCAGCAATATCAAGAATACTGCAAACTGTACAGAATTCATCACTATGTTGTTTATAACATGTCGCTGTCTTTCACTAGCTGATTTTCAGAATATTCGCAGTTCTGTGGTCTTCAGCCTTGACGTTTAACATTGCCATTTCTTTGTTTTCTGTTCAGTTTTATTTCAGCTTCAACTCACTTGATTAAGTCTTCGTATTTTATGTCGCGTTTGTTCTCCGCGATGTCGTATAGAACATGATAAATGGGAGTCTTTAATAAGTTATTGTGCTTTTCTCAGTCCAAGAGGGCATTTCGCACGTATACGTAAATGTACTTATGTGAAAATAAGTTATCGTTTAATTACAGGAGCGAAATACGCGACGCTGAACAAAACTTGGGAAATTCTCACATGCCAATACATTTTCGTAGTTGTAAACATGTCACTTTATTTACAGAGTTAATTTATGCTTCCTTCGGAAACATTTTGGTGAAAGAACGTTTTCCTGTCTTCGCTCCCCCTTCTTGCTGATCATTCTAGAAGTGTTATGCGTACAGATAAAGCTAGATTGAATATGTAGACGTTTAGAGAATTGAGAATTTGGTTTTAATTATTGCAGAATCAAACTTAACCTAATATTGACCGAAATTTATGCACTTATGCCACTTTTGATCTGTGTCTTTAGTTTGGTGTTTATGTCTGTCAGAAGGGAGAAGAAGCATCGGATTTTGATCTGTGCGGCCCAAGGCACGTCAGTTATGAGTGGCCTAATATCGCATGTTCAAAACCCAGCTACTGCGGTCTATTCGAACCCAAGGTAAAGGATGGGGAAGGCCCATGTAAAGTAAACGGCGTGTGGCACGCATGAGAGCTGATTGGATTTCATTTGACTGCAGTAGAAGCACTTTTCTCCATATTTTATAGGAAAATTAAAAATTCATTTCAATTAAATTATATGCATATACAGGGTGGAAGTGAAATAACATTGCAAGGCCACCGGCGTGGCTCAGTCGGTTACGGCGCTTGCCTGCCGGTCTGAAGGTGCGCTCGGGCGCGGGTTCAATCCCCGCTTGGGCTGATTACCTGGTTGTTTTCTTTCGAGGTTTTCCCCAACCATAAGATGAATGCCAGGTAATCTGTGGCGAATCCTCGGCCTCATCTCGGCAAATACCATCTCGCTATCACAAATTTCATCAACGCTAAATAATCTATTAGTTGGTACAGCGTCGTTAAATAACCATCTTAAACTTGTAGCTTGATAGGGACGACAGGGTACATGTAAAGGAATAAAGAACCTGTATTACGATGAAAGATGAGTGGACCAGAGAAAAATTCTCTCCGGCACTGGGATTTGAACCCGGATATTCAGCTCTACGTGCTGACGCTCTATCCACTAAGCCACTCCGGATTCCCATCCCGATGTCTGATCGAATCCTTTCAGTTTACGTTCCCCCTGTTGGGTTCCCTCTAGTGACCTACGCTCATGAACTGCGTCTCATAGACGTATGACAGTGGTACAATGTCCACACATGTGCAGGGTGCACTCGTTAAGAGTACTAAGTGGCCGGGATCCGACGGAATAAGCGCCGTCTTAAATCAGAAAGTGATTATTTTTCGCATATCATATATTATTATTATTATTATTATTATTATTATTATTATTATTATTATTATTATTATTATGTACCGAAGTACATATGATATTTCCGTGCAGATTTTCTGCGTCATATGATGAAAGATTAGTGGAACAGAGAAAAATTCTCTCCGACACCGGAATTTGAACCCGGGTTTTCAGCTCTTATGTGCTGACGTTCTAAGCCACACCGTATTCCCATTCCGTTGTCGGATCGAATCCTCACATGTGTGGACATTGTGCCACTGTCATACGTCTATGACGCAGTGTATGAGGGTAGGCCACTAGAAGGAACCCAAGAGGTGGAACTTAAACTGAGTAACAACAACAAAACGAAACGAAAACGTACTTCCAATGTGATAATGCTATGCTTTGAAAGTCACAGAAGATGTTCAAAATGGTGACCATTCACATTAATGCACATTCGAAGGCTTTCCCCGAAAGACCGTATGACTGCCCGGCTTATGTTGGCTGAATGGACACACAAGCCTGTCGAATGCGTTGCTGCATATCGTCTGGTGTTGTCAGAATGTTCTGGTACACACTGTACTCTACAGTTCCCCAAAGGAAGAAGTCGAGTGACGACATGTCCGGAGAACGTGTAGGCCACTGTACGTGGATTGTGGCGTCGACAATTGTTGTGATTTGTATACATGTTAAGACAGCAAACACACAACACACGACGTGTATGGACATCAGTCGTCTTTCGTTTTGTGTAAGTAATGCACAAGATGAATGGGGCACAACAAACGGCACATTCTGATGGCATTCATTTTGCATTTTGTTGGTTTTATTGATTGGGAAGGTTACATTGTGATACATTTTTGAACTCGTCTTAATGTGTGTAATCAATGTAACATGATTAAAGTATGTAGTGCTATTTGAAAAATCGATGACGTCACGTGTATCTTGTACCGTAATGTAGTTACCTGCACCAAATCTCTACACTCATGTTAGCCCCTCGTTCTAACATAACTCTCAAAAACAAAAATTCCAATACCTAGCACAACAAAAAAATTATAATAGGTGCACAAGATAAATGGGACACCCTGTATCGAACGACTTTATGCCACAGGTTTTATTTGTCTATCTAGCATATATGTTGAGATATTATTAATCATAATCAGGCAAAGACTTTATATTCACCCTGTATTCCAATTTATAGAGGTATTAAAACATCCATATTGATGTATTCGTCGATATTAGTAGTCCAGCAAGAAAGACGAGACCTGTGATACTGATGAAGGAGGAATTTATACGAAAGAAAATCGACAAAATTTCAAACTCAGCCGGTAGATTCGAGTGTATAAAGGCACTGCCTTATAAATTACTACCGAAGAAATGAGAGTATTAGTAATAAGTGACTCTACATTCTCTTGCATACATTTTTGACAGAATGGAGCAACATTTTTAACCATGCCTTTTGGCAGTCCTAAGCCTGCATAAAATGGGAAGGGAAATGTTGCATATTCTGGGACCCAACTAGAACAGCCCTTCTTCCCACCCTGAACCTAGTAAACAATTCTGACCGCGCGATCCAAGTACTAAAACCCGGGGACAATTATCGATACTGTAGGCCATATTGTGAACAGTCAACTTATGTCGGTGCTTCCATACCATGTTAGTGTACACCAGCCGTGGCGAGAACGTGACTCGCGAGACATTGTGGCTCGCAGTGATAGCTGTGCAGTTCGCTTGCTTCTAACCTCCGCCAACCCCCACCTTCGCACTCATTGGAGTCAAACTCCGTTCCATTTGTATTTGTCTCTGACCTGCGAGTGGCATATGTCTCTCTCGAAACCATGTACGAAATTTCCAAGTAGGATGGGAGGACGCATTTTTTTGCTGTCAATATGATGAGAATATTAAATGAAAGATTCGTTCACAAGTATTACGAGGAAAACGGTTGTATAAGATAAAACGGCATTATACTACATGTTACTGATGAAACATGAAAAGATTAAGTGTTATCATCATCATCACCATCATTTCTGTACGTCGACCCTTTTTCAGCAGATGTAAGAATAATGCGGTTAGCTCTTCAATTTGAACTCACTGATTTACTATGTGATGTCAAATGAAAGCTAGATGTAACGACTTGACAAATGTTGAACTTTCAAATCTTTGCCAAAAAATAAATATCCGAAGCTTCGTTCTTTGGCTTGCTCTGTTGAAGCCATGTTCGCTACAAATTACGTTGGTGAAAAATTATTTTCAACAATTAAAATAGTAAAAACCAAATTTAGATCACAACTGACAGACAAATACCTTCGTGATCAACTACAACTGGCAGTAAGTGACATAATTCCTGATTTTGAAACTTTGTCGCAGAGACATTCTGAAGAGAGTTAATTTTTGGTTGTGATATTGTTAATTTATTGTTCATTACTTTCTTCGTTACACGTATTAAACATTACTTTGTAGCCTGGTACTGTATAAAATTATATTTAAGTGCTTGACGTAAGGAAAATGAAAATCCGTTAATAAGTCAGACAGTTGCTTCACTTCCCCTTCGTCCACACCTGTGGAGTAACGGTCAGCGCGTCTGGCCGCGAAACCAGGTGGCCCGGGTTCGAATCCCGGTCGGGGCAAGTTACCTGGTTGAGGTTTTTTCCGGGGTTTTCCCTCAGCCCAATACGAGCAAATGCTGGGTAACTTTCGGTGCTGGACCCCGAATTCATTTCACCGGCATTATCACCTTCATTTCATTCAGACGCTAAATAACCTAGACGTTGATACAGCGTCGTAAAATAACCCAATAAAAAAAATAAACTTCCCCTTCGGATGTCCGCCTCCCTCCATAGGTGCTATGCACGTTGCAGCAGTTTACACAGTGGCTCGGCGCACAATTACATTTTCGCCACCGCTGGTGTGCACTGCCGTTCAAAGATACCTGACTCTTACTAATCGATAGTGATTCGATTCCTGTAAGTGTGACTTCTTTAGTTATTACTTCTATGAATTGATGTGGTCAATAAGCCTAGTATATAAATATACCAGCATTATAAAATTCAAAATTCTAACGATTGTTAAAAATACTAGATTTAGCGAGAAACCGCTGGTACTGTCAATTATGAGAAAATCAGGGTATTAGTAGTAGTATTATACTTTTTTTTTTTTGAAAGATGGGTCATGACAGGAGCGTTTCGATCGGAAAAACATCTGAATGTAACATAGCGTGGTAGCACTGTTGCTATGGTAACAACGGTTGAGTTGCCAAACTTACAGTTCCCACGTGGCGAGTGGTTAATAGCTCTCTTGGCGACATTTATTGTGCCACAGTGTTAGCATTGGCACGTTTCGTCTTTGATTCTCTGTCGATTTTTGTATTGTTTTCTTATTTTCGCGTCAATTGTCAATGACTATTTTAACGTCAGCCATCTTAACGTCAATTGCTAGCTTCCATCAGCTGGCAGCATGGTAGTCCACATTGGCAACATAGCACTGTAGTTCCAAGCTCGGCCGCTTAACTGTCATATTCCATCTAAAAAAACAGGTATAATAGTATTTATTTATTTAACCTGGTAGAGATAAGGCCGTCTTGCCTTCTCTGCCTTTCTACCAAGGGATTACAACTACAATATGAAGAATAAAATTACAATTAATATTCAGTTTACAGTCATAATTACAATAAAAATCAAAGTACGTAAAGGTTACCTGAACCCGAAAAATATTAATTAAATTTAAGTTAAAAACATGGGTGTTTTAGAAACCTTTTTCGCAGGAAATACATGAGCTGAGAGACTAAAATTTTTCATACTACTATTTCATATGGTAATGAAGAAGCATGGTCACTTTTATGTAGTTATCAGAATTATTATGGATTTTACAGCCAGAAAAGTGTGGAAAGAAAAAGATTAAAAAAATTTCAATAATGTCTTTCAGGATGTAAAATATTTTTTTTTCTTTTGAATGGATATTTTTAATGTGATTGAAATGGCTGCAAATATAGTCAACTCTATCGGAAATATGTTTGAAGTTTTAGGAACCTGTAATGCAAAGTATTCCAGAGAAAAATGTTCCTAAAGTAGTTATGTGTTTAACTTAAATTTATTTAATATTTCTCAGGTTTAAAATTGTTTGATAAAATGAAGTATATGAGACAGAAGTATAATCTAAACACGAAAATATACCTGCTAATATTGTGTGTACGCTGCAAAAATTGTAAATTGTTAGATTCAAAAGTTTAAGAGTAATAAAATTTCTTCACTCATACACAAAAATCATACGTTCAGACTATTCAGGCCCCTTAATTTTGGAGCCTATTTCATAGTTTTATTGAGCCTATTTTAGGCACGTAAAATTTAATTTTTGTAGCCTTAAGAGGAGAGGACGATATTTTTTGGTGAAAAAATGAGTAAATTAAAAAAACATCTTTGGAATACTCTGTGATATGTATGGAATACATTGCATAACATTTCTTGGATATTTGTGCCCTTAGCGGATATTGAGACGCCATTTTTAAACTTCCTGCGCTATGGATTTTTAAATCACACGCCTCCTTTTATCGTTGTTTCCGATAAATTAAATTAAAAAAAAGTTTTTTTTTCTTTAAAGTATGTATTAACGTTTGAAATGGCGTTTTTATGACTAAAATTTTCTTTGTAATAATGTTAGCTGCAAAATCCTAGTACAGAGCATTGTACGCATAAACAGCAATAACTCAGTGAAAGAAATTTCAAAATTGAGTAATTTTTAGAAAATATATGGCATTTTGAAGAAATAGAATAATTTTTAATTAATCATTTTTTTAAGGAATCAAAAAGTGAAATTGAAGTTTCTGATATATGGTTATGTTAGTCTACTTTCATATGTTGTCTGATAAATATCTTAAAAAGGTTGGTTAAAAAATGTAGATTTTCCTCCAAAACGTTAGTACATACCTTAAAATACTCTGTGATATGTGTGGAATACATTGTATAACATTTTGTGGGTATTTGTGCCCTAATCGGATGTTGAGACACCATCTTTAAACTTCCTGCGCTATGGATTTTTAAATCACACGCCCTCTTTTATTGTTCATTCCGGTTACTTTATTTTTTGCTACATTGCCAGACAAAAATGGATATAATCTCTGAACTATTAAAGATACATGCATGACATTTAGAACACACATTCTTTAGATTATTAGGAAACTTTTCTCTGTAACAGAATTTTGTTAATTGATTTCATTTTAAAAATATGTCCGTTTCTTTGCAAAAAAGAAATAAAAAACGTATTATTACATTTTATTTGTTTATTTTACAAACGTAGGGACCAATATCAAAATTCTGTTACAGACAGTTTGTAGAGCATGATTTTGCAAGTACTTTGGAAAAAATTGTTTGAATCTATCTTTAAAAATGGTTTAGATATATCGGTTTTAGTAAAATCCTGCATTTGGTATATTTTATTTTTCAAATCTGGGCCCCCCAATATATATATATATATATATATATATATATATATATATATATATATATATATATATATATATATATATAGGGTGCGTCAGAAAGAACGGATGGATTTCAAACTATCGATACGCAACGAGGAGAGAGATATAGTGAGGGGGATCACGACTGTTGGGTCAGCCATAGAATGCAGTTTCAGTTGAGAATATGGTGTTGGTCTGACGTACAACGTGCTTTCATCGTAGAGACATTTTTGAAAAATGAAGAGTCTGTGATCGCCACTCAGGACTCATTTCGACATCGGATGTCACGCTAGGATTCCAACTCGGAATACAATTTTGCGGTGGGTGGCTTCATTTCGTATCACAGGTTCAACATTAAAGAAGAAATCACCTGGACGAAATTCTATTGCACTGAGATTGTCCGAGGCTACGGTAAGATCTCGCGCCCTGCGACTTCTTTCTTTGGGACCATTTGAAGGCGTAAGTTTGTAAACATCGATCACATACACTGGACGAACTGAAGACAGCGATTCGTGAAGAAATCGTGGCAATTGCACCAGCTATGACTGTGAAAGTGATGGCGAACATCAGAAAACGCCTCGATGCCTGTATTGAAAGCCAAGGACATCATATGGATAATGTTGTTTTCCATAAATAAACTGCATGTATTGGTGAATATGTTGATAACAATAAATTTTTGATTTGATGAATCTTTACAATTTTCTTGCCATGTGAAATCCATCCGTTCTTTCTGACGCAACCTGTATATATATATATATATATATATATATATATATATATATATATATATATATATATATATATTTCAAAAATTTATGTTTCGTTGAGTTGCTACAGCTATGAGCTCTCTGCATACAAAAGATTAATATTTTACACCAGATACGAAAAAAAGTTAAAAAATATATCTTCTCCCCTTAAACTCCGAAGTGTAGCCCCTATTTATTTTTTATTTTTATTTAACATATGGATTGTTCGATTTTGATGGAAAAACAGGATGACGAACTCACAGGTAGAATCTGGAAGGACGTTTGCGAGCTTCTTATGGGAAACCAAAGAAATCTCGTGTGGAGGTGTGGAATTCCGGAGATTGCCGACTGATTAAATTGTTGGAGGGATGTGAGACGCGAGCGGTGCTTACGATCAAAGTAGCAGTTCGCGTGCTCCGGAACGCAACACCTAGTCGTCGTAGTCAGTGCTGCGAGGAGCCGTGTCGCGGATTCATCTGTCCCGAGTCTCGTTAACATGCCGAACCGGCGGAGATCTAGTGCGTACTCCATCCCCATCCTGGCTATGCGGCGGGGAAGCAGCAAAGGTAAAATGATAACTTTATAACATATTTTGTCCTTCAAGTAGACCTGATTAGTGAATATTCGGTTTGTACAAATTAGATAGAATAACTATCCATTTATTTAGCATTCTTGCGAAGCTTGCGTTTTTATAACAGATGCCAACGGTTAGAAGAAATAATTATTTGTGCGAGATCGTGCGTATTTGCTTGCTTTCCGCACAAAACCAATACGCGGTAAATGTGAAATACCACATTCAGTATTCCCAACGTAACACACATAATTTCCCTCTTCTTACCGCTTAAGCGCGACATTCATTTTACTGCTTTAAGCTTTTAACATATTATTTTTAGAGACGTTTAACATAGTAATAATTATAAATTAGAAACTTACCACTGCAATTTCACCTAAATTGCACTGTTAATTATTGTTTTTAAATATTTGCAAAAATTAAGTAAACTCTACAACACCACAAAAGTTACTGCATTTGTAATGCAAGTAACATTAAGGAAGCCGTGAAAAAATCAACATGATTCCAGATGCCGATGTTATTACTGGAATATGTTATATAAATAATATTGTTAAAATATTAAAATGAAAAATAAATCATTACATAACCTTACCGTTTGTTTTCAGTTCGCATTTATAGACTGGGGGGAAAAAAAGACAGACGTATATCACGGCCTGCTGGAGTATAGTAAACACAGAAAACATTTTAAAGCAACAATGTTGAAGATAGATATTTTTGTTTTGCAAATTTGCCGTCATTGAACAGAAACTAAGATGGAAATTTCATTGCAACTAATTAGAAATTTCTCTTTCAGGTGTGTAATAAACGATCTTCGCACAAAATAATGTACGATACACGAGTGGTATGTTTTCTTTCAATTCTCGGAAATTAAAAAAGCTCAACTACGTTTCGCTTTTTCAGTCTTTTCCTCGACCATGAAAACGTCAACATACCGCTCTTGTAACGTATATTACTATTATGTATATTGTTTTCATACATTTCATATAACTATCATATATCTTATGATATCTCATCATATACACTTTAATGATATTTTGTGCGAGATCGTGCCTATTTGCTTGTTTCCCGCACAGAACTAATACGCGGTAAGTGTGAAATACCACATTCAGTATTCCCAACTTAACACACATAACAATTTCCCTCTACTTACCGCTTAAGCGCGACATTCATTTTACTGCTTTAGGCTTTTAACATATTATTTTTAGAGACGTTTAACATAGTAATAATTATAAATTGGAAACTTACCACTGCAATTTCACCTAAATTGCAATGTTAATTATTGTTTTTAAATATATGCAAAAATTAAGTAAAGTCTACTACTCCACGAAACTTATTGCATTCCTGATACAAGTAACATTAAGGAAGCCGTGAAAAAATCAACAAGATTCCAGATGCCGATGTTATTACTGCCATATGTTATATAAATAATATTGTTAAAATATTAAAATGAAAAATAAATCATTACATAACCTTACCGTTTGTTTGAAGTTCGCATTTATAGACTGGGGGGGAAAGAAAAGACAGACGTATATCACGGCCTGCTGGAGTATAGTAAACACAGAAAACATTTTATAGCAACAATGTTGAAGAAAGATATTTTGGTTTTCCGAAGTTGCCGTCATTAAACAGAAACCAAGATGGAGATTTCATTGTAACTAATTAGAAATTCGTCTTTCAGGTATGTAATAAACAATCTTCGCACAAAATTATGTACGATACACGAGCGGTATGTTTGTTTTCATGTTCTCGGAAATTAAAAAAGCTCAACTACGTTTCGCTTTTTCAATCTTTTCCTCGACCATGAAAACGTCAACATACCGCTCTTGTAACGTATATTACTATTATTTTGTGGGCTGGAGTGTTTGAGAAACTAGGCATGTGTTTCGTACATTTTTTATAGACAGTCGTTCGTCCGTGTTGATATAGAGTCAATTGATATAATTTCTCCACTGCTGTAATCCGCCTCATTATAATAGTGAAACTTTATCACGTTAAAGCAGCCGATGTTGAAGCTCACAAACAAACATTCTGATGGGAGCAGATAAAGTTGAACTTTTTTCTTCACTATGTTAATCATGTCAAAAGAAGTGCTTATACAAATTTTGGGCACTCGACCGCAATTACGAGGCCGTCCAAAAAGAGATTTTCCCTGGAGCCGTTTACAGAAAAAAACACAATTGCATGGAAAGATTTATTTCATTTTATTGGGTTATTTTACGACGCTGTTTGAACATCTGAGGTTATTTAGCGTCTGAATGATATGAAGGTGATAATACCAGTGAAATGAGTCGGGGGTCCAACACCGAAAGTTACCCAGCATTTGCTCGTATTGGGTTGAGGCAAAACTCCGGAAAAAACCTCAACCAGGTAACTTGCCCCGACCGGGATTCGAACCCGGGCCACCTGGTTTCGCGGCCAGACGCGCTGACTGTTACTCCACAGGCGTGAACGGAAAGATTTATTGAAACAGATACATCAATTGTTGTGCTGTTTGTCAACATGTCCCTCACTGGAATTGAGACATTTGTCATACCATGGGATCAAGTTTTGTATCCTTGTGTCGTAGAAGTCAGTCGCCTGGGATCGGAACCAGCGTTTGACAGCCGTCTGCACTTCTCTGGCGATCCCATGATATGACAAATGTCTCAATTCCGGATGAGAAATATGTTGAAAAATAGCTCAACAATTGCTGTGTCTGTTCCAATAATTTTTTTGCAATGAAATTGCGTTTCCTTTCTGTTAACGGCCCCTGGCGAACTTATTTTTTACTGCCCTCGTAATTGCGGTCGAGTGGCCAAAATTTGTACGAGCACTTCTTTTGACATTATTAACACGGTGAAAGAAAAAATTTAACGTTTTCATCTGCCCCCATCAGAATGTTTGCCTTGCAATGATACTGTACTAAACTGCAAATTGAGAGGTCCCAGTTTCGAACCCGGGTGTCTTCTATTTTTTGTAATGAAGTATAATCATTCTCAATTGCTTGGTATAATTACCAATAAAATAGTCGTTGAAGCAATTTATTTGATTTCTGTAGATTTATTAAGTATGTTTTTAAAATTAAACCTGGTATTGTTTGAACCGCTTTATTGATCGGTTGCGATAGTTTTGTCTTTTAAATGTGAAGAAATTTGATGCGGATAAATGTAACATTGTAAAATTCCTTTGCAGAACGAAAAGTTTAATTTGTTCGAGTCAAATTTCTGCACGTTTAATGGACAAAACTAAAACTATTTCAATCATTTATTATAAAACGCTGCTCTCTTAAACTGACTGCAATTTGGAAATTAAATCGATGGCTTTCCCAGAACACGCTAGGAAATATTTAATATAAAACAATTTTTATCTCGAAAAGGAAGTAAAAACGAGCAAAATTTCATTGAACTCTTTTGTTTGAAATATCTCAAAGAATAGCTCCCCTAAAATTAATGACACTACTTATGGTTCATTCTGTATAATTATAGCTCCAGGAGCTACCTCTTTTTTGTTTTGTTTTGTTTTGTTTTTTTTTTTGCAACGAAACGATTGGGAGCTCAGCTGCAGTTCCACTGTAACTTACTACCAAATGCTCGGAATCACATCGTTCTTGCTCTAGAACAGGGATGAGACGATATTAGCTCCCAATCATGGTAGAAGAGCTTGACCTTGATCACGAGCGCATAGCGCATTCACTATAACGTAGACAACAGGGATGTACATGCACATGCAGCGAATAAAGGCAGCAATTATTACAATACTTGCGTTACTAAATTTCTGGCTATGTAATAGGGCTAATTACTCAGTTATTTAATATAAATGTACATATATAAACAAATCGCAAAGGGAAGGGTTTTTAGGAACAAAAAGAGAAATAGGACAAGTTAATTGTATGTAAGCCATTTTATTGTTAAAAGCAATTATTTATTATGTAAATAACTTCACTTCATTGGTTAGGAGAAACTAATAGGGTCTACCTGCTCGACGTGTGTGATCTCTAAGTACTTTTGAGTATTCGTTGAAAAAATAATAATGGCAATATTGATTGAAATAGAGTATATTGATTGTGTGATTGTGAAAATGTAGTCCTTACTCTCCAGTCGTGATTATGTAATGAGTTTTCTTAGAGTGATTTGTGAGATGCACGTAACACGAAAAAAAAAAAAACAAATTGATTAAATTAAGATATTGAGAGCCATCCTAATTTTTGGGGTCAATCATTTAAGGGGATATGTATGACTTAAAACTTCCACAATTTCGGCAAAATTTGTGAAATTTAAACTATAACTAAACTATAATATCATCTGTACAAAATTTTGTGCAATTAGGTCTATTAGTTTTGAAACTATATTTTTAAGTATATTTTATATTGACGTTACTAAAAAAGCTCCTTGCATCAAAGTTTTCAAAATGTTTAGTTCATATTTGATAAAAATCCTGAAAATAGCTATTAGACTAAAAGTGAATTAGCATTTTGAGTTTAGTAATAGTATAAGTTAAAGTGCAATCAAAGATAAAATATTATTTATAAATTAAAGAAACACGTAGTCTAATAAAAGTAAATATCCAGAAACAAGCAACAAATAAAACATCAATAATACATTTAAAATAAAGAAATAAAAGGAATCTAGATACTATCTGCTGACCCAAATGTAAATTAATTTACCTTCGATGTCAATTCCGAAATTAATTTATTTCTCTCTTTTCCTGAATAATGCCTATATTTTTTCATGTTGCGTCTCATAATGCCGTTTTATGTTGCTTTTTTTGCAAATGATACTTTTTTTTACACAACAAACACTGGACTTCATCACTATGTTCGAAGCATAGATATCGTATCTTCCACTCTTCCTTGAAAGCCTTAAGCGCTTCCGTTCCGTCATGATGCGCTGTGTTCTAAGATCTTTACATCCTTTAGCAATGTTTACAGATAAAAGAGCTCCGCGCGCGCGCAGCGGGCATAAAATAGCTCTCGCCCGCAAATATTAATCACCATCGCATGACTGCTCTAGAAGATCGGGCATATATTTTAACGTATGAAATAAGCAAAACATTAATTTTACCAAAAAGTGGAGCCACCCCCTTTTTGCAGGGAGTCATTCATTTGTGATTCTAGCATATCTAATCATCTTTGGAATACAGCATTAATAGTGGCGCATTCTAAAAGACTTATTTGTATTTCTGTAATTCAAAATTGTGTGATGCATAGCATATCGATAGTGTTGAAAAATAACCTCGTTTGTCAAAAGATGAGCAAACTAAGATTTCACTTACTTTCCATCAAAGAAATTTTCATGAACTTTTTACAGTTACATCATAATTCGAGACATTGATTTAAACTTCACAAGAAGATATTTAAATATCCAATTGTGTCAGAAGTTGTTCATTTTCAAGATATTAAAATGTTTCTTCGCTCTCCTGTAAAATTGAGTCTTTCGACATACGAGTTTGATGTTCAGCACCATCGATATCAATTTCTTAGCATAGGAGGCCGGTCAGATCAGTTCGTAGCGGTACTGGCTGCGTTACTGAAAGAAAAGCTGATATGCTGTTGCAAGTCTGTATAGCCCTGTCGCGTTCCCCTCCAATGCGATTCACTCCCTCCAGGTAGGGGAATAGAAAATGCACATCGCACAGAGACTACTGCACAATGTGCAGGGTTTTGGCATGCCTGATATAAGTGATATTATGAAAGAGGCAATTGATTGTGTCTTGAACAACGGAAAACTGCCGCCTAGAGACTTGTCTTTTTCTTGGCAAGTTCGACGAGGACCAGGAAGGAACCAAAGAGACTGACATTTCCAGCCTTCCACGTGATTTAAAAGAGGTAGAAAACGAAACAGCATCAGTTTCAAGAGCCAAACAAAGATCTGTGCTTAAAGAAAAACCGAATGAAAGCCTAATGATCTGTTGCCATTTTGCTCAGGAAATTTCGAGGACGACAGTCATGGTGAAAGATGGATTCAGTGCGTCAGTTGTGATCAGTGGTTTCGTGAATCATATCAAGGACTTTCAAAATACCGAAAGAACTTAAAGTGTTTGGGTTGTAGGTATGAATCTGAATGAAGTATTTAAAATTTGACTGAATATGTCTAAATATTTTGAATTTAAGGACTATCACGAAAAAAAAACTCGTGTATTATTTTTAGAGTGCTACATTTTTTGTATGACCTGTTTGTAATATTATTGTATACATTTATTTGAGGTAAATATGCTGATATGCAACTTCTTGAACCTTAATAATCTACGTGCATTAAAAACACCCAGTTTTTGTTTTAAATTTGAACCTTATTCTTGCACCAAAACCTTAGTATCACGAAATTAATCGAGTCTGCTCTATTCGAAAACAAAGGAAATGGGGGCTGAGAGGAAAATTGTGTGTGAGCTCCAAGCCTGTTGACCACTTGTCTCAGTTCGATATTCGGCGTTCCTTGTGTGTTAACCCCCTCATTTCTGCTCTCCATGGTATATATTGATTGCGCATTTCTCAACACCTGTCTGCCGTAACGAATTTCCGTCACATTTTTGTTTCACATCTTAAATATTTACCTTATGGCTGTGCAATGTGATGTGTAGCTCAGTAATGTGAGAGACTCGTAATAATATTAAGGGCAAGGCACGAGTCTTTTCAGAATATTAATCACGCTTGATATCGTCCCCTCATGTGGTAGCTGTTAAATTACGCCCATTTTCGGTTTATCCTTTCAGAATTCTCTAATATAATTTTTCTTCAAATGAAACAGGAAAATCGAAGTGAGACAAATGGTTATCACACAGCGTATTCCGAATCTCACCGGACCGGTGGACAACAATGACGTCACGCTGCAGCGAAATAGGAACAAAACTGCTGGAAGGATCGATGACTGTCATGGCGACTCTTTAAGTTGTTGTCTGTGCTACTCTAGCAAAATTTTACGAAATTTCCGTACCGCCATCTCGTTCAAAGAAAAGAGAGCATAAACAATTTATTTCTTGAACCGGTAGTAATAACTGGTCCGTTGACATGTTCGCTCATAAGCCATTAGCATATTGTTTTTACGTTGTGCTCATTACAAATAATACAGCAGAACACACCGCCATGACACAACAGTGCACGATGTCATTCGTCTGCTAATTCCCGCCCTATACAAGAACCAATCAGATTCACTGATGGCGGCTGATGGAGACTGCCACCACCTCTGCAAGCTGATGGCACCGGTGCGACACCGGTGGAGCATCAGTGAAGCTATCGGTGAAATTCAGAACACCGTGATGCCCCTCATAGATGGCCAACTATCTTCCACTTATATAGCAGAAGCTGGAGTTCCACAAGGCTCTGTACTTGGTCCTATATTGTACTGTCTCTACACTTCTGACATTCCTACTACTCTCAAAACTAAAACACTTCTGTATGCTGATGACACAGTTATATATAGTGTTAAATTCAGCCCTCAATATGCTGTCTCCGCAGTTCAAAACCATGTACTTCTATTAGAAGAATGGCTTAAAGAATGGCGTATTTCTTTAAATCCTGAAAAATGTCAGTCAATAATTTTCTCCAAGTGTTTAAAAAGACCTCGTGACAAAATAAAAATATGCAATCAAGAAATTCAATACAGTGACCATGTAAAATATCTTGGTATTACTCTTGATAACAAATTGTTATGGCACAAGCACATAAAATCTGTAACAACTAAGAGCTCTCTTAGAATATCTCATCTTTACCCCCTGTTCAAATCTCCTGTCCTCAGTCTAAGAAGAAAAGTTATGCTATACAAAATGCTGATTTTACCGATTCTAACTTACGTTGCCCCGGCTTGGTGTTATATTCCAAAAACAGTGTTTCAACCTCTTCAAATTGTTCAAAATAAAGTGCTCCGAATAATACATAATTCAGACTGGTACACAACAAATGCACAAATACACTTTGATTTGGACATGACATTTCTGAAAGACTCATTACGTGAACAAGTTAAGAAGTTTTATAACAGTGCAAATTCAAGTGAAAATCCATTCATCAAGCGTCTTGGTCAATACAATGCAAATTTCTACAAGAAACACAGAACACCAAAATCCTTTTTAAGTGAATAACATGCACTTTTCCACAACCTCTGACTTCCTTAAACCTACACTAATGTCTCTGTGCCCAATTGTTTTGACAGCTGGACATGAACAATATTTGTGCATCGTTATTTGAATTTACACTAAAATACGAAAAGGCAGAAAACATATTTGTTTTGGAACTTTATCAATAAATTGCTGAATGTGAAAAAGAAAAAAAGAACCGTGATGCCATCAGATTGCTCAGCGCTGAGATTCGGAATACGCTCACAAGGACACTTCTTCTCATCCCCATTTTCTCTTACAGGGACGCTTTTTTTCGCGTACCTTTTAAACCTTCTTCCTCCTATATCACCTTTCATTTAGACGTTCGTTTGCTAGTTTGCTCATGGTTGTGTCATAAAATGTCTTCACATCAAAAAGTTTAACGACATCTATCAATTGCGAATTATGTATTGTCGATGGAATTGTTAATAGCGGGATAAGGTCGAGGATTTCTCATGAGCAAACCGCGATCTAGGGTCACCGAGTCACTAGACTGGAATTTGGAACGCACGGAGTATATACGTCATGACCCGTGGGGTGGTGTGGCACAGTTGGTTTCGGAACAAAGTTTCTTAACGTCTTTCTTATTGTTTTTATGAAAAAGGGGACATTTACAAAAAGTTTAAGGAAAAACCTGGGACAGTTGCAAAAAAAAATTAGGGACAAATTTTATCGACAAATTTTTATTGACATGAAACTGTGATTATGTATGTGGTATGTGAAAGTACCTTCTCGTGCTACAAGCTGCCCATTCATTTCAGTCACTGCTTTTAAGGATAAAGAGTCACTCATGGTTTTATTTACACTTTTTGTTTGAACACCCATGCGATTTTTTTTGTCTTAATGTGATTCACAATATCAGACCGGCTACCATGGCCAATATCAAACTTCGATTTGCACAACGTACATTCTACAGTCTCTCCATTATCGGCGATAAGAGGATACTCTTACTACTGAAACAACACCTTCGTTTCGCTATGCTGAAACATAGAAACAGTGATTGCAGATATTTAAAACAACTCAATGTAATTGTTCACACTCCGAACACTGCGTCTACCTACAAGTATCAGAAGAACGAAACAGAATGTTGTTACAATTCAAACCAACCAGATAAACAACTGAAAAACGTACACGCACCGATGCTATTAAGCCTTGGTTTTTCTGAACCGACGCATGCGATGTGCGAGATGCGAGGCCTGCCTCGCACAAATCCGGACTACACGAGAGATAGTGAGTGGTTTCTATAGCTGCGAGGTACGCAGACCTCGCATCTCGTAGCTATAGAAACCACTCACTATCTCTCGTGTAGTCTGGATTTGTCGCACGTCGGATGCGTCGGTTCAGAAAAACCGATGCTATTACTCGGCCGAGGCCAGTGGAGTCCTGCAGCCCGGAACCATGTCGCTACTGCTCCTACGTTCGTAATACCGTATCGCGATAGTTCACATTTACGCCGGCGGCTTCACTCGCCTCGATCGAGTAATAACAACCGCTATAAACATATGACAGTAAAAGACTAGGATTATAGACCAAACAATTCTATGTGTCCTAAAAGTGCCGTTTCCAAGCTTATAATGTCCTATACCTGTATTTGGACAACAAACTACCTGCAAACTACAAACCAAATCATTTTGCAGCGTAAAATATATTGGGAAAGCGTCATTACAGAAAAGCGGCACATTTTGACGTCCCCAGAAAATCTTTCGGGACAGTGGGACTTTTTCCAAAAAACGGGACTGTCCCGAAAAAAAAAACGGGACGCATGGATACCCTATTATTGCTCCATGGCGTGGGTCCGTGCGATCACTATACCTAGGTCTACTTGAGATCCTGTGAGTAAACAAATATAATATTTTATCTTATGTAATTAATTTATTTACTTAATTATTTATGTATGTGGGTAGCGTTAATTTCGCTGTTTGATAATTCATAGTACTGAGGAACATGTCGAAAATTAAGAGCACCAAGCGTTTCCTTCAGAACGAACATACAGAGAAGTTCGGAAAGGAATATTTGCTTATTAAAAAAGACTGCATTTTGAAAATCGTGCAAAAAACATACAAGGACAGATAGAACCCGATTCTTTACAAAAAAACACTAACACTGCAAAAGCAACATGGAAAATATTACATTACACAGTCAAAACAGGCCTTAAACATCAGAATCACACATAGAAAATCAAAAGAATTTAATCGAGATTTTGTATATAAACTCGGTACATGTCAACATCCCTTTCAACAAGGTCGAACATAAATATTTCAAAGCGTTTCTTGAAGAAACTTAGTTTATTTTGATGCATTGCAAATGTGCCTTGTAATTCGGTGCAGTGAATTGTGAAGAAATGTATTTTATATATATATATATATATATATATATATATATATATTTATTTATTTATTTATTTTGTTGCAGTGCGTTACAATGATATTTTATGTATATTTTTCCTTTTCTTCTCTCATACACAAATGATTAGTTTATATAAAAAACATGTATAATATAATGCAAATTGAAACATGTAATGTTATGTAATTATATTCTTTGCTATAAATGCACTGTATATATTATTTTGTAAACGTGAACATTTATTTTGTGTCCTACTGTGACTGAATGTATACATGTTGAGGCAACAGGTAACTGCACTCTCAATCTCCCATTCCCCCTCGATCTACACAACACAGTGGTCCGTGCGTTCGTAACTTAATGCGTTTCGGTACCCTGGGCCGCGGTCTGGTCATGAGGTTATCTGACTTTCGCTTTACAGTTAGGGAAAGCTCATAGAAATCCTAAGCGGGATTTGAACGCACGCTCAAGCACAGCGTCGGATGATGAGTCTGTATTGGTATCTCAGAGCTACACCGGTGGCCCTTGTTATTTCTTTCACTTTCTTAATAATTCTATTCTTAGTCATATTACGAATAAAATTCACATGTACTCTCTGTTTTAAGAGAAGAATGTATATAAAATTATTTTATTTTGCATAGTAGACTCTTGCTAATCCGGCTATTCTTTGCACGGAGAGGTGTCGGATTAGCGAGAGTGTCGGATTACTGAGTGTGTTTAAAAAATCTTTAAATTTAATGTTTTATCTGCGCCAGCCACTTCACATTCACTTCTAAATCGAAACTAAAACGTTCCACATGTGGCCGGCGCGTGTATACATGTAAGTATATACGTGTATAAGCAATGCAGTATACACATGGCATCGGTGCAAATTTCCCAGAAAACTGTTACAGTAGAAGTGATAGGAAGTACACTAGAATGAGGCCCGATTAATAAGAGTCTAGTGTAAAAAAATGTTAACAGAAAGAAAATTATATACCCAAGACAAAATCGATGCAGGAAAATATGTATAAGCCAGAAGAATATTGACGTTAAACACCTACTTAAGTTAGGTGACAAATTAAAATTATGTGACTGTTCCATAAACTGGTTACAATTTAGGGGCTGAAGGGAATTTTTGAGTAAACACTTTTATCGTGTTCTCTGATCTGTAATACATATTGTGATCACAAAGTTTTTAGTTCAATACTTTGACCAGGGAGGTCAGGAGTAGCCGAAATGTAAAGGCGTGCATTTTCTCTAGCAGTCGAAAAAAAAAAGTCCTTTTGTTGTTCGGTAAGACTCACTTCCCATCAAGGACTGGGGCACAAGATCTGAACATAACATTCAGAGCTCAGCGAAGAAGCAGTTTCAAACCCAAAAATGTGTTCGGATACACTAATCTCATTTCAGCATATCTAGATCAAAATCGTACGCAGTTGTCTTTGAGGCCTTTAAATATTGGCAAGCCCATAAACCGGAATTTCTTAATTGTGGAGAACTTCAAGAACCGTTTATCAAAAATGGCAAGCTTGACGATGTGACAGATCTTATGAAAAAAGGAAGTGGTGTGGTAGGAACATTTTTATTTCAAATGCTCAAAATGACGATGATGGCAATGCGGAATTTAGGTTTATTGAGACAATGAATATCACGGTGAAAGTCTTGTAACACTTGAACACACTTGCTGTAACTAACACGTCATTTTTTTTCCACTTGCTCAAGGCTAGAGTACTTGAATTTATTTCATGAGTCCAATTATTATATGAGTTCAACATTTTTATTTGTTATTACTAGACAGTGGATGCGGGATGACTTAAGGAAAAGTGAAGTTATACGATGAAAGAGTAATGGAACGGAGAAAAATTCTCTCCGGCGCCGGGATTTGAACCCGGGTTTTCAGCTCTACGTGCTGATGCTTTATCCACTAAGCCACACCGGATACCACCCCGGCGTCGGACAGAATTGTCTCTGATTAAGTTCCAACTCTTGGGTTCCCTCTAGTGGCCGCCCTCTGCACTACGTCATAGATATCTATGAACATAGGACCGAAGTCCACACATGTGCTGAGGTGCACTCGTTATGAGTTGAGCCGGAGAGAATTTTTCTCCGTTCCATTACTCTCATCGTATGATGACGCAGAATATCTGCATGGAAATATCATATGTACTTCGGTACATTAAAATAATATATATAAAATGAAGTTGTTTCGTATCAGAGTATATGGCACGTGCCGCGCCGTCGGTCTTTCGTGTACCTGATGAGTACAGCAGCGTACAAAACGAATGAACCCCGATCTGTTTATAGTAACATTGCAACGCAATGTGTGCAGTTGTGTTATCCTGCAGCGTACAAAACGAATGAACCCCGATCTGTTTATAGTAACATTGCAACGCAATGTGTGCAGTTGTGTTATCCTTCGTATGATATTTCCATGTACGCGTTGAATATGTTGTGCTGATCCATTCATAATGGCAAAACGTTAAATTCTCTCAGAGATACGAAATGCAATTAAGAAGTATGAGAGTGACATTTTATGTATTAACGAAGACAATATCGTGTGTAATGTATGTAAAATTGAAATAAAAACCAGAACAATTCAGACTTTAGAGAAACATTGCAACAGTACATCGCACAGGAAATGCGTTGAAATGAACTCTGAGGAATCATCATCATCATCATCATCATCATCATCATCATCATCATCATCATCATCATCATCATCTAGTTGTGTGGGTCTAAACGACACGTGAAACATGATGCTCAGTGCAAATATTCCTCTAAAGAAATTGAGTGATCCCCATTTTAGAGTATTTCTTCAGAAATTCTCTCGATACAAAAACTGTTTAAGCGATAGGCGAAGACGATTCAGCATCGACAACTTACGAGAATATATCGTCGTTTACTGCAACGCTGGTAATTGCATCAATGATGACTAGGACCGAACCTTGAAAAGTATGTACTAGAGTACGTTATTTTTCCTTTCGTTCTGACTGTACGGAGATACAGTAGCATGTTGACGTCGTCTGTTTACGTTTAAAACCTGTCCAGCCAATGGTCTGAATGAAAAAATGTAACATAGAGTAAATGTGCACTTACATTCAGCGATAAGTCATCCCGCATCCAATGTCTAGTTATTACCTATTAGAAGCTAAAATTGTAATTTTGTTTGCATTTTTTATGTTACTGGTTTTAAAGTTTTCTCTGCTAGAAGGGCACTTACACGGTGTTTTACTTTACTCGTTTTCAGTATTTCGTCTTTATTCAACTTACAAAATACTTTTATGGACAGTTGCATAAGCCTCATTGTTAGAGGGCGGATCTGTGTGCGGTTAGAAAACGAAACAGGTTAGACGCGACGCAACGCACGCAGTAGCATCACAGTCCATGCATACGACACGAACAGTAGCAACACAGTCCGTGCATACTAAACTTCAGGTACAATGCACACAGATCCGCCATCTACTTATTATTATCAAAGATGATTCAATAAAATTTTCTCAAAACTTGCATATTAGAGAAGAGCTCTTGTTGCACCTAACCCCTCAATTATTGATTATAATTTATAATGTATACCCTGGGATACTGTGCGATGTAAAATAAGATTTTCCACCTTGGACTGAAAGCTTTAAGGTCGGGCAGCCTCTAACACCCGTAGGTAATGTATTCCAAGAACTGGTAGTGTCTGTTGTAAATGATAAATACTCTGTGGACAGAGAATGACAATATACAGATTATGATGTATGGATAGATTATGTAACCGAGATGGAGGGCATTTAGGGGTTGATGTATGCAAAATCTGATAGAGAAGAGAAAAAGAATGCAAACTGCGTCTGTCAGCCAGCCGAAACCAAGATAATTCATTGAAAGACGGTTAGATGTGGTCATAGGGACAGATATTATGTAAAAAAACCGAACGCAGATACTATGGACACGTTGTAATTTTTGGGCCAGGTCAAAACTCAGGTTACTTAAGAATGTCGCAGTAGTCGAACTGTGGCATGATAAATGCCTAGACTGTAAGTCTAAAAACTTGCTGAATTGAAATTTAATTGTGTCTAAAATTTGAACATGTGACCACCAATATCTTGCTTAACTATGGTGAAAAGGAAGAAAAATTATCTTATTAAGTTGAGATCCACGAACGCAAAACATATTTGTCGGCTCATAGGTTACACTTGCCCCAGTGCTGGGGCTATTGTAACCTAGTACCTTTCTGCAGCAAAGCTCAGAATATGTCTTGGGGCAAGTGGATAGTATAAAAAATGTTAACACTAAGAAAAGTATATACCAAAGACCAAATATGCATAACCCAGAAGAATATCGAACATAAGCATCTACTGAAATTATGGTCTGTCCAAAACAACTTCCGACCTCACAAATTGCACCTTTAGCATGTTACCATGGCAGCCATTCAAATCAACCAATCACGAGAGACGCGTAACCATGGTAACGGGACGGTGTTGCCGAGTCTGTGGTTACAAGTTGCACGTGAATAACAGGGCCTAGTGGTGAATATAATGCCCGGAATGACTGAATTGGCTGGTTAGCGCGTGCTTTGTGTGAATTAAAAGTATTATTTAGTTGTATTATTGTTTTAGTGTATCAATAATTATTGTGTTTAAATTATATTACACGTATTATCTTCGTTGTCATTGGTCGAGTGTGTGGCTAGTGTGCATTTTTTCTAATTTCTGCGAAAGTTTCTAAACAGGTGATTTGTGCGATGTCGGAAAGAAGGAAAGACAGGCGGAGAACAAAGAATATTGTAGAAGGTCCCCCGTTAGTCAAGCGAGAGAGAGAGAGTATGTGGTATGTAAGAGAGTATTTTGAGAGGGAGAAAGATAATGGCGGGCCTCTTTTACCTTTGGCGCAAGTCGTAATGAGAACTGCTGCTTGTGTTAAAATTAATAAGAGCACTGTTATCGATATTGGAAAAGAAAAAAACCCGTGCAGATTTTTGATCATGAATATTTGTATAGTTTACAATTTTTTCAACGTCTTTCTAACAATGTTACATTGAAGAATACCGACATTCGTAAAAGTAGAGGTTTCGTATTAAATTTAAACCTGTTTTTACAGTTTACAATCCTTTCGACGCTTTTCTAACGGTATTACATTGAAGAATACCGGTACTACTACTACTACTACTACTACTACTACTACTACTACTACTACTACTACTACTACTACTACTACTACTACTACCGCTAAACTAATAAAAATAATAATGTACACAAGTTTTAATACCTAGTGTTCAACGAATTGGTTAGAAATGTATGTGTACATGTCAGCTGTTCATTACTGCACTCTATCGGCAGCGCACTCGCTTACACGAGAGATGGGCAACATGACAACACTGCTCCCCCTTCTCTGTAAACTGTCAAGTCGGGAGTAGTTTTGGTCAAGGTATAGATGACAAATTAAATTGGTTGCCATAAGCTGGTTACAATTGAGGGGTTGGATGCAGGAAAGGAATTTTTGAGTAAAACGTTTTATTGTGTTCTCTGGTCTGTAATATAATTTATGATCATTAAGTTTTAGTTCAATGCTTTGACTAGAGAGATCAGGAGTAGCCGAAAGAACATTATATTCTGTACAGAACATTACAGCTTATGCATTTTTTCAAGACACTCGCGATGTGCAGTACGGGAACAACGTTTCTGTGGAGGGGGTAGGAATAGAAGGGAAGATCGGGCGTGTGTCTACTGATCCAAGACAAAGACAAATCCATTCCTCTACAATTCGTAAGTAGACTCATCCGATTTCGTGCGCAGCTCTGTAGGAAGAGTGGAGGGGGGTGTCTGAACATAATGCATGCGCTGTGCATTCTATATAGAATGAGAATTTTGTATTTTGGGCATTTCATACATTGCAGATATTTAAATGACAAAGTGACACACAAACTAAATATAATGCAATTTTTATGTTTCTAAGAACTTTTGCTTAAGACAAATTGAAAGAATCAAAAGATACATAGAATCAGAATTTTATATTTTTGGCGCGAAAATGTTTCCAGTCAAGAATTTATGCGAAGTATCTTCTAGTAGCATGAACATTCGATAGTTGGCGCAACTTTACAAACTCGCCTTTATGGGTTTAATGTCATGGTTTACACTTGCCCCAATGTTACACTTACCCCGGTTCACCTTAATTTGTTTTAATTTATAAGGAAGATATAATATGATTACGAAACAAGGGGCCTTGGCCGTCCAAAAAGAAAATCTCGTGAACAAAATCATTGAAAATATTTATGTACTTATATGTAGGCTGACAAGATTTTTTATGGTCCAGCAGGGGACATCGGCATTTAAAAAAAAAACAATTACCTAGTCACTATCCGTTGAACTGTTGCAGAAGATATATGTAACAGTAGATACAATGAGAGAACTTTGAACACAAAATTTGTAGAGTATCTTAACTTTTTGAACTAAATGCATAAACACATGTAACTCCTATACATAATTATAGCCACTAAGAATTAAATTTCAGTACTGGCGCATGCATGGAAGTCTTCCACATAATATTGTACGAACTGAACTCTAGCACATACAATTTACAAGTACTTGTCTGAAGAATGTATTTTTTAAGGATCTGTTCATTCCCATACACACTACATTCTTCAAATGAAAAATGAAAGTTTGTTTTCACTTGTAACAAAGATGTTTCAATTTTCTTTCTTGACTTTTCATCAGTCCAGATTGAGTTCATTGTGGATGAATGAATGAATGAATGAATTAATGAATGAATAGTCCGGTAATGTCCCGTGTAGGGCAATGGCCTCCTAAGAAAGGGGTGGCTCGATGTAACTTACTTGGTGAGCCATTCCAAGTAAGACTTGTGGCACTCTGATATATATCACTGACACTAACTTTCCTCTTACAAGCTATTTACACTTTAGATTGTACAATGTTCACTTCACTTAAGTGTTACTCTAGTTCCTTCCACTTTTTCCTGTCTCTTGCTATTCTTGACCACTGTTTTCCGGCCCTCGCTGCGAGTATGTCTACCCATCTGCGCCTTGGTCGTCCTTGTCTTCTCTTCCCCGTGTATGGGTACCAAGTCTTTAAACTGACGAATTACTGACTCAAAGACGCATGATTAATGATATTATTTCGAGAAGATTTTCAAATGTAATGGATTTTTTTTAAATGTTCATAGATATCATACCACTTTTCACCTGTTGGTTTGTAACAAAATTCCTCATTTTTTTACCTACTTAGAAATGGACGCTGCGACAGTTCTAGTGCTTCCGCGCAACGCGAATGAAAACGAAGATGCTGTTCTTCTCAAAGAGTGCAGAATATCTCATACTGTGCTCGCTGGTTCTTCTGTCTCATACTGAGAACCGTTTAGAAATGTGCATGAATCGCAGGAGTTTCATCACGATACTTAAATATTCACGTGTAAAATGTTATTGAAACTAAATAAAAACTTCTGGTGACAAAATTAATTTCCAGGGACAAAAACGGGGACATTTGCTCCCCGGGGACAGCAACTCAAAACCGGGGACTGTCCCCGGAAATCTGGGACGTCTGGTCACCCTACTTATATGTTTATGAAGATGATGTTGCTGATGGGCATGGTGACTTCGTTGTTCCCTGTAATAGATAGATAGATAGATAGATAGATAGATAGATAGATAGATAGATATATAGATAGATAGGTAGGTAGGTAGGTAGGTAGGTAGGTAGGTAGGTAGGTAGGTAGATAGGTAGGTAGGTAGGTAGGTAGGTAGGTAGGTAGGTAGGTAGGTAGGTAGGTAGGTAGGTAGGTAGGTAGGTAGGTAGGTAGGTAGGTAGGTAGGTAGGTAGGTAGGTAGGTAGGTAGGTAGGTAGGTAGGTAGGTAGGTAGGTAGGTAGGTAGGTAGGTAGGTAGGTAGGTAGATAGATAGATAGACAGACAGACAGACAGACAGACAGACAGACAGACAGACAGACAGACAGACAGACAGACAGACAGACAGACAGACAGACAGACAGACAGACAGACAGACAGACAGACAGACAGACAGACAGACAGACAGACAGACAGACAGACAGACAGACAGACAGACAGACAGACAGACAGACAGACAGACAGACAGACAGACAGACAGACAGACAGACAGACAGACAGACAGACAGACAGACAGACAGACAGACAGACAGACAGACAGACAGACAGACAGACAGACAGACAGACAGACAGACAGACAGACAGACAGACAGACAGACAGACAGACAGACAGACAGACAGACAGACAGACAGACAGACAGACAGACAGACAGACAGACAGACAGACAGACAGACAGACAGACAGACAGACAGACAGACAGACAGACAGACAGACAGACAGACAGACAGACAGACAGACAGACAGACAGACAGACAGACAGACAGACAGACAGACAGACAGACAGACAGACAGACAGACAGACAGACAGACAGACAGACAGACAGACAGACAGACAGACAGACAGACAGACAGACAGACAGACAGACAGACAGACAGACAGACAGACAGACAGACAGACAGACAGACAGACAGACAGACAGACAGACAGACAGACAGACAGACAGACAGACAGACAGACAGACAGACAGACAGACAGACAGACAGACAGACAGACAGACAGACAGACAGACAGACAGACAGACAGACAGACAGACAGACAGACAGACAGACAGACAGACAGACAGACAGACAGACAGACAGACAGACAGACAGACAGACAGACAGACAGACAGACAGACAGACAGACAGACAGACAGACAGACAGACAGACAGACAGACAGACAGACAGACAGACAGACAGACAGACAGACAGACAGACAGACAGACAGACAGACAGACAGACAGACAGACAGACAGACAGACAGACAGACAGACAGACAGACAGACAGACAGACAGACAGACAGACAGACAGACAGACAGACAGACAGACAGACAGACAGACAGACAGACAGACAGACAGACAGACAGACAGACAGACAGACAGACAGACAGACAGACAGACAGACAGACAGACAGACAGACAGACAGACAGACAGACAGACAGACAGACAGACAGATAGATAGATAGGTTATATTGCAAAAACATGTGGAACATGTATGGCATCGTCATATACAATTTAAAATACATGATATACAATGGATACAAATTAAGATACATGAATATTAAAAAACTCATCGACATCATACAATGGATTTGCCAATAATATAGTCCTAATTCGTGTCCTAAAAATTCGGAATGGAAGATTCCTTATATCAACAGGTAGACTATTAAATAATTTAAAAGCAAAGAATAGAAAACTATTTTGAGTAATACTGTATTTACATTTGTTAATATATAAATTTGTATTATTTCTTGTAGAATATTTATGAACAGAAGTACATGCTATGTAATTATTAATGTTATTCCGAATGTAAAGAAGACAGGCCAATACATACATAGACGGCAATGTCAAGATTTGTGACCTTATAAAGGAGGTTTACAACGAGTCGTATTTGGTACTCCATAAATTAATCTTAAAGCTTTCTTTTGTAATATGAAAAGAGCTTGAGTAGAAGTATGGTGACCCCAAAGAATAATACCATAATTTACATGACTTTGTATATGGCTATGAAATATTGTAAACAATACCTTGATAGGTAAATTATTCCTTAACAACCTTAACATATATAGGCATTTACTTAATTTCTTAGCAACATAGTCAACATGAGTTTTCCATCGCATTCTAGGCTCAAGAAAGATGGCCAGAAACCTAACAGCAGTATTACTAACAGTAGTAAGACGATTAATACCAAAGTTTAATTTAACAGTTTTGTTAGAATTAATCATAAGGTTATTCGCACTACACCAATCAACAACCCTACTTGATACATCAGCAAGTTCCATAGACAATATGTCACTATTTTTATGAATAGTATTAACGGCTAAATCATCAGCAAACATAAAAGTCAGAACATCCATCCCGAATATATAGCCTCTGATAGGTGCAGTTGTACTGTTATTTCGCTTGCTTATTATGTCATTTGTTTCACAGAAATACCTCAGTCTGAATGATTAATACAGGAGCTCACACTTTAAGAAGCGAAAGTTATTTAACTTTGGCGTTGACTGAAAAAGCAAGTTTCGCCGAATTCTGACAAGGTCTGTTTGTAACTGAATGCCAGACATTCGTTGATTGTAACAAGTCTAACGTGTTATGATTCTGAAAGATTTATTATTTCGGTTCTTTCGGAAATTGTAATCCTTGTTCCTCTATCCATACGTAAGTGTTTTACACGTTGTGTATGTCGACTTTGAAGTAGATTTTAATGCTGCCAACAGGACGATAGATAGCTTTTTTATCAACAGTAATTTCACGAGAGGTTTTGAAAAAATTATTATTAAATTATGGTTTATTTAACGACGCTCCCAGCTGCAGAGGTTATATCAGCGTCGACGGTGTGCCGGAATTTTGTCTCGCAGGAGTTCTTTTACATGTCAGTAAATCTACTGACATGAGCCTGTCGCATTTAAACACACTTAAACGCCATCGGCTTGAGCCGGGGTCGAACCCGCAACCTCGAACACGAGGCCGACGAGAGGTTTTGATTTGTCTGGAGATAATCAAAATTCGATTGGGATTTAATTGACTGTTACACGATTAGAAGAAAGTATATAGAGATTAGAAGAAATAAAATACTCTAATACAATAAAATATTAATTGGCTTACTAAAATTCTATTTCACTAATGTTAGCTTCACCAAAACGTTTGAACGAAGCAGCCATTTTCAGTTGACTCTATGCGGTAAACAAATGACTATCACAAAGCATATTTTATAGTACTGTACTGTAAAGAATTTGCAATTTGAAATATTGACAAATAAAGAAACAAATGGTAGGGAGGTGATAAAAACAGAAGAAAGTATATAAAGATTATAAGAAATAAAGTACTAAAATACAATAAAATAATTATTAATTGACTTATTAAAATTCTATTTCACTAATGTTACCTTCACCAAAACGTTTGAACGAAGCCGCCATTTTCAGTTAACTTTTATGAGGCAAGAAAATGACGATCGCAAAGCATGTTTCTTTGTACCGTAAGGAATTTGCATTTTCAAATGTTGGCAAACAAATAAACAAACGCTAGGTAAGTTATAAAGACACACAAATGCTAGGGAAGTGATAAAATTTGGCGATAAATAGCCATGATTTATTGAAACACGTCCTTTCGTACCGTTTTATTGGTCAAAAGTAGTATGACGTAGTAAAAGTGTTACAGTCAACACAAGCTATAGAATCAGTACAGAACCTGTCACATAACCCAGTTATGACACTGTGCAAAATGATACAATAGCAATGAAAGTCGAAATAGTCGTAGAAAGCCTTTCCTACAGCTGCTGTGCGTACTACAATTCTCACAGGAATTTGTGAATAGAATCAGAATATCACTGATCCATGTCTGCAATTATACACGCCATATTTATATCGGTATATGTTTACCGAAGGAATACGCAGTGGCGTCGCAGTTAAGACGCAATGCTAGAAGCCGGAAGGTCACGGGTTCGATTCGCGATGTGGTCGTGGATTTCCTCCATTAACGTGATTCTTCCGGCCGCACTATGGCCTGGAGTTTATTCAGCCTCTGGCAGAAATGAGTACCACAATTATTTCCTCGGAAATAAAGGCGGCAGGCACGTAGGACTGACATCTCTAGTAGCGTCGTTCATTATCACCAAAGCCACCGTTTCTGGCGCGTTAAATAAGTAATGGGAAAGTTGAGAGCGAGTACCTTATCTTTGCCACACTCTGTGGGCGAGAAAGCTGGTAACTATGATTGGCAGATTGCTGATGTCACGCCTGTTTAGAAGGTGGTACCACTGTCAGCTGAAGTGGCAATAGATGCCACTGACTGGACAGTGTACTCTAGGACACACCCCAGAAACGCTAAGTGCGCGTGTCTTGTCTTTGACGCAGTCAGTGAGCAATAAGACTGACAACTGTGGTTGACAGATTGCTGACGTGAACTGTTGTGTGTACCGTTCTTAGCTGCACTGGCAACAAGTGCTCACTGACTGGCTTTTTACTCAAGGACACGCGCCAAAAACGCTGGCACTGGCTTTACAGGGGCTATGTTTTTTTAAAGATTTCCAGGTATCAGTAGAACCGAAGTTTGCCTTGCGGAAGCAGATATGTCTTGTTCGTTTGAAATTATCTTTCAAATTCGTTGACCTCTCCTCCCCTCTCTTCCTTCATCCTTTAGCTGCGCCATGATTTATAACAAAATCTTGCGAAGTTGTATTTAGTTGTAAATGCAAATAATTGGTATTGCAAAATTACGATACATACCAACATGAATGTACATAGGTCTATAAGTAAATCACGGTATTTTTTTAAATACTTCGCAGTGTTCACTGTACGAAATACCGATAGAAAATATAATTAGGCCCATATTCTTCACGTAATATTCAAATAAATCACAATTCTTCTATGACTATACGGATGATGAAAGTAGAATAATATGAACAGCATTATATACAATAAATTTTAAAATTCCACGAACGTAATTGTTTCATTTTCGTATTACACATTATTATAACTTACAATATCCAATCTGTTTATAAATAAAATATTAATTTTCATATTACCCATTATTTTAGATTATGATATCCTACCTGTTCATAAATAAAATACATTTTGTCATTTTCAAACTACACCATTATCGTCGTGCATGACACACTATGTTCGGTTCATTTTGTGGATTATGGCGAAGTTAGATATTCGCCCCGATTCGCTTTGTTGAAGAAAATCTCTCATGTTTGTTTATATCACAGTCTAGTATATACAGTCACGAAGCTTGAGTTGTGAGGGTGCTAGAAACAATAGACTGTGCCGGTACTATTTCGCATTGTCTGTAATGAGGCGATATTAGCGATCCTAGTGGTCAGCAACTATCTATGGATGCATATTTACTACGTATTGAGCTTCGTGACTGTATATACTAGACTGTGGTTTATATCTTTATCCATTTCATTACCTTTGTTCGGCGTACAATATACTTAGTGTGCCTTTAACTTCAGTCTTTAGGTAGCTGGAATACTAAGCCTACTTATGAATATATTTTTTTTATTTTAGTAGGTTATTTTAGGACGTTTTATCAACATGTTAAGTTATTTAGTGTCTGAATGAGATGAAGGTGATAATGCCGGTGAAATGAGTTTTGGGGTCCAGCACCGAAAGTTATCCAGCATTTGCTCATATTGGGTTGAGGGAAAACTCCGGAAAAACCTCAACCAGGTAACTTGCCCCGACCGGAAATCAACCCGGGTCACCTGGTTTCGCGGACAGACGCGCTAGCCGTTACTCCACAGGTGTGGACTTATGACTAGCGTTCCATTAAAAGAATAAAACTGTGTACTCAAAATACTTCCTTTTAAATTCATATGCATTGTATACAGGTGTTTTAAAAGTGATGGTCAAACATTTAGGAATGACAAGTAAAAACGAAGAGAGGCAAAAATGTTCCAGTAAACATGGGCCCGTATGTTGACCGTTTACTTGATAATGAAATTTTTTGCTGGTTGAGACTACCTGTGAACCGAGCGTCTGGATATTATAAAGCCTTGGTTTTTTTGAACCGACGCATGCGACGTGCGAGGCCCGCCTCGCACAAATCCGGACTACACGAGAGATAGTGAGTGGTTTCTATAACTGCGAAATGCGAGGTCTGCGCACCTCGCAGCTATAGAAACCACTCACTATCTCTCGTGTAGTCCGGATTTGTGCGAGGCGGGCCTCGCACCTCGCACTCAACTCAATCTGGAAGCTGATCGGCAGTTGAAGGAAATTATTCTTTCCGGTGCCATTGTTCTGTTGCTTTAAAAATTGGATTCTTGTGATTGGCTATTCAGCTAATTGAAAAAAAAAACACAATTTTAACGAAAATCTTATATAATCCATGTTGAATCTTTCGTACATTACTTTTAACACTTGAATATAAATAATTGATTAAATGGCGATCTTACTCGTGCTGATTATGTAAGAATGTGCGGCTTACAGCTGTTTCGGTGCTACTTGACACCATCCTTAAAGCCTTCTGTGTCTCGGCGACATCTCAACTCCGCTGCCTGTTGTGTGGGTGCGTTCGTGTGATAAAGAGTTGTGTCAAACAAGAAAATGGTTGTAATTCACACTCAAAATAAATGTTATTACATGTATATCTCTAGAAAACAGTGGCCCATGGAACGTTTGATTAATTGGCATTATTTGCATATAAAATATTTAAAAATAATAACTTAATAACTATTAGTCCGATTAAATTCAAATTTGGTAATATTATTACTATTAGTACTGTTAATTGACAGTAAAAGTTTGAAGAAAACCTGTCAAAAAATGTGGAAGTTTGAAAATTCAGTCCCCGCGTCCCAAGGGGACACTTCTGTGAGTTTTAAAACTTTTACAATTTTCATCCAAAATTTATGAATTTTAAACTACATAAACATACCTACAATACTATCATCTGTACAAAATTTTGTGCCATTAGGACTAATAGTTTTGAAATGATATTTTTAAAATTTATTTTATATTGACGTCACTAAAAAGGCTCCTTGCGTCACAATTTTCACAATTTTAATTCATATTAGCTCAAAAGCTTGAAAATAGTCATGGGAACATAAATTAATTAGCTTTTTGAGCTCGGTCTAAATAGAGAGCCACAATAAATTTTTAAATCGATTTTATTAATTTTTCACCATTATTTCACCATAGTGTCCCCTAACTAAAAATAAAATTGGGAATTGGGGAATATTTTGATGTGATGGGCAAAAACTATGTACATTTTCGTAATCAGCACACAAAAGTCGATAAGAAACACTATTTAGTTTGAATTCATAGAAAATCATGCTGCACGGTATTATTTTTAAGAACGAAGAGTTACATTTGTTTGGATCAAATTTCCGTATATTTAAAGGACGAAACTAAATTTCTTTCAATAATTATTATCTTAGTATACTGCAGTCTTAAATAGATCGAGCATATTGGGCATTAAATCAGTGGGTTTCCCAAAATACAATTTTAAGCCTAAGTTTTAAGAATTTCATACAGGGAAGTAATCTTTGCAGCTAGTCACAATTCTTCGTCAGTAGAGCCCAGAAATACATCCAGTGTTGGGATATTAGTGAGGCTACCTTCTCCAACTCTGCTTGCCCATAACCGTAACATTATAATCACTGCTTCAATCTGGCCTTCAACGTAAATATAGGCCTACACATTATTACCTTGAAGACAGTGTTGAGATTGCTAAAGATGTGAAAACGTCTGCTGAGTAGGCTACCACACACGAACATGCAAAATGTGTTCACCTGCATTGAACACCTACGTACTTTGTTTTTCGACATGTGTTACGTAAGATTTTTTATTTTAGTTGGTTATTTAACGACGCTGTATCAACTACTAGGTTATTTAGCGTCGATGAGATTGGTGATAGCGAGATGATATTTGGCGAAATGAGGCCGAGGATTCACCAGAGATTACCTTGTATTCACATTACGGTTGGGGAAAACCTCGGAAAAAACCCAACCAGGTAATCAGCCCAAGCGGGGATCGAACCTGCGCCCGAACGCAATTTCAGACCGGCAGGCAAGCGCCTTAACCGGCTGAGCCACGCCGGTGGCTCTTACGTAAGAATATTGTTATAATTAGGGCTAGGATTTTGATGAAATTGGATCTTTTTTCTAATAAGCCAGAAACAGCCGCTTTAGTATTTATATGTTCTGTGATAAACTGAGTGTTTTAAGATATTTGTTAGAGCATTTTTTTTTGCATTTTTTGCGTGTTTCAACTCATAAGAGCATCTTTTGTGTTATTCGGACATTTTTAGGCATTTTTCATTTAATTTTGGCCGAAATCCCCATTATTAATACAAATAATATTTATGCCCTTTGATATTTTGTCCATTAATACCCTTTATTTTTTACTTGATTATTTAACGACGCTGTACCAACTACGAGGTTATTTAGCGTCACTGGAGTTGGTGATAGTGATATGATATTTGGCGAGATGAGGCCCAGGATTTGCCATAGATTACCTGACATTTGCCTTACGGTTGGGAAAACCTCGGAAAGAACCCAACCAGATAATCAGACCAAGCGGGAATCGAACCCGCGCCCGAGCGTAACTCCGGATCGGCAGGCAAGCGCCTTAACCGACCGAGCTACGCCGGTGGCTAATACCCATTATTTTGTATAATATTTTAATCGTTTTTCTACACAAATACTATTGCTCTTTTAACGTAGTACACCCCATGTAATGGGATCAGTCCAACCATCCCTTCAATATAGACTCCTCTATACTTGCTAATTCCGTAGAAGAGTGGCCTTGTGATGGGCAATATGGAAACTACATCAGATAAAATAATTAATTAAAATGTACCAGTTAGAAAAAATTATGTAAAATTAAATAAACTTAAATGTTGGTACTAGAATTTAATTTAATTACTAGTCTAAATATTAAGTAGCATAAAACTCCTTTTCCTACTAAGCCAATTTTAGAATGTAAGATCAACTTTTAGGGCATTTTTAAAGGCATTTTTTAAAGATTTTTAGGTCATAAATGCATTGTTTTTAGGACATTTTTTATGATTTATAGGTCATCAAAATCCTAGCCCTAGTTAAGATTGCTACCGAAGACCTTTTTATTATGAAGACTATAGGAAAGGCGCTCATATCTAAACGATGCATGTTTCACCCGGGGTGCGCGGTAGCTTCACGGTTAAGGCGTAACGCTGCAAGCCTGAAGGTCGCGAGTTATATTCCCGATGGGGTCATGGATTTTCTCCGTAGATCTAATCTTTCCGACAGCACTATGGCCCTTGGATTTACCCAGCCTCAAACAGAAATGAGTGCCAAGAACGTTTCCTTGGGGATAAATTCGATGGGCACGTAGGAATGACACCTCTACTGCCATTAATGCCGATTGTTTGTACAGGTAGAAGCCTTAATCTCCCGCCAGGCGCCGCCCTCTGTGCAGATTTGGTCTGTAATAGAGTTGACTGCAATAGAGTTTACTTTTTAATTACGTAGTTATTAGTACATATTTGAGATTAAAAAGGAGTTTCCCTATGAACAATGTGGATTGGTTACGTGAACCACCAATTTAGGAACTGACAATGGCATGCGTAGGGTTGTAATTCTAAAAATAACACTGAACAACAAGAATTTTTCCCCGACTTAAAACAATGTATCCCTTATGGCTTGGTGTGCGCTGAATCCGAAAATGTATCCTTTTTCTTCGTATTACGTAAGGTTTTTAAGATATAGGGTATTATGATTTCACTTTGCAATAAGCGCTCTGGCGCGGGTTGGGGGTTGTAAACCAAAACAAAATCCAATGCATTTTATGCGATTATGACCTATTTCCGGTTTCTTATGGTTGTTGGCATGTTCCTTTTGCACTTCTAATAAATAAACAGATATTGGTCCCTTCTATTTTCTGTAAATTTCATAGGAGTTCAAAGTGAGGTCTACGCAATGAACAAACAAGGGTGTGGTTTTCAGTGTTTAAAAGAAAAGTTTACCAGTTTCAGTGAAGGCAAATAAAAAGAGGGCATTTTCATCGGTCCACAAATTCGCAAAATTATGGCTGACTCTTTGTTTGAGGAAACACATTCCGTTAAAAAAACTGTCATGGCGCGCTTTCAAAGATGTTTACTCACATTTCCTTGGAAATTCTAAGGCAGACAACTACATACATCGAACTTGTGGGAAACATGTTAAGTGCATATGAGAAAATGGAGTGCAATATGTCTCTCACAATACACTTTTTACATTCTCATTTGAATTTCTTTCCTCCTAACCTTGGAGCAGTACCCGTCGAGCATGGGGAAAGATTTCATTAAGAAATATCTGAAATGGAAAGGCGATATAAAGGAAGATAATCATCCAGCATGCTTTCAGACTATGGTTGAATTCTTGTAAAATACAATCCTGGTTCTAGTTATAAACGGAAATCATTCAGAACATCCTTTTAAATAATAAGTTCAAATTCCGAAACTTTTCTCATTCTACACATGAAATATTTTTATTGTTGTTGTGTCTTTTGTGTTTTAAACTACGTAACATCATTTTTGTATCCAGTACATATTTTTCAAATATAGTATTATAAAGCATTTTGAATCCCTAGTCTGTTGTCATTTTATCAGTAGCGGTGAAAAATAAAAAAGGAGATTTTTCCATAAAAAAAATTCAATTCACTTTCCCCGGAAAATGGTATGTAATGGGGCAATTTGGATTTTAAATTAAGATCTTTTTTTCCGTCCCTTGCCCATTGCAATAGGGTTGTCAGAATTCCTAATGACAGGAAATAAGGATACGTGTTAACTTTTTATTTCATTTGCAAGAAAATCGTCCAGTTTATTTAAAAACTACAAAGGGATAAATGATTCATTGTCATTATCTGTAATTATAACAGTGAAAGTCAGAATGGCAGCAATAGTATTTATCGCGTAAAAGAGTGCTGATATTTAGTATCTTTTTTTTCTGAGAAAATATTAATTTGGAATTTATATGGCATTAGAATTTATTATTGTACTCTATCTAAAGAATAAGCTGTTAAAATCTGCGCAGTTATTTTACTTCCACTTTGTGTAGTCTTTAAACCAAGTGTTTCCAAACTTTTTGGGACAGTGCCGCCCTTGACATCGTATAACCAGGTTTAGGATCCGGGACACTTTAGCAACCAATGTACGCACAACTTGACTACAGCGTACCTTGAACATACTAGACAGACATTCTACTATTCTACTGTTAACAGTACAATCAAGTCACGGTGAAAAATGAAGTAGGATACATACCTCACAAGTTTTCATGTCCCTCGGCGACGTTGAAGGCGTTAGCGTTACAATGAATAATCATGTAAGTAGGCCTAAGTACTTGCTACTAATTCGAAAAAACTGTTCACTATGAATTGAAAATACACTGTGATGGCCTGAGTTCGTTTCGTAGAGAGAGAGGAAGAATATTGTACCTCTTATCACGAACCGGATAGTACATTAACGCACAGGTAAACAATTCTCAACGCGGCACCTCACTTCATCTGTACTCCATTGCACTGTAACTTCACTTCATTCTTTAGTTGTCTCGAATCCTAAGCCTGCGTATAACACATTTTCCGTGCAACGCAACGCCCTTGTACACCAAATTAAAAAGAAGCGTAAATTCGGTTTGGTGATTTTTTTTGAAGAAAATCATTTACTCACTAGTGTTTATGAGGCCTGTTTTAAATGTAAAAATATAAAATTTGAATAAAATCATAGAACTGAATGAATTATAAATAATTGATGACATATGTATATTCTTGTTATACATGGCTTTATGTTTGCAGTTTGTAATGACGAAACTTCTTGTCCTGTGTTTTACGATTTAAGTTTCACTTTTCTCTTTGGCATTTAAAAATGAGACATATCGTACGGGTACGTGAAACTTATTCTGGAAAAAAAAAACAGACACATTTGACGTGATATGTGCTTCTTGTACAAAGAAAACCAAATACACGAGTTTTTCATAATTGCAACACTGTTCACTTGGGTTTCACATTTTTATAGTAATTTTGTAAACTTCCTAACATAGGTATTTGCTATTTAATGGTATGTATAAGCTTGTTTCTAGCCGCATAAAATCGAATCTAGGGACAGTGTTGGATAAAACTACGCGGATCTCCTTCTTAACGTTATCTTTGCGTCTAAAATCTAGATTTTATTACCGCTAGAGTTGAAAATTCTGCCTCGCAAGGGTAGGATGTGGCAAAATGTAGAATTACTCTCACGGCTTTCTTACTCAATTCTGGAATGGTCTACTCCTTTGCCACACTATTCCAAAACAATGGCCAAATATCATAAGGAAATATCATTTTCAGTGTAGATTCTGAAGAAATGTCTATTACTTCTTCCTGCTTAGCAGTAGTGAAGACTGATGGTGGATCTACTGCAAACGAGACTGTAACCCACTTCTTTTCATCTTTTGTTGGAGAAAAATATTTGAAAATAAATATTTAAACGTATTGAAATTCTGGATATTACGTTTCCCTACACTTTAACACTGTCCGCCGAGTTAGCGTGCCTGCCTCCAGACTAACCGTCCCGGGTTCGATTCCCGGCGGGGTCAGAAATTTTCTTGTAAATTTCTACCTCGGGACTAGGAGAGATGGCGATGTACAACTTCTAACCACTAAATTGTGCACAAAATATGCCTGGGTTAAATCCCAAATCTCTCCACAGTGCATATGAAGAGAAGGCATGTCACTGTTGATAGTGATTCGTCCGTCGGATGGGGACGTTAAGCCTGGCGGCCCCCTTGGTGCTATTTGACAGGAGTAGGCTACGTGCTGGCACCGGGTATCCCCTTCTCCCTTCCTCACCTTCCTCACTCATTCCCTACACTACATTTACACGAACACTTAAACATACACTCAGCCTAGTACACGAAATAACTCTTCACACAGCTACACATCGTGCACAACGTGGCCCGCCGAAGTGGTGTACAACTTGAAAATGGATTACAGTTCTGCCATCTAACCGCAGTATGAGGAACCCGAATCACGCAAGTGAAGTGGGTAGGCATTGGAAACACATACACACTTTAACTCTAGTGCGAGAAGTATTTAACACTGAATTTCAGCTGTTTGCGTCGATTGTCAATTGTTCCTCACTAGATGTCACACAACAGCAATCGCAACCAATCATTAAAGCGGTTAAAGCACTGTCAAGCCTATTTTTTTTTTAATTTTTTATGCTCGACCATGCCGAAATGTAGTAATTATACACCTGGTAGCAGTCCTTTAATGCATGTCATTAAATTACACCTACTCATTAAAGTGCAGGTGTTTTCAGCCAGTGACAACTCAGCTTACAGGTGTTCAGCCAATAACGAGTCAGTTTTGTACCGTTATAAAACCGCAAGTATCGATTATTCTAGGATATGCAATCGAAAGAGAATTAGCGAAAAGTCACGGACGCTGGAAATCCAATACTGTCGCAGAAGGTTATGTTCTGTTACCATAATAATTAGCGTTAATTGTAAATAATATTCAAATAAATTCAATTTGTCATCTCGTTTTTCAATGTCGAATTCAATACTCAAGGTTATACCAAGTTTAACGGGATTACACAAGGTCAATGACATTATTGTTCCTCGAAAAAAATCAATACTTTCGCGTCTGCGCACATCTCACAATTCACGACCTAGAACAAGGTCACTTCCGATCTTGTCAGATACAAATAAAATGTATCTGAATAATTTCAAGTTAGAAATATGGTCGAGCATAAAAAGTCGTATGAAACTCGCCTATAATGGTAATTAAGAAGCTCGTATGAAAATTATGAAACTCGCTTGTGCTCGTTTCATAAACATCCATACTCACTTCTTAATTACTATCATTATAGGCTCGTTCCATAATGTGCTATTAAGAAACATACACAAATTACATAAATTGCTTCATCAACTATTTTATTAATACCTATATGAAACAATTTACGAATGAAATATAGTGAAAAGTAACGGAACCCCGGGTTTGAACTGGGGACCTGCCAATTTTCAGTCGAATGCTCTGCCATTGAGTTACAACACCGCCCGCTTTATTGCGATATATTTTCACTATTGCAATGAGTGGAATACAGTAGTGAAGATTAGGGGGAACAACTGTCTAAAAATAGTGTACGACACACGTTAGAAATGATTTTAGTTTGTACGCAGATTTTTTCACGAAATAAAATATCATTTTTTAACACTAGAACCGTAAATAACTATTTTATGAGGAATTCGGAAAGCGAAATTGCATCTTATTTTGGTGGATATTAAATTATTTTCGTTGTTTGTCTTTTGAATAATTGAAGAATATATACTATAACAATCTAAATATAATAAAGGAACTAAATTGTTATGTAATGTGCTAATGTGTATAACTAGCGGAAATATGTGTCATCTTCGTTGTACTCCTTTTTGGTTTGCTTCCGGATGTGTACAGTCTTTGGAAATGTTGTGGCACTACTTGATGTTGTAAATCATAGAAGAATGCTGTCGACGTGCATCTTTCTTTATTCATCAAAGGAAGTGTATATTTTTGTTGCCTGATTTATACGTCATATACGAGAGATGGAGAAGAGTGCTTGTTTGATTAAGTGCTCGTAAAACTGGCGCGACGTTATACTAGTGGTACGCCTGATCTTTGTTTTTGGCTGTGATAATTGTAAACCTTACATGCAAACCCGGCCCGTTCAAGAATGAGAGTGAGTCGTGTCTCGCAAAACGGGCGTTGAAGTGCGTCCAAAAGTTAATTTTTTGAGACAATTATGACTTTGATCACAGTTTTATTTTACGTTGTGATGTCTGCTATATTTTCAAACAATTTTTCACGAAGTATTTGAACGGGTGAGTGGAAAAAGGATAACATTCCAACTTCCACAGTTTGTGGGGGGGGGGGGAGGGAAAGTGCACAGAAAAAGCTAAGGGTTCTATTGGAAAAGTTAGCATTAGGCAATTGTAGAACTATTCATTACGTGTTCACCCAAGCAATCTCAAAGTCAAATACTTATTTTTTTAAATAATTATTAATAATTAAATGTGTTGGAATATTATCCTTTCTCCACTCAGTGTTTTGACAACAGATAAAATTATTAACTATAATGTTTTTATTGTGACGTTAAATATTTAATACTATAAAGAACACTTTAAAATGGTTTTATGCTCGACCATGCCGAAATGTACCTAGTAATTACACACCTGGCAGTAGCCCTTTAATGCACCTCATTAAAGTACACCTATTCATTAAAGTTCAGGTGTTCAGCCAATGACAAGTCACCTTTGTACCGTTATAAAACCGCAAGTATCGATTATTCTCGGATATGCAATCCAAAGACAATTAGCGAAAAGTCACGGAGGCTGGAAATCCAATACTGTCGCAGAAGGTTATGTTCTGTTACTATAATAATTAGCGTTAATTGTAAATAATATTCAAATAAATTCAATTTGTCATCTCGTTTTTCAATTCTAAATCAATTTCCAGGTTATATCAGACTAATGTTCATCTTATTCTCTATCAAGGTCAATGACATTCGGCCTCGGAAAAAATCAATACTTTCGCGTCTGCGCACATCTCAGAATTCAGGTCAGTTCGCACATAACCATAACATGACCTAATTTTGAATAATTTCAAGTTAGAAATATGGTCGAGCATAAAAAGTCGTATGAAACTTGCCTATAATGGTAATTAAGACGCTCGTATGAAAATTATGAAACTCGCTTGCGCTCCTTTCATAAACAAACATACTTGCATCTTAATTACTACCTTTATAGGCTCGTTGCATAATGTACTATTATTCTGTACAATGGTGACTATAATATGAGTCTTTATTCACCCTTATCACTGCTGTATTTGAAGTTGGATGGAACATCCCCGACAGGGAACTCATGGACAACATCGAAACATCGTTTCACGTTAGCTGTGGGAACAAACGCAAGTGCCAACAGAATGTGTGCCGACCAAAAAATTGGACAGGTTCTGGCATTTATCGGTATTTTTTGTAAGTTCAAACGAACACTGACAACTCCGCAATTACTTAATGTATGAGATACTGCGAAATTAGACGTACTGCGGAATTAGCCGAGTTTGCCTTAAATGAAATGAAAATGAAATAATCCTATAATACACCTGTGAAATAAAAGCCTTGACCTTCCCACTTAGGCGTCACCGCGATTTCCCAGCACCAGTCCTACGAGGTACCATGAGCCCACGGTACATAGCACTTCCACCAGCAACTAATGACCACTTACAACTCGTTCGGGAAAGTGACCATACGGGGAATTCGATTCGGGAAACTGTATTCGGGAAATTAATCCTTCGGGTTTATGGATTTGGGAAAATGTACGGGAATGTGTTTTTACTTACTCTTTCCTTTTTAATTGAAGATACATTGGACACAATGATGATATTACTCAACTCACCATCATAAATCAATGTGGGACATCGATTAGGACAAGGCAGATCAACAGAATAATCATCAAAACGTAAGGCCGAGTCGTTATTTGCCAACGTCATCATTTAGTTTCATAGTTTAATAGTTTAAATTACATGTCTAAAGACAAAATGCATAGACAAGGTCAGTTAAATTACAAAGAGATTGTACAATCAAAAATTTCGTCAAGATTATAAAATGGATTTAAAGTTAACCAATTAGAGGTATAAAATTTGAGTGCAGCTCTGCTTAAATTAAAAATATGGGATAGAAATTTGTTTGCATCCTTAATGACACGTGACAAAAGTTTTTTTTTTTTTAATTTAGCAAGTCTACATATTACGATATTAAAATCATTACCTTGGCTTGTGTCATAGGAATGAATATAATTTCTTAATGTTAAAGTTGGAAGATGTATATGTATGCATGCATGCATGTATGTATGTATGTATGTGTGTATGTATGTACGTATGTATGTATGTATGTATGTATGTATGTATGTATGTATGTATGTATGTATGTATGTATTTATTTATTCACACTGCGATGGGTATATACCCGGTGGCAGTGGTAACTGATTACACTCAATAATGACAATATTAAACTTATTAATTAAAAATACAGTTAATACTAATATCAATAATTAATACAAGTAATTAATACTAACAATAATTAATAATAATAATAATAATAATAATAATAATAATAATGAGAGGAACATAGGTTAAGGGTGTTTGAGAATAAGGTGCTTAGGAAAATATTTGGGGCTAAGCGGGATGAAGTTACAGGAGAATGGAGAAAGTTACACAACACAGAACTGCACGCATTGTATTCTTCACCTCACATAATTAGGAACTTAAAATCCAGACGTTTGAGATGGGCAGGGCATGTAGCACGTATGGGCGAACCCAGAAATGCATATAGAGTGTTAGTTGGGAGGCCGGAGGGAAAAAGACCTTTAGGGAGGCCGAGACGTAGATGGGAGGATAATATTAAAATGGATTTGAGGGAAGTGGGGTATGATGATAGAGACTGGATTAATCTTGCACAGGATAGGGACCAATGGCGGGCTTGTGTGAGGGCGGCAATGAACCTTCGGGTTCCTTAAAAGCCATTTGTAAGTAATAATAATAATAATAATATTAATAATAATAATAATAATAATAATAATAATAATAATAATAATAATAGGGAATATCCTAAATTAAATGAAGTACGATCACTTAAAATAACATTTAAAATAAATCTAATTTGTATCTTAAATCTTCGAACTAAAACCCACGAGTATGATATGTTCATATCTGCACAAGTACCTTTCCACATTACACTCATTTCGCTGTCATCTCACTCACTGCACTGGAACTACGACACATTTCACTGATTCTATCCTGATTTCTCTAACACTTCAAAAACATTTCACTGTTCAAATACTTTGCACTGCCACTATAAACTATAAAGCTTCCCTGAGAGGAACACGTTTCACTGACACAACACACTTCACTGACACAGCGTACTTCACTGACACAACATAATTCTTCACTGATACAACACTTCAATAACAAAATATCATTTACATCCTTTACATACTGTGTATAATTACCGTCTATTAGTAAAGTCCTTAAACCTATTTTTAAATACATTTATGTATTAAATGTATTTAACATACAAAATTAACTCTAGAATATATAAATTAATTACAGTCATGATTTTGTTCTTAACAAATAATGGTTTACTATGTTCATTAAAAGCTGCATTTGATAAAATTCTTATGGCCCTTTTTTCAAACCAATAAGACCCTTTTTATAAATACACTGTTGCCCTATAGCAGTATTCCATAGGTAAGAGTACTTTGGAAGTAAGCAAAATAAGCATCACGAATATAGTTTTCAGGTACAACAGTTCTTAATCTCTTAAGGAGAAACAAAGTTCTTGAAAGTTTAGTAGAAATATGATCATTATGACTTTCCCATGTCAACTTGGAATCAACAATAATTCCTAACATATTAAACTGACTTTGTTCTTGATCGGTTTTCTTGTGAGCAAAATCACACGTTCAGTTTTATTTGGGTTCAACAAAAATTCATTTGGGTTAAACCAAACTTCAGCATTTCCTCAATTATGTTGAGCAACGCTTTTAAAATAGTTTTAATATCACTATGTTTGCTTAAAAAAGTAGTACCATCCGCGTACAGAACAGTATCAGCATTTATGTTTTAGGCTAGGTCATTAGTAGCTAGCAAAAACAATATCGGATCCAATATGAAGCCTTGAGGAATTCCATAATAATAATTCATAACATCAGATTTTTTTACCTTTAAACGAAACACTTTGCTTACGAATAATACGAGATCCGAACCCGTGACATGTTGGTTCCCGTCTTTCCCGTGACTTAATCTTTGCAATACCAGCAGAGGGGGAGGGTAATTTGTGCCTACCTATTAATGAAATAATTTAAGCTTGTTCCATCACATCAGAACTTCAATTATTCGAGTGCGATCCTCGTGATTCGAGGATTAGAGCTGGTTCTGTATTCAAGCGGTCCCCGTGTTTCCTCTTGATTGATGTTAGTGTGAAGAAATCCTACTCACACAAATACGCTGAGGGGAATGGCAGGAGGTGTGAATTGGCAGCGTCACTAAGCTCCTTAAATCTTTACGAGGAGAAATCCAAAAGTCGCGGATTGACATGCTATCGAATTTTATTTTCAGTGAACCGTCAACGGACATTCCCAGTAGGTTTGCTTTCAATTTTAAAGGAAGTTCAGAGCAATTAATGGCGATGATATGCAGGGACATCATTTTATTTTTACTTCAATTTTTATTGTACCTGAGTTTTTGAATGTACTTCACTCCCACCTCTTCTACTAATGAAGTTCAACCGTCCTGCACACAGATCCAAGACCGCACATACAGTAACAGTAGCCTTACGGTTATGGTAAACATTAGGTTCCAAAAATATGTTCGCGTTTTCCAGTGACGAAAGAGCTTTCAAGATTGAATCATTTTCGCACAGGTACTGTCGTCCATTTGCCTACGTCGTATCCCGGTTTTCCCCACCTGCTTTTATTCGCCAGCTAGTGGCTGGGTTGTCGTCTTAGCTCTTTTGTGAGAACATTAATTTCTGTTAGGAATTGGACGTCTACGTAATATTATACAACTGTTTAAAACAACTTAAATAAAAGGGCCTCGTTAAGTAATTAACTGTCACGTGATTTCCTCCCTTTCTACGACCCTACGACATAACCACTTGGACGGACAGTAGATAGTATGTCCGAGTAATTTTATCTTTTCGGATCGGCAGAAGTGAAGATTGAATTTACAGTACGTAAGGTACTCTTTTATAGAGTAAGTACAGAATTATTTCAACATGAGTTACTAGTTACGAAGGACGAAACTGGTAATTGGAATTAGGTACAATAGTCTATAGTGCGATGATATGAACATTAGAACTGAAGCCTGTATCGAAATGAACGGTCACCATTTTCAAAAATGTGTTTAAATTTCCATATTATGATTATTTTCCAATTTAACATTATTCTCTATATTGTACGCTAATGTGCTGTAGACAGTATAATATACACTGCATAATGAATACGTTCACATGGACAGCTCAGTTCATGAGTAAAAACACTCATTGTTAATACTATACTGTATTTTGATTAAACAAAAATCTAATGAAAATTATCAAACTCAAAAGCTCGATATTTTCTAGTTTACGTAAATGGATGAATTACTTTTCTTCCCTCCTATACCTAGTAAAGTGATTTGTTTGTTTATTACGCCTGTATCATCGAACTTCAGTCGTGGAAGGGGGTAGCAAACGGCTTCGATACAGAGGTATAGCCAGGTTAATATTAAAAATGTTAGTAAAAATAAAATGATGTCCCTGTATTATAAAGAATGCTTGTTCCAGTTTGGGTGTTGTTTTCTCTGTCAATGTATGTAAAATATATAAAAAATCTGTATCGTGGGATTTTTCAAGTGACATCTGATTATTCACAAAAGGCCATGAATAGCACTAGGTTAATTTGATCTGTAAGCTGAAAACGGTTGGAAACACCTAGTGTTTTATTGTATTTATTTATTTATTGACATTTCATGGTGGTCGTAAAGGGTCGTTCAAAAGCGCGCCGGTTTTGAATCGCTTGATACTTTTCCGTTTGTCGGTTGTCGACATTGTTTTATTTGATTTCGATATCCATAAACATTCCAATTGTTGCTTCTGTCTGAATTTCTCGCATTTCGCCATTGTGTGTCTAGCCATGCAGCAGTTTACCATTGCGCAACGTGTGGTTCGTGACAGTGTGAAACCTTGTTTTTCTGAACTGGCGCATGCGACGTGCGAGGTGCGAGGCCCGCCTCGCACAAATCCGGACTACACGAGAGATAGTGAGTGGTTTCTATAGCTGCGACATGCGAGGTCTGCGCACCTCACAGTTAGGCCCGTAACACACTTGAAGAGTTTTCGCTAGCTAGAAATGTGTTGCGAGAAAGAGGCGAAGAGTCTTCCTCCACACACTTGGCGAGTTCTCGCTATCACAGATAACACCTCGCTATGATCATCTATGCACTGCCTTCATGCAGAAAGCAATTTTCTGATTATAGTTATCACTCGTTGGGGGAAATATTAAGGTGTAGTGCCCAATATTCATCCCCTTGCCTAAATTCGTCCCCCACAGTATTTCGCCCATAATGTGTCGCACCCTGGTGAAGGTCAGTAGAGACTATCCCTCTTTATGCATAAGCAAGCGTGATTTCAGTTGGAGCGAGTGTTATTGTCTGTTTCGTTGTTATTTAAGTTTTAAATATCTGGAAGGTGAAAAACTATTCTTCTTATATATTCTCAGCAGTATTTCACAGCCTAAGTTACGTATTTTATAACAGTTTTTGCTTCTATATATATAGAGCAAAATGTCTAGTATAAGGATATATATTAAATGAACCGGACATTGCAGCGTGCTTAGAACGAGATGCCGCCATACTTTTGTGGTGCACATGCCCAAATTTCGTCCCCCAGGACGTGTCTAAATTTCGTCCCCGTGACGGATTTCGGAATGCTATTTCCATATCATGTAAGTTCAGTAAGGCTGTTGCCATTTATATTTCTAGTTGCCTTCAGATGGGAAAACGGAAACTATGGAGCAAGGAGGAAATGATAGAAGCCGTAAAACCTGTTAGGGAGAAAAAGATGGGCTACAAATTGGTATCTAATCGACATCAATCTGCCCAAGTGACGGAACATCAGGAAACTGAACCTGAAACTTCAAATTCTGTGATCAGTCCGGAAGATATTCGGAAAGTTCCAGTGATAGAGCCATCGTTTTCCAATAGGCGCGGTACAGCACTTCTAGTAACGAGTACACCCCATAAGAACAGTGTTCACACAGCAGCAGAAAAGAAAAGAAAAGTTAATGAGTCTGAAAACCAAAAGCAAAAGCAGTCGAAAAGAAATCTTAACGTCGACTTCTGTACCACTGTCGCTTCACAACCTGCAGCCTCAGTTTCAACCAAAAAAGTGCATCGAAACAAACAAAAAAATAAAAAATTTCTAGCAACAATGGAAGTGATGATGAAGACATGATGATGAAGATGTAGTATTCCCGTTATGTGGGAAAAATTTTCATATCATAAACAAGGACAGAAAGGGATCAAATGCACGGAATGCTGCCATTGGTCCCACGAAATGTGCTCATCTTGTGAACACAAAAAATTTATTTGTGACGTGTCTAAATGAGTGAAACACAAAATTGAAAGGTTTTAGTTCCATTGGACGTAATGAACTATTTAATGTTAGGTTAAAAACTTAAACTGTAATTTTTTTGGAAGTACTAAGAACCTTAAGAAAATATCACATGAAGGAGTTTTTAATTTACAAAATGTAATTTAAATAATTTTCTGAATGCTCTCTTACATACTTTCTATAATTATTAGTCATTAATAAACATTCTTGGTGTTCTATGTTTTTATTTCATTGTACTGTTGAAATAATTGTCATTCAATATGTTAAAGAATATAGGGGGCGATATTTAGACCGCTTCATTGAAATGTAAAAAATTGCATAATTTCATTCTTCACGTTTTATATTCAATTTGATTCCAAAGTTATGAATTCAGAATTCTGTGTCTTGTAGTTAAATGTTGAAAGTTCTTAACTAGATTAGTTTCAAGTCTTCAACTTTAATGGTATATGAATGGTGAGACAAAACTAAATGGGGGACGATAAATGGGCACCCTACCTTATAGTTTATGTATTTACGTATATTGTCGTACTTAAATATATAACCTGTAAGTATATTGTCGTACTTTACAAATTACGGACGAACGCTATGTTGAATCTGAGTATTCAGGTGATGAGGAAATGGAGTTACATGAACATATTTTATTAATGAAAAAAAAAGTAGCCCTAAAATTAAAGCCAGAAATATCTGAAAATCACATTGTATCTTACGGAAATAAGGGCGAGTTTTGGACACTGGTTTCGATTTGAATGATGATACGTTTAGGCGTTATTTCAGGTTCAATGGACCACAGTTTTTTTGCCATTCATGATATGTTAGAGAATTCTTTGCTATATTCTGATTAAAATTACGTAAACTGTTAAGACATATAGATACATTACCTATTTCAAATGTTTAATCAATACTATTAAATCTCATCAAAATAAAATATAGCCGTATTTATTTTCAGGTAATCTGATATTTGTCTCCAGATTTCTTCTTTAAGTTTCGTGTTTTTATAGTTTTCATCCCGTGTATCATATAAATAGGCTTACGGGTGATATCGTACAAGTTCGATAAGTTTCTGACTGCAATTATCAGCCATTTTTCCTCATTTTCAAATAAGAACAATACAATTCATTGCCACCTGTGATATCTTTTTCTACATTCAATCGTCATAAAGAGTATAAATGTCAAACATCTGTGATAAATGTGTCAAGAAAATTCGCTGAGCTAGCGATTCCGGCGAGAAACTCGCGCGAGGTTTTTTTGCCTTGAGCGAGAATCTCTTCCAGTGTGTGGACGTCCATTTGAATCCATGCTATCAGTTTTTTAATTTTCTCGCAACAGATTTCTCGCTGGCGAAAACTCTGCAAGTGTGTTACAGGCCTTATAGAAACCACTCACTCTCTCTCGTGTAGTCCGGATATATGCGAGACGGGCCTCACACCTCGCATGTCGCATGCGTCGGTTCAGAAAAACCAAGGCTTTACTGTTAGTCCAATGAAATCGGATTTTCGCTGTTCCCAAGAATTAGGCATAGGTTGTTCTTCAGTACGGCGAATTCTCCGATATGATCTCCATTACCACCATGGTGCCACCAGTCACTGTGGCCGCGAAACATTTGAGTTTCTCCATGAGCAGTTTCCGGATCGTGCCATCTCGCATACTGGTGACCACCAATTGCCACCAAAGTCATGTGATTTAGTGCAATGCGATTTTTTTCTATGGGGTAATCTTAAATCGTTGGTGTATGTCAGTAAACCCCGAAACATCCGCGAGTTAAAAGAAGAAATTCGACTAGTTTTCGGTGAAATCCAAGTGGAAATTTGTCAGGCAGTCATAGCGGATTTCACGGACAGAATTCTTGCATGCCAGCGCAGTAGAATGGGTCATATGCCCGACATAATTTTCCATACCTGAAAGGGGAAGATAAGTTGAACATATTCATGTCTTAGTTTAAAATATTTTGAAAAAAAAAAAAGTTCATAATTTGATACATAAAAACCGGCGCGCTTTTTGAACGACCCTATACCTCACTTCACAGAATATGGAACATGTCAAAAAAAATCTTAATAGTACTATAAAGTCTTAATTATAGTAACAGTCTAGTTGAAATATATACAGAATAGTTTTACAATATACACTATCTACCAAAACGTAATTGGGCACTGTTTTTGTCCCTTTAGAACCTCGTGGTACCACCTCTTGTTGCTCTAACAGCAGCCACTCTGTCAGGCATCCTCTCTACTAGTTTGTGTAGGATATCCACTGGAATGCGTCGCCATTCTTCTTGCAACATGGCATTCAGTTGGACAATGGAAGTTGGTCGCATCCCCTAAGAACTCAATCGCCGGTCCAATTCGTCCCAAACGTGCTCAGTGGGATTGAGATCAGGACTCTGTGCAGGCCAGTCCAACCGGTGAACATTACTGTCTGCATACCACTGCATAATAGCCTCCGAAACATGGGGCCAAGAACAGGCATATTAAGAAACATATTTATTATTAGTCAGTTTCCCTTTTTTTCAACGAAGCACGGACATACAGTATGCCATTGCCAGGCTTCGAGACTTCGGACCCAATAGAGCAGTTCAGTGGGAAATCCGCATAACGGCGTACTGAGTATAGAGGTAAAGCGTACAGTGCGTGGGGGTACTGTAGAACGAATGCCAACAAATACGCAAAGAGGGTTGCGAAATTCAAGAAACTAGCACACACTCTTCCTCTACCTCCAGAGCCCATTGTTACTAGATGGGTTACATGGCTTAATGCAGCTATTTATTAGCCTATGCCGATCCACACCTGTGGAGTAACGGTTAGCGCGTCTGGCCGCGAAACCAGATGGCCCGGGTTCGATTCCCGGTCGGGGCAAGTTACCCGGTTGAGGTTTTTTCCGGGGTTTTTCCCTCAACCCTATATGAGCAAATGCTGGGTAACTTTCGGTGTTGGACCCTGGACTCATTTCATCGGCATTATCACCTTCATCTCATTCAGACGCTAAATAACCTAAGATGTTGATAAAGCGTTGTGAAATAAACTACTGAAATAAAAAAAAAATTAGCCTATGCCAAATACCCCCGTACAATTGTGCAGGTAATCAACACATTGAGTGACGACTGTTCTGCAGTCAGAATAATTAAAGCTCTGGATTTGAAGGTTCTGACGAATAATTTGGTTTTCATACAAACCCATTTTCAAACTGTGTCTGAAACTATTACACGATTAGAAAAGTCAGAGCAAGAGATGCCGGAAGCCCTCAAATTAGTTGAGGAAACGACACAGAGAATTAATGAGACAACAAGTACATCGGTTACTGAAAGTATAAAACAGAAGTGGAAATCAATTTTATGTAAAAAATAATGGATATGGAACATTATGTAATATAAACAGCAAATTAGTAGACATAGAGTCACCCGAGAATAAAGGACTGTCTCTTAGAGACTGCAATGACGTTACTTTTTTTCGTTTTACTCCTATCACGTCATGCGACGTAGCACAGATTTTCACAGTACAAACTTTGTTTAGCAGATAACCGAAAAAGATTTACGTTTGAGACACTGAGAAAGTATCTTGTAGTACATTGCAATTCGGTACTGTAACTGCACTTCCTAAAGACGACTAATAGGATAAATGAAGAAATTAAAATTGCTTATAAAAGGCAGAAGAATAAATGCTTTTCACATTCTTTTGACATTGTCATTGTGTAATGTATATTTACTTTCACAATGTACATATGTGTGTGTTTCCCCATACTACCGTACTCTACTCTAAACAGGAACGTTGTTACCTCAACACATCTCTACCTTTTACTACCTACAGCGAGTCAACAACCTCTAGTACATGCACAGTAAACTTACTGTATCGGATCCCAAGTCTCGAATCCTAGTCATTGCTTATCGTAAATATTATATTGCAATATATTATGGAGATACAAATAATCCATTTAATAACAGACAACTGCAAAATGATTCTGTGAATCTGATTAATAAATATTTTCAGTGAGTGAAATTTAGTCCCTTCCAGAATGCAGCGTTGGCTATTAGCTTTCTGTTGACACTATGGATCAATCGTGTGTACTTACTTACTGGCTTTTAAGGAACCCGGAGGTTCATTGCCGCCCTCACATAAGCCCGCCATTGGTCCCTATCCTGAGCAAGATTAATCCAGTCTCTACCATCATATCCTACCTCCCTCAAATCCATTTTAATATTATCTTCCCATCTACGTCTCGATCTCCCCAAAGGTCTTTTGCCCTCCGGCCTCCCAACTAACACTCTATATGCATTTCTGGATTCGCCCATACGTGCTACATGTCCTGCCCATCTCAAACGTCTGGATTTTATGGTCCTAATTATGTCAGGTGAAGTATACAATGCGTGCAGCTCTGTGTTGTGCAACTTTCTCCATTCTCCTGTAACTTCATCCCTCTTAGTCCCAAATATTTTCCTAAGAACCTTATTCTCAAACACCCTTAATCTCTGTCCTCTCTCAAAGTGAGAGTCCAAGTTTCACAATCATACAGAACAACCGGTAATATAACTGTTTTATAAATTCTAACTTTCAGATTTTTTTACAGAAGTCTAGATGACAAAAGCTTCTCAACCGAATAATAACAGGCATTTCCCATATTTATTCTGCGTTTGATTTCCTCCCGAGTGTCATTTATGTTTGTTACTGTTGCTCCAAGATATTTGAATTTTTCCACCTCTTCGAAGGATAAATCTCCAATTTTTATAGTTCCATTTCGTACTATATTCTGTTCACGAGACATAATCATATACTTATGGCCGGTTTGTCCAAGTATTGTTTAATTTGGCTTAACAAATGTTAAATTAACAGCTGGTTTATTTTTAACGTTTTGTTAAGATTTTTTTCATTTTTCCAACATAATTTTGTTTAAAATAACCAACACTTAACTTTAACTGTCGTTAATATTATTCTAACTACTCAACAGCAGTTGGTAATGATTTTGCATATATAAGACAACTTCTTATTGGCTGATATTATTATTATTATTATTATTATTATTATTATTATTATTTAAATTATGTACTGTAGAGTATGTCATGAAACATGTGTAAAATCGTAACCTGTTACAGTAGCCATGATTCATACAGTACAGAGAGTTGATAAATGAAAGTTGCATTGACTACTATTGAATAATAATAATTATTATAAGTATGGTTATATTTTATAATGCTAAATATGAATTTCTGTTTAGAAAAACTCAGCATTATTACCACCAGGTGACAATAATTACACTAATGTGTGTGTAGTCAACTGTACACAAAACCCCGAGGAGAATTCCGTATCATATAAAATTCTCTAATTCAGGTCCATGTATAAATTATATGTAATTTAGTCCTAAAGAAGCAATTGCTGCTGAAACATTTTATTATTTACTCACTGCGTATTTTGAAGCACTATTGACATCGGCTATAGTTGAAGAGCCAGTAACATAGAATCTAGAGTTAATAGTAGCTGGTGAATTGGAACAAGTGGCCTATTTCTGTTTATAGGATATTCAAATCTGACTTCAATTTCTTGCCACGTTGAAATCGCACATTTCCTCAATATTAAATGGATAATAGCTCAGCATGGAAATAAGTGTCAGTATGATAATCAGTTGACTTATAAAGATTATCTTCCCTATATTAATATTCCAAAATATTTTTGAAATTATATATTACCAGTCTTATGGCCGGTTTCACACACCTTCATTAAGGTTTTAATGATTCATTAATGTATTTACTGGTTCATTAAATCATTTTTATATCTCACCAAGCATCTTTAGCCTAACAAACCAGTAAAACTATCATTAAATTTAGTGATAGAAATTTCCGTCTTTAAATTTTTAATTATTCATTAGTTGCAATATAAAATGGCGGAACGTTTCGACGCAGAATTGTTATATCTGGAACTGCTCGAAAATTAAGAGTCAAATGGAGATAATGTTAACCATTTAAAAACCGATCATTTTGAAAATTTGAATGACATAAAAATTCACAAAAGATACCGCGTCACGAAGATCGTGGTATACCGGTACTCAAAATTTTAGAAGAAACTGATTGTAGGTTAGAATACCATAAAAACGGCTGAGACAAAGCTGAAACTAGTCAACTAGGTAACACACAACTGAGTTTTATTTTAAGACATGAAAGTGATTATTATAACTACATACCGGTATACCTAAGAAATATTAGTAAATTAATACATAATGTGCATTCAAACATAACAAAACTTAATTGGTATATTAACTTTCATTTATTAGAATTATATTATAGCTAGCGATAAGATATGTTTGCACTGGCTTTAAAACAGAAGCGAAAGAGCTGGATTCTTGGAATTTATAATCGTTTTCTTTCCGATGGAAATTTAATTTTCCAGCAGGATAATCACCCCGCGCACTCCGTCATATACTTTCAAAGACGGTTCACGGAAAAGCATGAAAAAGAGGAGGATTGACAAATATCGAGACATCCCACCTCAAAATCCAGATCAGTTCTGGGATCAAGTTCTGGCTACCTGGGAAGATTTCGCTAAGGACCAGAACTATTTCCGCGATCTGGTGGACTCAATGCCCCGAAAATGCCAGGCAGTGATAGACGCCGGTGGCATGTGGACAATGTATTAGATCCACATGTGTATTTCTTTTATTTTTCTTTAATTTGTTTGTTTATCTTTGTTTTATTTCGGGAAGAAAATTGATCTCCCAAGAGTTTTTTAAATTCTCCTAGTGGAGCCAGAGTTGCGAAATAATTCGTTCCACTACGCAAAATTAAAAAAAAAATGAAAGGTAACATGCATAAAAATTAGTTACGTTGATAAAAAAAAGTCACCACCGAGACTCGAACACGGGTCCCTGGGATGCCAAGCCAACTCGCTACTGACTGCGCCATCAGAGAGTCGTGACGTAACCAGCGCGACGAGGCACATATAGGAGCTCAGCTTGAAGTCTACGGAGACACCGCACATATAAACGTACTCGTTTAAATATTTTAATGTTCAGTACTAGTTAATGTTTCATTTGGACTGATCTACTGAAGCTTGGTGAAACCGGCCCTTACTCTAAACATTCCTCAAAGAGAAACATAACATGTTATTTTCACAACTTTTGTCTGAACAGCTGTGGTTTTATCCGCCATGTTTAACTGTTTGTTAAATGAGTTAACGGCCTGAAATCCTACATTTAAAGTTAACAAACGGTTAAGAAGCTGTTAAGCCGAACTGGTGTTGAACAAATGGAAAAACTGTATTTAACAAACTGTTGAAGGTTTAACAGTCGTTAAGTGTTCTAACAATACTTGGACAAACCGGCCCTTAGTCTTTTCGGGATTTACTTCCAACCCAATCGCTTTATTTCCTTCAACTAGAATTTCCGCGTTTCCCCTAATCGTTTGTGGATCATCTCCTAACATATTCACATTATCCGCATAGACAAGAACCTGATGTAACCCGTTCAATTCCAAACCCTCTGTGTTATCCTGAACTTTCCTAATAGCATATTCTAGGGATCAATCGTGTGTGGTCAAATAAATATGGGGTCTCGGGAGAGAAAGCTTTTGGAAAGAAAACGAGATGAGAGAAAGGAAAAGTGTGTAAATTTCAGATTCGATGCCGAAACTGATATTATATTTACTGTTAAAGAGGGGTAAAAAATTATCTCTACATCACTCAATTTCGAATGTAAATGGTAACGTATGCTAGGAACTCTTTGCACCGACACAAATACATTCCCATAAGAATGTATTTGTGTCGGTGCAAAGAGTTTCTAGCATATGTTATCACTTTCCAGAGTTTTCCATCGGTGATGGTTTCTTGCCCAGGTTTGAAGCCAGCCTTCAGCAAGAATAGAGGGTGAACACTCTAGCGGGCGTCGAGAATGACCTTCAGCACTGCAATGGAATGTTTATATCAGATTTATCTTTATGATTATAGTTTGAAATCATGGCATTCGAGTTCGATGACCAAAAGCCTCAGTACTCTTTCGTGGAAGTTGCTGTTGCGACAACACTTCACTCCAGAATTATTACTTCAATTCCTCAGGAAAACTGTATTGTGAAATTCTTATTAGGGCGATGCCTCTGTAGTAAGTTCACTTATTTTACGACAATTTCAAAACAGACTTCCCAGAGTATGTGAGGTTTATTGTACTGATAGCCAGTTACTGATACTTCACTTCCGCAGTCTTTACATGAGCTGCTGCTGCGATTACTGAGAATAATTGAGCAATAGCAATGATGTTGATGACCTAAAATAGCTGAAAAATGGTCAATAAAGTCCCTTATATTTTAATAAAAATGCCCTGATATTCGCATACCTCAGATTTTTGTATTCGATAGATATTGGAGAAAAATGGAAGTATAAGGGTACAGTACATCAATTATTCATAGATTTAAAAAAGGCATATGACTCGGTTAAGAGAGAAGTTTTATATAATATTCTTATTGAATTTGGTATTCCCAAGAAACTAGTTCGATTAATTAAAACGTGTCTCAGTAAAACTTACAGCAGAGTCCGTATAGGTCAGCTTCTGTCCCATGCTTTTACAATTCACGACAGACTTTATGCAAGGAGATGCACTATCACATTTACTTTTTAACTTCGCTCTAGAATATGCCATTAGGAAAGCTCAGGATATCAGACAGGGTTTGGAACTGAACGGGTTACATCAGCTTCTTGTCTATGCGGATGACGTGATTATGTTAGGAGAAAATCAACAAACGATTAGGGAATTAAGTAAAGTGATAGGTTTGGAAGTAAATCCCGAAAAGACGAAGTATATGATTATGTCTCGTGACCAGAATATTTTACGAAATGGAAATATAAAAATTGGAGATTTATCCTTCGAAGAGGTGGAAAAATTCAAATACCTTGGAGCAACAGTAACAAATATAAATGACACTCGGGAGGAAATTAAACGCAGAATAAATATGGGAAATGCCTGTTATTATTCGGTTGAGAAGCTTTTGTCATCTAGTCTGCTGTCAAAAAATCTGAAAGTTAGAATTTATAAAACAGTTATATTACCGGTTGTTCTGTATGGTTGTGAAACTTGGACTCTCACTTTGAGAGAGGAACAGATATTAAGGGTGTTTGAGAATAAGGTTCTTAGGAAACTTTTTGGGGCTAAGAAGGATGAAGTTACAGAAGAATGGAGAAAGTTACACAACGCAGAACTGCTCGCATTGTATTCTTCACCTGACATAATTAGGAACATTAAATCCAGACGTTTGAGATGGGCAGAGCAGGTAGCACGTATGGGCGAATCCAGAAATGGTTATAGAGTGTTAGTCGGGAGGCCGGGGGAAAAAGACCTTTGGGGAGGCGAAACGTAGATGGGAGGATAATATTAAAATGAATTTGAGGGAGATGGTATATGATGATAGAGACTGGATTGATCTTGCACATGATAGGGACCGACGGCGGACTGAGACACGAGTGCGGCAATGATCCTGAGAGTTTCTTAAAAGCCATTCCAATTCCCTTCCTTACCTCATTTTTTTTGTTCTCTTGTTCACCAGATGAATTTATTATCATACGCCTTTTTATTGTGGATTTTATTTAATTTTCGTATTTTTTCTCCTTTTTTATTATAATTTTATTACATTCCATTTGTTGTATTCTTCCTTACGTTTTCCCTATTAACTATTTGTACTGTGTTGCTTTTATTATATTCCAATCTTTAGATCTGTATTTACTTTTTTTTCTGTTATGGTATTATTTCATCAATTCCATCGACGCTAAATAACCTCGTAGTTGATACAGCGTCGTTAAATTAATATATTAAAATTTCTAAAATTAGTCACGATATATAATATTAACAAATGTGTGTAATTTTTACCTTTTATTTCTATCGACTATATTAATGTTTTATTGAATATCATTGGCTTCTGTCTGATTGTCAGTTTATATTAAATGTGTTTCTTCTCTCTTTTTTTTTTGTTTGTTTTTTTTTTTTTTTTGCTCTTGTGTGTTATTTATGGGTTTGAATTCAGGTAGTTACTGTATTTAGTAAACTGTCCTGGTAAATTTTATGTTATATTATTGGCTAAGACCACACAGTACACGAGCCTGGCTCTTATGGTAGTGGCTAGAAACATTTTTGTTTTATAATTTTAATTTGTACTCACTAGCTAACTAGCTAGTTAAATAAATTAAATAAATAAAAAATAACCAAGTAAAAAAAATGTGTCAGTGACCAATTAGCAGGGAAATATAAACAAAATTTTGTCACTTAAATTGAAGATTAAAATACTCTATCTGGTTCTCGATATTCAGTAATTATATTGAATATTTTCTCTTCGCAATTTCGCTATGCAGTGTGCAAGTGCTTGTTTCAAAACTCGAATTTCGTGACTTTTTTTTAAAGTAATAGGCATACAGATTTAAATATTAATATGAATAAAAGACAAGGGACTTTGCTTAATTTTGATATTAAGAAATTTCGTACTGAAGGTGTTTGTGACGCAACAACTAGTGATGCATCCATCTCAAGTGCACAGAGCGATCTCCAGGGTAGGCAAAGGGAGGACAAAACTACCAAAGACGAGAGAAAAAGTCTGAGATGATTAAAAGAACAATTAAAAATCTCGAAGAAACCAACCGTTGTGAATAAAACGAAGCAGAGTGATAAATAAGGAGCGGATTCCTATGCAATTAAATAATCTTTTTGAGTGTGATAAAACACAATTAAAAAAGATACAAATTTCGAACATGAAGTTTCAAGTTTAAAACCCGAATTTTATTTCACATAAAAACACATATTTTCACAAAAAAATTATGTAAATACATATTTTCAGGAACTCTATTATAAACACATAAATCTTGGAGTTTTTTTACTTAAAAATTTTTACAAGAACTTTTAAATATTTTAAAAATAAATCAATAATGCCACTCAGAAGTACGTTATCTTTTAAAGAATCCTTGGTTGTTTCGTGTTCCTAAGCGCTGTGTGGTGTATCCGTGATCCATTTTTGTAATAGTATCGCCTCAAGTTCTGTGAACTGCTAGAAATCATATCTATGTTATTATTAGAGAATTAATTAATATGGACAAGAAGGCGAGATCTTGCAACACATAATTAGGAATGTTTATTGTTGCTGAAGATGATTTCATGCCACGCTTTGTTTGTGGAACACAACAGATAAGAGCTCCTGTATAAATATTATTTAAGCAAATCTCTCGTCTCGGTCATGCCTATCAAGTAAGGCAATATATCTTGTGATTTCCTGTTATCGGGCTTCGTCAATCGATATCCTTCAAGATATACTGAAATATGGTTTTTTTAAAAACGATTTGGCTTTCCTATTAGCAAATTTAAGCTTTTTGTGTGACACCACACAAAAACATCCAACAACCTGTTGTCTGAAACAGGGAGGTGCGTGCCGTGGAAATTAAACTAGACTCGCTACCAGGTTCAGAAGTACAAGTACTAAGGGACAAATTCCAGAATGTGTTCGGGAAAAACAATGGATATAAAAAATGTGTAAAGTTGCTCAAGTATTAGAGGGTGTGCCTGTAGATGTAATTGACGGTGTTTGTGACATTCCTCTCTTTAAATATGTACGTCTGACGTCCTGTGATGTGGAAAGATCGTTTTTATAGTATAAGTCGTTGTTTCAGAGATAATCGGCATGCATTTGTGATGGAGAATTTGGAGATGATCTTTGTAGTTCACTGCAATTCTCGGCCAACTACTAGCACACAAGTGTGGTTGGTGAGAACCTAGTAACATTTTTTTTCCAAGCTAAGTAACGTATTTTTATGCATCTTGATTACACAACTTTTAACACTGTATCACTTTGGAATATGTATGATAAGAACTATCTTGTGTTAAATTTTAACGTACCTTGTTAAGATGTTTCGACCTATTTTGGGTCATCTTCAGAACAAAATTACAAAACACATCCACATATGCAGAACACATCACAAATGCCAACCACACCTACAGAGACATCAACACAGACATGGAAATACTGCACATCCAACCAAAAAGCCAGAAACTCAACACACTAGAAAAATATGACATATATACAGACACTCGAAAACACACCCCAACAATATTCCCAACACACAACTCAATTTCAAAACACATACACTCTTTGACTCTACAATACGAACGCACCCTCATAGGAAACAAGAGGCGCCAAGACCAACAACGACCAGTTCTGAAGATGACCCAAAATAGGTCGAAACATGTTAACAAGATACGTTAAAATTTAACACAAGAAAGTTCTTATCATACATATTCCGAAGGTATTTTTGTCATATAAAAAAAAAATTACTTTTAGCAAATATTTTCGTACTTTTTAGCACATAAAAATAAATATTTTTAAATTCTTTATGCTCGACCATGCCGAAATGTAGTAATTATACACCTGATAGCAGTCCTTTAATGCATGTCATTAAAGCACACCTACTCATTAAAGTACAGGTGTTCAGCCAATGACAAGTCAGCTTACAGGTGTTCAGCCAATGACAAGTCAGCTTACAGGTGTTCAGCCAATGACAAGTCAGCTTTGTACCGTTATAAAACCGCAAGCATCGATTATTCTCGGATATGCAATCGAAAGAGAATTAGCGAAAAGTCACGGAGGCTGGAAATCCAATACTGTCGCAGAAGGTTATGTTCTGTTACTATAATAATTAGAGTTAATTGTAAATAATATTCAAATAAATTCAATTTGTCATCTCGTTTTTCAATTCTAAATCAATTTTCAGGTTATACCAGAGTAATGTTCATCTTATTCTGTGCCAAAGTCAATGAAATTCGGCCTCGGAAAAAATCAATACTTTCGCGTCTGCGCACATCTCACAATTCAGGTCAGTTCGCACATAACCATAATTTTGAATACTTTCAAGTTAGGAATATGGTCGAGCATAAAAAGTCGCTTGCGCTCGTTTCATAAGCAATCATACTTGCGTCTTAATTACTACCATTATAGGCTCGTTGCATAATGTACTATTAGCACATAAAAATCCGCTCCTTACTGATAATATTTCTGTAGTATTCAAGACGTGGACGGAAGAGCCACGCGCCTGGGATGTTTTCAGCGGTGCCACTACTACGTTATGTTTGGCATTGCGCAATTCGTTTCTGTAAACTGTAAACGTGCGTGACAAAGATTTTATATCCTCCTGCCTGTCGAGCGGAGTGAAATACTGTTCATTCAAAGTGTTTGGCTTCGGCAGTAACGCAGCAGATGATCCTGCGTACGTAGTAAAACTGTTCGCATTTTCAACTTTCCTTTTATTTAAAAGAGTTCTTTGTCTTCTGCGCGGTCTTCTGATTGATCGTTATAAACAAACCGCGACTTGAAGAACTGAGGGGGTCAGTCATTATGTTCTAATGTGATCGCCGCATCGTCTGTCGTAATGATAGAAGCCTGTATTGTTGTCCGACATTATACTTGTTTATATGTTTGCTCTAATGCGGTTGGCGCATCGCCTGTCGCAATGATAGAATCCTGTATTTTTGCCTAATGTAACAATTGCGTAAGTATTGTTCTAATGTAATTGCCACATCGCATACTTACTTACTGGCTTTTAAGGAAACCGGAGGTTCATTGCCGCCCTCACATGAGCCCGCCATTGGTCCCTATTCTGAGCAAGATTAATCCATTCTCTAACATCATATCCCACCTCCCTCAAATCCAATTTAATTTTATCTTCCCATCTACGTCATAAATAGACTCCGTATTCCAGCTACCTAAAGACTGAAGTTAAAGACACATTGGATATATACTGCGTGTTCAGTTCAAAGTGTGTCATGGCTCGCTGTATGTCGTCATATGGCTAGCCGATGAGCCTAGAGAATTCAATCTTCCTACACTCCCGCAGACGCGTATTACCTAAATGCGAGAGAAGTTGCCTAGCAAGTACGGCGTTCATTCTGAAGTATGCAGAGTCCGTGGATACCCACGGACTCTGGAAGTACGTACCGATACGTACGGTAACGCCGGTAGTGGCAGGAATGTGAATTGATTGGAAACACGTACTGAGGTGAGTTTTTTTCTTACTGTCGGTATATGGCGAGAGGGTTAAGACGATTACTTACGTATTTGTTGACATTAACGTGGACGGTCAATATGGACACGGAGCATTTGATTTGTGTTGTGGAATGTTGTGGAATGCAACGGATGATAACAAATACCCTGTGTACGACTTGCCCGCGCAAAACACAGTTCGAAAGAGGTTATGGTAGCACACAGACCGTACAGACCGCCATCTGTTGCTACGACGTTCAAGTACACGTTCAAGTACGGTATAGTACACGTACTCAAGTTCAGATTGAACGCCTTGATTAATAGGCAACTTCTCTGACATAAAAGCTGAAACTCGCTTCAAATAGCTGACTCACAACAGTGACGTCATGACACACTTTGAAATGAACACCCAGTAGTACGCCGAACACAGGTAATGCAACGGATAAAGATATAAACAAACAGGTCGTCGTTGCATGTTCGTGAAGTAGTCAACTCTTGACATTCTGAACCTATACTAGTGAACACATGCTTGAGCCGTGATGTTCATTTTCGTTGTGATCTTTGCATTAAGGGGAATTGGACGTTATCGCATGCAAAGTAATGATAAAAATAGCCTATCTTCAACCAGTCATATATGTAATACTATTTATCACAGCTATTTCATTTCTTTTAGTGATATATGTATACATATTAAGCTTTAAAATGAAAAAAAGAATGGATAATCTAGTGGAAATCCTACCCTTAAATTAACTGTTAAATTTAAACATATTTTTTATATAAATTCACTACATATCTGTGATTAGGTACACTCTATTCACTTATCTTAGCACACATTGAATTAAAATTTTGACCAATTACTGCTAATAGATACTGAAACATACCCTACTAAAATTATTAAAATATCTGTAATACTATGGGCATAGGGCTTATACTAATCTTCAATTTTTTTAAATTTATTGACGGTGATGATTTCTATAAGTCCTATGCCCATAATATTACAGATACATGAATAAATTTAGTAGGGCATGTTTTAGTATCTATTAGCAGTAAGTGGTCAAATTTTCAATTCAATATGTGCTATAATGAGTGAATAGAGTGTACCTAATCACAGACACATAGTGAATTTATTTAAAAAATTGTGGTTAAATAAAAAAATTAATTTAAGGATAAAGATTTACTCTAGAGTATCCATTCTTTTTCATTTTAAAGCTTAATATGCATAGACACATAGCTAACAAAAATGAAAGCCCTCTGATAAATAGTATTACATTTATGACTGTTTGAAGATAGGCTATTTTTACCATTATTTTGCATGCGATAATGACCAACTCCCCTTAAATAATAATTTGCCTTCGTAAGTTACGGAACTTTAACATTGCTATGCGGATGTCACTTTAATTTATTCTATATTGCAAGAAATTTTTTTCAATATCACATGACAATATTGGTGCATGATGTAGTACAAGATATTTGTATTGTCTGATATGTTCCGTGTTTCATTAGGATATTACATGTCGCACATCACTGAAAATTCACTAATTTTCTATGTACTTTTATAGAAATTCCCTAAAATGTAGATTATTTAATTTATTAATTGGGATGTTCGTACTGAACATCATGCTAGGCTACAAAAATCCAGGCTAAACGTCGAGTTAATATCTTCATAATTTTCAGATTGTGATGGCACTGGTTCTTTTGGATTACGTTCAATACACCTTATGTGCCTTTTGCTATTGCAGTGTCTTTCAGTGCACTGTTTTTGTAACTTTTACGTTTATTTTACACAATTTATATGTAATGTTGTCTATATTGACAGTGAAAATATTAGTTCAAATATCCTCAACTGTTTCCTGCAATATTACACGCTTGAGCGTCTTACCTAAGACATTTTACCTCTGCAATGACCCTTCAATCAGCCACAAAGATGTAGTTATTTAAATACGACTAGTAAGAGCAGTGATCGATAAGACTACTCACTTTGACTGCGTCCCGGTTTTGACTCTCTAGAGGAAGAGGGCAGAGGATGCTTAACTATTTTGTATACGAACGTACCTGTACCTGCGCTGTGACGTCACATATACTTCGAATCAAGCAACTTCATTCTATTTTATAGGTAGCTGGAATTAGAGTTGGGCAACACGATTCTTTTTCAGAAGTCGATTCCAACGATTCAATCACACATTACGAATCGATTCTAACGATTGGTTCACGATTGTTCTCAGTCTGCGATTCCAACTATTCTTTTGAATCGTCAACGAGTTCACGATTCTTCCTACTCTGCGATTCCAACGATTCGTCAACGAACGACTTACAGGACACTTTCCATTGCAAACCACGCGTAGAACAAAAACGTTCTACATCTCACGCATAGATGGCATAAGAGGCGAGACATTGGATTGCCTCTTTCTCATTGGCTGGAACCATTCAGCATGACCTCCATTAATCTACAAAATTACCCAAGATAATGCCTCTAAATTATAATTTATCAACTGAACCTTATTATGAAGTACATTTTTTGCATTACATCTCTATTTAACTATGCAAATTTCAGGTTTGTGTTCATTATTTTCCATACTTAACAAATGCAGTACATATTTTGATTTCACTCTCGCTCGGGAGCATTCGACACGGTTCGGAAATGTCCGTTGACAGGTTACATCAAACAACTGTTAGAATCGTGGGTTACGATACCATACCGATTCCTTACTATTCTTTTGAACGACGATTCGTTACGATTCTTTTGAACGACGATTCGTTGATACCACGAATCGATTCTTACGATTCTTTATTATTAGTCGTTCGAATGAACGATTCCTTCACGAATCGACCCAACTCTAGCTGGAATACGAAGCCTAGTCATAAAACATTGTCCGACGATAGACGAAATCTTCGTCCTCAAGATGATGCAAAACTTGGATGTTTTAAGCATGTTTTCGTAGAGTGAAACGTAGAATTTTCCACACTGTGTTGCGAGGGATGTACAGCTAACCTACTGAGGCGTCGAGTTGATGCCTTTGGACTCCTATCACTGGCAATTTGAACCTACTGGACAGTGTCTGCCGATATGCGTGGTTGTCCATGACGTTCCTCATAACACACACACTGCCGGTACGGTTAAATTTGTTTACAAGCAGACGAATATGTTTGCTCTTTTTTGAGCAGTTTTATGGAATTTACAGGTAAATTCGACTGTGGCCTCTTCATATTACAATCCACGTACCCGTTAGAGTTGGGCAACACGATTCTTTTTCAGAAGTCGATTCCAACGATTCAATCACACATTACGAATCGATTCTAACGATTCGTTCACGATTCTTCTCAGTCTGCGATTCCAACTATTCTTTTGAATCGTCAACGAGTTCACGATTCTTCCTACTCTGCGATTCCAACGATTCGTCAACGAACGACTTACAGGACACTTTCCATTGCAAACCACGCGTAGAACAAAAACGTTCTACATCTCACGCATAGATGGCATAAGAGGCGAGACATTGGATTGCCTCTTTCTCATTGGCTGGAACCATTCAGCATGACCTCCATTAATCTACAAAATTACCCAAGATAATGCCTCTAAATTATAATTTATCAACTGAACCTTATTATGAAGTACATTTTTTGCATTACATCTCTATTTAACTATGCAAATTTCAGGTTTGTGTTCATTATTTTCCATACTTAACAAATGCAGTACATATTTTGATTTCACTCTCGCTCGGGAGCATTCGACACGGTTCGGAAATGTCCGTTGACAGGTTACATCAAACAACTGTTAGAATCGTGGGTTACGATACCATACCGATTCCTTACTATTCTTTTGAACGACGATTCGTTACGATTCTTTTGAACGACGATTCGTTGATACCACGAATCGATTCTTACGATTCTTTATTATTAGTCGTTCGAATGAACGATTCCTTCACGAATCGACCCAACTCTAGCTGGAATACGAAGCCTAGTCATAAAACATTGTCCGACGATAGACGAAATCTTCGTCCTCAAGATGATGCAAAACTTGGATGTTTTAAGCATGTTTTCGTAGAGTGAAACGTAGAATTTTCCACACTGTGTTGCGAGGGATGTACAGCTAACCTACTGAGGCGTCGAGTTGATGCCTTTGGACTCCTATCACTGGCAATTTGAACCTGCTGTACAGTGTCTGCCGATATGCGTGGTCGTCCATGACGTTCCTCATAACGTCATAACACACACACTGCCGGTACGGTTAAATTTGTTTACAAGCAGACGAATATGTTTGCTCTTTTTTGAGCAGTTTTATGGAATTTACAGGTAAATTCGACTGTGGCCTCTTCATATTACAATCCACGTACCCGTTAGAGTTGGGCAACACGATTCTTTTTCAGAAGTCGATTCCAACGATTCAATCACACATTACGAATCGATTCTAACGATTCGTTCACGATTCTTCTCAGTCTGCGATTCCAACTATTCTTTTGAATCGTCAACGAGTTCACGATTCTTCCCAGTCTGCGATTCCAACTATTCTTTTGAATCGTCACAAGACACTTTCCTTTGCAAACCACGCGTAGAACAAAAACGTTCTACATCTCTCTCATAGATGGCATAAGAGGCGAGACATTGGATTGTCTCTTTCTCATTGGCTGGAACCATTCAGTATGAACTCCATTAGTCTACAAAATTACCCAAGATAATGTCTCTAAATTATAATTTATCAACTGAACCTCATTATGAAGTACATTTTTTGCATTACATCTCTATTTAACTATGCAAATTTCAGGTTTGTGTTCATTATTTTCCATACTTAACAAATGCAGTACATATTTTGATTTCACTCTCGCTCGGGAGCATTCGACACGGTTCGGAAATGTCCGTTGACAGGTTACATCAAACAACGAATAGAATCGTGGGTTACGATACCATACCGATTCCTTCATATTCTTTTGAATGACGATTCGTTACGATTCGTTTGAACGACGATTCGTTACGATTCTTTTGAACGACGATTCGTTGATACCACGAATCGATTCTTACGATTCTTTATTATTAGTCGTTCGAATGAACGATTCGTTCACGAATCAACCCAACTCTAGTACCCGTGCACAAACAATGGCAACTCGGTTTTCCTTGGTAAACATCATGCACTACGCTAAATGTAGCTGCAAAGAAAATAAACAAGTCTGCGATATGAAAATGGATAGGGACTTTAGAGACACACTGTATTATTCTTACACGCGCCATCATCATAGAATTAGAATTGTATACTCTGCGAGACTAGTAAATTTCGTGAAGAATGGAGGTGCAATAACTGAACAGGATATGTTTTCAGCGATCCAAAATATTTGAAGCAAAGACAAATTAAAAATGGTTCAAATTATCACTCGTCGGCGATAATAACGATAAAATTCAGCAGCGGTTTGGGGCGTAACTGCCCTTTGCCGAAGATACAGATAAAATGACCGCAGTTTAGTGAGACTTAACACTTAAATGTGACGTAATCTTGGTTGCTTATTGACTCAGGTGAGTCAGAAGTGAAATTTGTGTCACACCTTTGCCTAAACTAAGAGAAAATATCCAGATGCTCTCTGGATTAGGTGTAAGGCTGAGCCATGTGCACTCTTTCGTTAGTCTATAAAGACGTTTGTGTTGGAGTGTATTTAAGAATGTTTTGTATATAGCGGCAACTGTCTACACCCAAGTAGCTGTTTGACCTCTTTCGCGCACAGAAGGCCAGTTTTCGATAGACCGTCTGAAGTTTCTGACCTTCGGTGAAGACAAAAATACCGCTCTAATTTTTCCCCACAAGGAGTGGTCTAAGTCAGTCGTAAAGACACGGGATCGCAGCTCGAGGAGACCAAGTGGAATTCGTGACTTTGGGAACTTTTTCTGGATGTAGAGCTTCGTCAAAATTTAACTCCAATATTAGAGTTGGACCGAACATACCGCCTGTAATGCACGACGCTAGTACAGAGTACTAAAATCGAGCAGAAAACAATAGTGTAACTTACATTTTATCAAGTAAAGGAGGCAAAACCTGTCCTGTGACTTATCATTAGGGCTGAAGAAAAGTATTTGTATATTCTTCTTCGAGCTCTACAACTCTCAGATGAAAGTTTTGGCCTTGTCAACAACTTTCTTCCATTCCTTACGGCTTCCAACTATCTTTGTCCTGTTTTCCACCTTCCTCAATTTCAAATCATTCCGGACATCATCCTCCCATCTATTTTTTGGTCTACCCTGCTTTCTGTTAACTATTGATTTCCATTTATATATTTATGCTCGACCATGCCGAAATGTAGTAATTATACACCTGGTAGCAGTCCTTTAATGCATGTCATTAAAGTACACCTATTCATTAAAGTTCAGGTTTTCGATTATTCTCGGATATGCAATCGAAAGACAACGAGGGAAACGTCACGGAGGCTGGAAATCCAATACTGTCGCAGGAGGTTATGTTCTGTTACTATAATAATTAGCGTTAATTGTAAATAATATTCAAATAAATTCAAATTGTCATCTCGTTTTTCAATGTCTAATTTAATTTCAAGGTTATATCAAGGTTAATATTTAGTTTATTCTGTAGGTTATAGGCTATCAAGGTCAATGTGGAGATCTGTTCCTCGGAAAAAATCAATACTTTCACGTCTGCGCACATCTCACAATTTACGAGGTATTGCAGAAGGTCAGTTCCGCTCTTCAGTTAGATACAAATAAAATGAATAATTCTGAATAATTTCAAGTTAGAAATATGGTCGAGCATAAAAAGTCGTATGAAACTCGCCTATAATGGTAATTAAGACGCTCGTATGAAAATTATGAAACTCGCTTGCGCTCGTTTCATGAACAAACATACTTGCGTCTTAATTACTATCATTATAGGCTCGTTGCATAATGTACTATTGTTTGACCAGTCTAGTATTCTCCATTCTGTTTATATGACCAAAGCATCATCATCTTAGCGATTTTATATGATTTATTATGTTCCTATTCTTTATCAGCTCATTCAGTTCACTGTTATATTTAATTCTCCATGTACCATCATTCATTTTAGTATTGCTCTTTAAAAAATTAGTAGTGTGTGTTTTATGGAGTTTTTAATTACCCATGTTTCGCTGGCATAAGTTACTACGGGTGCTATTCATAGACATTTCGCTAGCCCGCGTTACGAGCGTGCTAAACAGGATTCATATCATATATCGCTGACACTGGTTTATGAGTACGAAAAACGTTAGTTCGCTGATCATTCACCGGAAGCCCGCGCTAAGAATTTCTGTGAATACGGCCCTATAGGTCTTATTGCAGTACAGTATAGCTTAAATTTAGACTGTTTAGATATCAATTTACTTCTAAATAACTGCAGGTTGGCACGGTATGCTTTGTTTCCCATTACAATTCTTTCTCTTATTTCTTCCTCAATGGTATTGTTGTTATTAACAGTTGATCCAAGATATTTGAAACTTGGAACTTGTTAAATCATTATATCATTTATTTTAAAATCTCCTAAAGTTTCTCTCTTTGTGCTACATTTTAAAAATTTTGTTTTCTTCTCGTTACTTATGAATCCAAATTTCATTGCGTGTTCTTTTAAATTGTTAAATGTTTCTATCAAAGCCGATTTTGTTCTTGCAGTTATTATTATGTCATCAGCATAAGCTATACATTGCCTTAGTTTTGTTGTAATGTTTCCCCTCATCTCCAGTTTCTTCAATATAAAGTCTATAGCCAAACTAAATAATGTAGCTGAAAGCAGATCACCTTGTTTGACACCGTTTCGTGTACTGAACTTTTCACTTATCTTATTGGTCACCTTTATTTTTGCCTCAGTGTTTCTTAGTGTTAGGGCAATTAATCGTATCATTTTATTAGGTACTACATGAAATTTTAAACACTCAATAATGGATAAAAGTTTAATTTGGAACATTCAAGTTGCAGAAATCTGCAAAAAAGTATTCTCATTAATCCACTCGTTTAGGCGATTGAAGAATTTTCTACCCTTTTCCATGAAAAAAATGTTAGTGCAAACACTCGTGATGCCCCACTTCGATTACTGTGATATTCTGTTTACTGACCTAAGCGTTACTTCGGCGCAGAGACTACAACGTGTTCATAATATGTGCGTCCGTTTCGTCTGCAATATTCGCCGGGGTGATCACGTAACACCATCCCTCGAAATGTTGTCCTGGCTCCGTCTAGAAGATCGTAGGAAAATCCACTGTCTTTCCCTTCTCTTTCACATATTGCATTTCTCCACTCCTGTCTATCTTGCGTCTCGTTTTCAAAATTTATCCACCCATCATAACCTAGACACACGATCACAACACTCCTCAATATTACCCATTCCCTCCCACCGAACATCCTCATATTCATCTTTTTTCACTGTGGCTTTGGAATTCCCTACCGAGTAATGTCAGGGACTGTCAGACATCAAACCAATTTAAGAATAGACTAGCGAAATATTTTTCTAACAATTCTTTTTAAGAATAATAGCTGTTTCAGGTTTCTCAATGTTTCATGGTTTTATATATATCACAGAATAAATATTTAAATTACCTCATTATTATTATTATTATTATTATTATTATTATTATTATTATTATTAATATAATCACTATTACTTACCAATGTTTATTATTGTCACACTAACATTACTTATCCAACTTTCATTATTTACTTTCATGTTGTTTTATGGTTTATATATTAATGTAATAACTATGTAACCTATTGTATTCAATTAGAATTAGAGTCTGGCTGGGCGGAAGAGAAGGCCTACTGGCCTTAGCTCTGCCAGATTAAATAAATAAATAATAATAATAAAAATTATTATTATTATTATTATTATTATTAATTCTATTTCTACATATTGCATCAAAAGCATTACTGAATCAATAAAGATGTTATATAGGTCAATATTAAATTCATGGCATTTCTCAAATATTTGTCTAACTATAAATATATTGTCTATAGTTGATAAATATTTGTATCAGGGTAGTAAATAATTTCTATAATAGTAATATACGTTACAAGAGCGGTATGTTGACGTTTTCGTGGTCGAGGAAAAGATTGAAAAAGCGAAACGTAGTTGAGCTTTTTTAATTTCCGAGAACATGAAAACAAACATACCGCTCGTGTATCGTACATTATTTTGTGCGAAGATCGTTTATTACATACCTGAAAGACGAATTTCTAATTAGTTGCAATGAAATCTCCATGTTGGTTTCTGGTTAATGACGGCAACTTCGGAAAACCAAAATATCTTTCTTCAACATTGTTGCTATAAAATATTTTCTGTGTTTACTATACTCCAGCAGGCCGTGATATACGTCTGTCTTTTTTTCCCCCCAGTCTATGAATGCGAACTTAAAACAAACGGTAAGGTTATGTAATGATTTATTTTTCATTTTAATATTTTAATAATATTATTTATATAACATATCGCAGTAATAACATCGGCATCTGGAATCTTGTTGATTTTTTTCACGGCTTCCTTAATGTTACTTGTATCAGGAATGCAATAAGTTTCGTGGAGTAGTAGACTTTACTTAATTTTTGCAAATATTTAAAAAGAATAATTAACATTGCAATTGAGGTGAAATTGCAGTGGTAAGTTTCCAATTTATAATTATTACTATGTTAAACGTCTCTAAAAATAATATGGTAAAAGCCTAAAGCAGTAAAATGGATGTCGCGCTTAAGCGGTAAGAAGAGGGAAATTGTTATGTGTGTTACGTTGGGAATACTGAATGTGGTATTTCACACTTACCGCGTATTGGTTCTGTGCGGAAAACAAGCAAATACGCACGATCTCGCACAAACATTGTTTACAAAATGCGTCCCGCTGCAGGGTGTCTCTACTGCCTGTAAGGAGCAGATAGAGTGAACATTCGACATTTCTCAATAGTAGACCTCGACGAACGAATGAAAGGGGACGAAGAAAGAATGAATGATGTTTAAAATGGCAGGCAGGGTAAGCATCCCATGCCTCCATTGGTTCCTCGACATGCAATTCTCTAACTTTAGATCGAGGTACCCAGCTATAAGCCGTTTGCCCTCTCATCTAACCGTAGTGTATTCCCCTGTAAATGATTATATGAAAGATGTGCACGCTATCAGTTGAATTTTGAGTGAATGAATGAAGTGAAGTTAGCACCATGCCTCGCAGATGTTAATGAGAGGTGGAGAGTCCAGTGCTCTGGTCAGTTCTGTCCTAGTCACGTTTTTGTAGTGGCGCTAGGGAGGCTCGTAACCTGTTACCAACAAAGTGGTGGGCTACTCGTTTCCGTAGAAGCCGTCTGGCTGCCTGGTTGGCTGTGGCAAGTGTCGTGTGTCGTTTCGTGGGGTTTGTGTCTGTAGTGAGTAAGGAAATAGTGAATGTCACTATTTCGTCTTGTAGTCTGTTTATTTGCTGGTCAATGTAGGATTCTATTTTCTGCATAGCAGAACGTAGAACCCCCTCGACCAGCTGTTCCGTGGTTGTTTTGTCTGTCTGTGGATCGTCTGTAGTGGTTGTCTTGGTTGTCGTAGTCTTAGCTGCATCCGCATAAGACAATTCGGGTTTGGGAAGTGTTGGTTTGAAGACGGACTTTGATGGTTTGGGTATAGGTGGCGGTATTGGTTTGTGGGTGTCTATGGGGACATGCGTGGGATCGGTGGAGGTTATGAGATTAGTCCTTGGATATTTTGGACAGCGAGCTTGGCCCGTATAATGGGTGTCGCTGTTGCACGTGGCGCAAATAGTAGACCTGCTTAAGGGACGTGAGGTTGTATCAGAATGCCGAAACAAAAATCCAACAAAGAACAGATAATAAGACGACTGAATTCAGAACATGGGGAAAATGTGTTTAAGATATTTGATAATAATGATACTTTTTGTAAATTTAATATTTCTACCTAGTTAATCAATTTGAAACACAAGTAATCCTGTTACAAGCAGCCGCTACCGTAATACTGGGACAGACTACAGTCACTAATCGCGATTATCGACCTAATCGCGATCGGGTTTGTAGTGTCTCACCGTCCTGATCGCGATCAGGAGCTAAATCCTGTTTCCAGAACTAGATAATCACGCTGAGGCACGGCCCAGTGGACGAAATAACATTTTAGCAATCTTTGGTTTATATTATTTAGGAAGTCGTGATAGCTTCTGCTGTGGAATTTTTTTTACCCCTTCCATTATATTATATCAAATAGAAACGAAAATGAATGGCTAAAAAATGAATTTGGCTGCTATTAGACGTAGTGAAGAAATTTAATGCAGATGTGAGAAAAGTAAAAAGAAATATATAAACAAACGACAGACGAATTACTTATATTTCATTTATATAGAGAACGATAGAGGCTGCTGAAAGATGTTTCATTTCAATAAATAATGGATTACAAACTGGAACTAGTTACTTTTTCAGATTTTCAATTTCAGTCTCCATTACGATCCTCTCGTTGAGGTTAGGGTTGATTTAAAAAATATGTTGTATTACAAAATAATATAAATTTTTGGCATGATGATATAAATTTTATTGGTTATAAAATCTCTTCAAAATAATATAAATAGTAATGATATAAATTGTATCAGTTTACATTGTAAAGCATATAATAATTTTAACAAATAAATTCCCATAACAAGCTGCATGATGATATAAATTTTATAGGTTATAAAATCTCTTTTCAAAGTAATATAAATAGTAATGATATAAATTGTATCAGTTTACATTTTAAAGCATATAATAATTTTAACAAATAAATTCCCATAACAAGCTGCATGATGATATAAATTTTATAGGTTATAAAATCTCTTTTCAAAGTAATATAAATAGTAATGATATAAATTGTATCAGTTTATATTGTAAAGCATATAATAATTTTAACAAATAAATTCCCATAACAAGCTGCATGATGATATAAATTTTATAGGTTATAAAATCTCTTTTCAAAGTAATATAAATAGTAATGATATAAATTGTATCAGTTTACATTGTAAAGCATATAATAATTTTAACAAATAAATTCCCATAACAAGCTGCATGATGATATAATTTTTTTTAGGTTATAAAATCTCTTTTCAAAATAATATAAATAGTAATGATATAAATTGTATCAGTTTACATTGTAAAGCATATAACAATTTTAACAAATAAATTCCCATAACAAGCTGCATGAAGATATACATTTTATAGGTTATAAAATCTCTTTTCAAAATAATATAAATAATAATGGTATAAATTGTATCATTTTACAATGTAAAGCATGTAATAATTTTAACAAATAAATTCCCATAAAAAGCTGCATGAAGATATACATTTTATAGGTTATAAAATCTCTTTTCAAAATAATATAAATAATAATGGTATAAATTGTATCAGTTTACAATGTAAAGCATGTAATAATTTTAACAAATAAATTCCCATAAAAAGCTGCATGAAGATATACATTTTATAGGTTATAAAATCTCTTTTCAAAATAATATAAATAATAATGGTATAAATTGTATCAGTTTACAATGTAAAGCATGTAACAATTTTAACAAATAAATTCCCATAACAAGCTGCAAAAAACAACAAAAAAAGAAGGAAAAAACAATGTACAAACATCAAAAGAAAGTATGAGTTTTAGGTGTTGTCCAGGAGGGAAACAAACATATACGTATGTACATAGAGAAAATTGTTTCCTCTATGGTAATTCAGCTGTTGACCAGACGGGACCAAGCGTGACCTAGTGTGTCACCACATTTTCGGTAATCGCGATCGGAGCTAATCGCGATTAGCGACTGTAGTCTGTCACCAGTTTAACAAGTTGAGTGTGCACACAAGCATTTTGTAAACACAGAGCTCTAGGTACGATGCAGCTTAGCCTATAATCAATACTTGTTTGAGCTCTACTTATCATATACCGTGGCTATATTACCAGTGGGTATGGAGGGGGAAGATAGGTTTGTTTTAGTCTGAGATGAACATCCATGTCGGTAGATTCGTATATCAACCACCTTGAAATAAACTATTTATCTAATAACTCATTCTTTCCCCTCTCGCACACCTCACATGCCATGTCTCGCCCCTCGTCTGTACTTTTCTCGAAGTTGGAGTCCTGTAGTGGGCCTATACGTGGCATTGCTTTGAATTGAAAATAGAACACAGTATGTCGAGATACTACACAAAACTAAGGAAGTTTCACTCAAATTTAAACTCGGGACACACTTATAAATATTGGCGTACCACAGAGCTCTATATTGGGTCCAATACTGTTTCTCTTTTATATTAATGACTTTCCAAAATATCCAAAAGATTATTTTCATGTATGTATGTTGATGACACCTCGGTTGTAATTAAAGTTTACAGTGATCTAGACATAAAGAAGAAATGCATTGAGATTATAAAAGGTCTAAGACATTGGTTTAATAATAAACTGGGTTTATTCACGTTCATAATTTTGGAAAAAAGGAATTTGAAAAATATCACTGTTCATATTAATAACGTGAAAATTGAAGAGTTGACAGCAAAAACTGGACAAGTCCAAAATATTATTATTTCAGAAAACGAACAAAACTCTAAAACTATCCCTTACATTTCTCATACAATAAAATAATCTGACATATTTTATATAGGTATCTTATATATCTTCCAACTTTGGTAAAAAGTTTCACTGTTCTCTTTTATATGGTTTCTTGAAAAAAAAAAAACTTTTTGACATATAAAATTTACTGCAGAGTGGGTATGTACACACATTAATTGAGAAAAAGTATACGAAATCATGTTTCATTCATATTGTCAACTGTGTCAACATACAAATAAATACTTTATAAGTGTTTTCTTAAATTAAAAACTTAATGTTGGAATGATTTCCTGAACAAGAAAAAAATATTGTCATGTTTATATTTTTTCTTTCTAATTTGTGTCCTTCAGTCTTTCAATTCTTGGTACGTCAAGTATTCAAGTACCGAAAAATAATTATTCTAATAACAACACAATAAACCATGCTCAATCGAGTTATTATTATTATTATTATTATTATTATTATTATTATTATTATTATTATTATTATTATTATTATTATTTGGCTAATATTAATGTCATATTTGCTTTTCGTCTTAAAATATACAATGCCTTAGATGCTGATATTAAAACAATGAGAAATATGAAACATTTCAAAAAGTATATTAAAAAGAAATTATTATTATTATCATGTTTTTTATAGCATTGAAAAAGCGCGAGTAATTCCCTTAAAATTGTTATGCTTATATTCAACTGTACTTTATTTATAACCATGTTTATGCATTTAATTTTTAATGCCTTTCACGATAACGAAATCTATCTACCCATTATTAAACACAGGTGACTTATCTTTTGTTAAAATTAATGAAACTATTATCCCTTACAGTGGTAGAGTAAAAAATCTGGGAATTTATATGGACAAAAACTTAAGTTGGAATACTCAAATCACACATACATGTAAAATAGTTTTTATGAAAATTCACACACTAAAAAGAATCCGAAATTTCCTTCCGTTGGTTCTCAAGAAGAATTTAGTACAGTCGCTCTTGATGCCTCATTTTGATTACTGTGACACTCTCTACACTGACCTTAACATGAGACTGACAGACAGACTACAGCGTGTTCATAATGCATGTGTTCGATTTATTTGCAACGTCCCCAGATTTGACCGTATCACACCTTCACTAAATATGCTGTCTGAGTCCGTCTCAAAGAGCGAAAACTATTCACTCTCTCACGTTACTCTTCAATATTCTTCAGAACTCTAACCCTAGCTACCTAGCTTCTCGTTTTCAACATTTGTCCTCATATCACGAAATAGATACTAGCTCACAACACCATATCACACTCCCCACTCCTAAACACTGAACATTCTTCTACTCTTAATCTTTCACCGTCTCTGCAGCTTATCTCTGGAACTCTCTACCACAACATGTCAGAGACTGTCGGACATTATCTAGTTTCAAAAATAAACTAAAATTGCACTTTTTCAATTCAAATTCCTTTCAATTATAAGCCATTTTCTCTTCAATAGTTTCGTAAAAAAATATATATTTCTTTCCCTTCCTTACCCCGTTTTTTTTTTTGTTCTCTTGATCACCAGATGAATTTATTATCATACCCCTTTTTATTGTGGATTTCATTTAATTTTCTTATTTTTTCTTCTTTTTTATTATTATTTCATTTCATTCCATTTGTTGTATTTTTCCTTACGTTTTCCCTATTAACTATTTGTACCGAGTTGTTTTTATTATATTCCAATTTTTAGATCTATACTTTACTTTCTTTTCCTATTATGGTATTATTTTCATGTTGTTTCGTGTCGATTTTGTTATGCTGTTATTATTATTTTTTGTAATATGTTAGTATTTTGTTCTTTAACTTTTTGTTGAATCTTCACTGCTTGTATACTTTGTGACCTGGTAGAGCGTAAAGGCGCGTCTCCACTATTAAACATTTAACAACAACATGTTAAACATAACATGTTGAATTTAACATGTATATGGACATTTCAAGTCTCAATTGACTTAACATGTTAACTAAGTATGTTGAATTTAACTCTTTTAACATGTTGGCGTGTTTTCCAGCAGAAATGGAAAACATGTCAAGTCAATTCATTTGCTCGTGCAGCGTCGGTACAGTTCGGCAAAGTTCGTATAGTTTCCATAGCAACAACTATAAGTTCCGATTTTGTGGCGCGTATCTTGATCATTTTTACACTATCATTGGTCCTTGGTGTTGGCTGTAAATTCGAAGTAATGGAGTGGACGAAAGAAAATACATTAGAATAAAATTAATGCACTGATGGAAAGACCTTGTTTGTGGGATGTGTCTGCAAAAAAATATACGGGCAAAACTAAGAGGGCCGACTGTTTTAGAGAATTGGAATTATTATTTAACTGTTCTCGAGAATACAATAGAGAGTTTTCGCACTCTCGTCGTATGCTAAACGTTAATGCTATGTTGACGTCAGTAATGGTCGTATTTGGTGATGTATGTTAACGTTCGTAAAACTTCGGAAAGAATAATTATACGATATTACCCACTCCTTTAACATCTATCATGTCGTAGGTCCTATGATAATCAACCGCGCTGTAATTTTTTTAATTGAGATGAAATGGCTGCTCTTAAATTGTGTATTTCTTTGATGTAACAGGAAGTATTTTTGCAGCACTATATTAAAATCGTGTTCTGACATTCTCAGCAAGTTTTTGAATCCAAATCGATACTGTGTTCAACTTTAAGCTCGTTTAGAATGTATCCTGCATAGTGTCTTACTAAGATATTGCCGCATCCACATTCTCATTTTCTTCCTTTTCAAAGCCTTGTAACAAGCAATAGAGGCAATTACAAAAGTCAGATCATCATCTGAGTCCATTGTCCAAGGGTTGAAAATAAAACACTATCTATATTAAAATCTCATATACTGTTTATGGTGGACTACGCAAAGAAAGCCAAGTTTAACATGTTTAACAGTGTGGACAAAGTGTTAAATGAAATTAGCATTAACATGTTCAATCAACATGTTGGGATGTTAACGGTAAACAATTTAACATTTAACATGTTGTTATTAAATGTTTAATAGTGGAGACGCGCCTTAAGAGAAGGCCCTATGACCCTAACTCTGCCAGTAAAAATAAATAAGTAAACAAACAAACAAGTAAGCAAGTTAAGTAAGTTATTCTTATGGACAGGAGAAACAAGTTGGATCGTGAAAACATGGAAAAGATTACTGTGTTAGAGTTTCATACTGTCGTGAAAGAAAATGAATTGTATGTATCAAATTGGTTTTAATTAAATTAGCAATGGTTGAGGAAATTACTAAGAAAATAAAGAGATTTTGTTTTCTTTTATGCCCTACAATTTGAATATTTCCCATTACATAGGCTAACTAATATGTTGTTTTTCATGGGATCCTATACTTTGGTAAATTTGCTGGCTCTTCAGCTTTTAGTGCATAATATATAAGTGAAATTTCCTGCATATTTATGTGCATATTTTAGAGTTTTTAGCACGTGTAATTCTCAACACTAGATATTACTATTTATACCTTTATTTCTACGAAATACTTTATTTACATTGCAGTAAATGGGATACGGTTATTATGAATGGCTTTCACAGCTAAAGTTTGAGCTCTAGAAACCACTTGTCAGATGTCAAATTTACATGACGTGAAACACTTGACACCATTGAACTTGATCCGTCCATATCAGTTTTACATTAAGATACTGGTAGTGCGGAATTTGCCTCACGTCAAAAATTTGATGCAAATAAACTTGATCCGTCCAGCCGAGCCCAAAACTAGCACAAATAAAGTTAATGTCGCTCTGTGTGTGCAATAATGTTGGCCACTAGCGGCTTAGTATAGTGTATGAACGGACGGAAATTTCACCTGAGAACTTACGAAGTTTGTCCCAAACCTAAAATGAATTGGGAAGCCATTGTTTTAATTATAACTTTTATTTTTTTTTTTAGCTGTTGAATATAAGTACAAAAGTTTCACAATAATGTTACAGTAAAATAGGTGTGTCACTGGTATAATAATCCACACCTCCTCTACCAAATTTATTTTTAAGAGAAAATCAATTTAAACATAATATATAAAATATAACTCACTAAGTGAATACTTGTACAGGGACATCATTTTATTTTTACTTCAATTTTTATTGTACCTAAGTTTTTGAATGTACTTCACCCCCACCCCTTCTACTAATGAAGTACAACCGTCCTCCACACAGATCCAAGACCGCATAAACAGTCATAGTAGCCTTACGGGCATAGTAAACTGTACGTTCCAAAAATATGTTCGCGTTTTCCAGCGACGAAAGAGCTTTCAATATTGCATCATTTTCCATTTGCATACGTCACATCCAGGTTTCTCCCACCTGCTTCTATTCGCCTCTCTGTAAATGCAAGTGGCTGGGCTGTCTTAGCTCTTTTCTGAGAACGTTAATTTCTGTTAGAAATTGGACGTCTACGTAATATTATATCCATACAATTGTATAAAAATAACTTAAATAAAAGGGTCTCGTTAAGTAATTAGCACTCACATGATTTCCTCCCTTTCTACGACGCTGCGACGTAACCACTTGGACGGACAGTAGATAGCATGTCTGAGTAATTTTATCTTTTCGGATCGGGCAGAAGTGAAGATTGAATTTACAGTACGTAAGGTCTCTTTTATAGAGTAGGTACAGAATTATTTCAACATGAGTTACTGATGCGAAATACGAAACTGGTAATTGGAATTACGTACAATAGTCTATAGTGCGATAATATGCACATTAGAACTGAAGCCTGTATCGAAATGAACGGCCACCATTTTAAAAAATGTGTTTAAATATCAATATTACGATTAATTTTTAATTTATCTTCATTCTCTATAGCGTACGCTAATGTGTTGTAGACAGTATAATCTACACTGCATAATGAATACGTCCGCATGGAAAGCTCAGTTCGTGAGTAAAAACACTCATTGTTAATACTGTACTGTATTTTGATTAAACAAAATCCTAATGAAAATGATGAAACTCAATAGCGCGATATTTCCTAGTTTACGTAAAAGGATTAACTACTTTTCTTCCCTCCTATACCTAGTGAAGTGATTTATTTGTATATTACGCCAGTATCATCGAGCTCCAGTCGTGGAAGGGGATAGCAAACGGTGTTTCCGGTTCTTAATCGTTGATCCAAAGGTATAGCCAGATTAATATTAGAAATGTTAGTAAAAATAAAATGATGTCCCTATGTAAATTATTTTTACTTGCTTACAAATGGCTTTTAGAGATCCCGGAATTTCATTGCCGCCCTCACAAAAGCCCGCCATAGGTCCATATCCTGAGCAAGATTAATCCAATTCCTAGCATCATATCCCACCTCCCTCAAATCCATTTAATATCTTCCCATCTACGTCTTGGCCTCCCCAAAGATCTTTTTTCCACAGGTCTTCCAACTAATACTTTATACGGATTTCTGAATACACGCATATGTGCTAAATGCTCTGACTATCTCAAATGTCTGAATTTAATGTTCCTAATTATGTTAGGTGAAGAATACAATGCGTGCAGTTCTGCGTTATGTAGTTTAACTTTCACCATTATCCTGTAACTTCATCCCTATAGGCGATTGTTTTACATTTTTACATTTTCTGGAGGTCCACAGCCAAGAATACATAAATTGTTAAATATTCCACATTCTTAACAAAGATTGGTATATGATTTCGAGATGAGCAAATGCTGGGTAGGCCTAACTTTCGGTGCTGGACCCCGGACTCATTTCACCGGCATTATCACCTTCATCTCATTCAGACGCTAAATAACCTAAGCTGTTGATAAAGCGTCGTAAAATAACCTACTAAAAATATATATGATTTCGAAGGGGGTAATTGTATTACCCACCCCCCTTGGTATTAGTATGTTGTAATAAACCTTGATATCAGGAAGGTTAATGGCCCGTAATGGCGAAAATGTAAAAATAGCCAGTTATTCAAATTGTCAACAAGGAAGAAATGTATATCCTACCATCACCATCATTATCATTATTATCATCATCAAGGCAGCACAATATGTCAAAATGGGAAAGGGACATGGTGAGGAGATAGTAAAAGACTTAGGGTGGAAATCTCTCAAATCAAGGCTACGAAAAACCAGACTCACCGCATTGTTTAAGGCACAAATGGGACACAAACCATGGACCGACATCAATGCTAGATTAGCAACACCATCATACTTAGGCAGGGCAGATCATATTAGGAAGTTCAAATGTAGGAAACAAAGAACGGACGTGGCAAAATTTTCCTTTGTTAACCGCACAATAGTAGACTGGAACAGCTTACCTGCGGCAATCTTTCAGGGGGGTCCTCTCAAAATCAATACATTTAAGGAAAGGTTGAGAAGATTAGACTGAAAATGTAATTTTAGGCCAGTGTGGTTATCTAAGTTGTCATGTAATTAATTAAGTTGATATGTAATTAATTAAGATGATATGTAATTTAGTTGATATGTAAATAAATTAAGGTGATATGTAAAGTAAGATGATATTTAATTAAGTTGATTTGTAATTAATAAATTAAGGTGGTATGTTATAACTTAAATTGGTAATTAAGTTAGGTTTACTTTTGCTTATTGTAGGCGTTATTATAGAATAGTTTTTATTTATAATCCTAGGTTTATTGCAACTATTTATTTATAGTTTGAAATAAATTTTAGGTTTATTTAATTTAATTTAATTTAATTTTATTTTTATTTATTTTTTTATTTTCCTTTTATTGCTGTAATTATTGTATAACTGTAATGGTATTATTGTATATTATACAGGGTGTTTAAAAAATACGGGGCATAATTTCAGGTATGTATTTCCCACATGTAGACAATCAAAATAGTTCATTACAACATGTGTCCGGAAATGCTTTGTTTCCGAGTTATGGCCTTCACAATATTGAAATTCACCGGAACGTTTTTCTTTCCGCAGGTCGTTGCCGTCAAAGGAGACATTAAGATGGCACTCTAACAGTTCATTCCGAGGCGAAAGTTACATTCAGTGTTGTGTAGGCGTTAGACTGTGCGACATGTATTCAAATCAAGAGCTGGCAGAGATACACTTCATGTACGGTAAGGCGGACGGCAATGCTGCGCTGGCTCGTCGTTTGTACCAGGAGAGGTACCCACAGCGACAATGTCCAGATCGGAAGACATTTGTACGTCTCCATTACCGTCTGTGCGAGTATGGAAAATTTAACTCTCCTGGTTTGGGAAGGGGACGACCAAGATCTACAACTCCAGAAGTACAGGAGGAGATTCTGGAGGCTGTGAACATGACTCCTTCTATCAGCACACGAAGGGTAGCGTTGCAAGTCTATGTTCCTCATACGACTCTCTGGAGACTGTTGAAAGAGTAGCCTATCAATTGTATCCTTATCATTTGCAACGTGTACAGGCCCTGTCACCAGCAGATTACCCTGCACGAGTTAGGTTGTCAGTGGTTCTTGCAGCTGTGTGGTGTAAATCCGAACTTTCCTACCCTAGTATTATTTACAGATGAAGCACAGTTCACACGAGATGGCATAACAAATTTCCACAATCAGCATGTATGGGCGTATGGGCAACTGTTCCATCTCATCACCAGGTGCGGTTCTCCCTCAACATGTGGGCCGGTATCATTGGTGATCGATTAATTGGACCCCATGTACTTGTAAACATACTTACGGGGCAGGCGTACACAAACTTCCTGGAAAACACCATACCTCATATTTTAGAAGACACTCCACTGATGAATCGTCAACACATTCACTTCTTGCATGATGGCGCTCCTGCACACTTCAGTCGTACGGCTCGCCGGTACTTGGATCGAAGGTTTCCTGATCGATGGATAGGTAGAGGTGGCCCAATTGCTTGGCCTCCACGCTCACCTGATCTGAACCCTCTCGATTTATACTTGTGGGGCCATTTAAAATCATTGGTTTATTCGTCTCCGGTGCCTGATTTGGAATCCCTTCGGAATCGAATTATGGCATGTTCTGAGGACATACGCAATACTCCTGGAGTTTGGGATCGTGTTCGCAGGTCAAGGAGACATCGATGTGAGGTCTGTATTCAAGCAGGAGGTGGAGATTTTGAACATCTTCTGTAATGACAACGACCTGCGGAAAGAAAAACGTTCCGGTGAATTTCAATGTTGTGAAGGCCATAACTCGGAAATGAAGCATTTCCGGACACATGTTGTAATGAACTATTTCGATTGTCTACATGTGGGAAATACATACCTGGAATTATGCCCCGTATTTTTGAAACACCCTGTATATCACTGCCACCGGGTGTATAGTGTTAATACATACATACATACATACATACATACATACATACATACATACATACATACATACATACATACATACATACATACAAAGTGCTTAATCAATTTGTAAAATCTATAAACTTGTGACAAAACAGCAACTAATATAATGTAAAACATAAATGTGTGATAAAAAAGCAACTAAAAGTGAGTTTAGAAATTTGTGACATGAACAGGCACTACTACAGTGTTAAAAATATGTGACAGAACACGGACCGTACATACTGTACACAGACATTTTAAGTTAATTAGGATGACAAATTGTAAATATTGTATATATTTGTACTACATAGAAAGTGAAAGCATGTAGTATTACTTAGGTAATGGGGCATACTGTAATTATTAAAAAAATACATACATACATACATACATACATACATACATATCATCGTCCATAATTCATCAAGCATTTAATCTTAGTGTGTGTTAATTCTTCCTTTGGTTGTGGTGAACATCTCGAAGTTGAGTGTAGACTTCCGGATAGACAATGAACATATGTATAATTGCGGAAGCGAAGAATATTTTGTTTGTAGAGAATTGGTTAATTTGGAATTGCTTATGTTTTGTAATGTAAACGAACTCAATAGTGCCCGAAGCAGAGGTCAATGTTCATTACACACAATGTACGCGCGCTCACCGTGTCTGGGTTTTGTTGTGTGTCGGGTGGAGCGGAAAAAGAAATCAAAACATTGTGTCGGATATTTGAGCCAACTCCAAACTCAACAGACCAAGTAGTGGCTTCCCCTCTAGCTTCTTAGTCTTACATTCGTTTACAAACAATACTCCATCTCCGTCCAAATTGCATTCCCCTTTCGGTCGTTTAGGAATTCTTTTAACAGGATTCTTTAAATTAAGTGACAGTCTGTAGTGATAGAATTACTTCTTAGACAGCCATTCCTAAAATAGAACTTTTAAACTGTTACAAATCGAGTACTATACGGTAGCGTGCGAAAAGTACTTTTAACATTGGCCTTGAACTCGTTACGCCGATTGTCAATTGTTTCCCAGCAGATGTTACATGGCAGCATTCGCAACCGATCAATAAAGCGGCTTGAACAATGCCTGGCCTAATATTTTAAATTGCTGTTTTTGGTTAACCCTTTGATGCACGCATTTGGGAGGGAAAGAAAAAATTGTGTTTGCTATGAAATTAAACTTTTATTTGTCTAAGTGAAGTGCCTCAAATTTAAAGAATTTGAAAAACTTCCCTTTTTGACATAGAAAATGGGTGGTTTCATGGTAAAACCACTATGCAATATTGCAGAACACAATGCCTTCAAACTTATTGTGAATGACACAAAAGGAAACAGTTTCTGGTCTCATTAAGGCAAAGTGCCATTTCACATGTGTTGCAGTCCCATTTACTCATGTGTGTTTGAACTTCAGTGCTGCAATAAGCACAGGCATATGTGCCATCTTGTCGAATCTTTTCCCATATGGGACAGTTGGCTTGAAGTGGTGCACAGGTTTTAGTACTGTCTTTCTCCCTCTAGGTTTTAGAAATTAGCTGCTACCAAACCATCTACAACAGCCAACCTGAAATTCTTCAGAGTCAGTTCTCCACCTTCACCTCTCAACGAATATACCAAGAAGGCATTAGCCACAGTGACATAACAAAATTCCAGAAAATGCTGTGCCACTATTTTCTGCATTTTCAATTAATCTCGTAGAAGGGCTTCAACATATCAGCTTTGTCAACATAACCCATATGTTTGTTGTAGTCCTTCACGAGTTGTGGACAAACAATTTCAGTGGTTGTTCTATTATTCTCTTTCCTTGAAACAGTGGCGAAAATAGATGGATCGTGGTAATTAGAAAGGAAAAGAATGGACCTTCTATCCTTCCACTTGAGCCAGGACACTCCAGCATATGACGTACGGTTATCACTCTCACCACGTTTCATGTCGCGGTCTCTTCTTTCGTCGTGTGGTAAACCAATACGCCCATGTCTAACTGTACCACATGCATAGATATTTTGCTGGCGTAGAGACATCATCAGATTCAAACTTGTGAAAAAGTTGTCATAAAACACTTTGTGATTGTCACCAACCATCTCTTCCTTGTAGCCATGATGAATAAGTTGGCACAAAAATGGAACACTTTGTTGGATATGGTAAGCATAACTATCCTTTTTGCATGGTGGTTACGTTTTGAAACCACCACATTATTTCTATATTGACGCCACATGTGTCTAAGAAATTACAATCTTGTTACTGAAATATGTTCTGAAAGACCGAAAAACAAATAATACTACTTACGTAACTGTGATATTTTAGCATACAACTGAAATAAAAGCAAGTAGCGAGTTTTCCACACCCCAACTATACACAACAACATCGACCATCTTAGTGAACAGGCTGACCAACAAATATAGGGAAAATAACATTCTTCTACAGTTACTAGGGATCAGTGAACGCTGCACAGTAGTTTTGAAATAAAAACCACTCTGTAAGTAGGCGGGAAACTCAAATGTAAAAGGTGGTTACGCACTGTAACCACTGCGCTTCAAAGGGATAAGGAATGTACACGAAGTAAATTGGTTGATCAACTGTTTTATTGAAAACTGTGAGATAATAAATAATTGAATGTAATTGAATCAGACGGAGCTAAAAGGAATTAAGTCACTTTTGACAACTTTTCAGGAGAAGCAAAATATATTCCACTAATAACACAAATATTATATTATGTTATAGAAGACAAAAGAATATTTAAAAGTCTTAGTTCCTTCTTCCATCGTTCGATGCGCATGACACGACCCTCACAAGTATTAACATTGTAACTCACTTTCTTCCATTTTTCAGGAGAAGCAATTGAAGTTTTAAAATGTCCGTGTAAATCAGTGTATACAGATAGTAACAATAAGATTTTACATACGATTGGGAACGTTTAGAGCTACAATGATAGTACTGGAAGAAGAAGAAATAATTTAAGACCATATTAACTAGCATAACTCAAAACCATAAAAAATTGAGTTACAATGTTAGTATTTGGGAGGGTCGAGTTGTTCAAATTGTTGCATAACCCAAAACTTCATATTTTGACTTAATTCCTTTTAGCTCCGACCGATTCAATTATAAGAAATTAGAGAGCAACAAATTTTGAACCGGAGAAACCTCGATATGCAGTCGAATGCTCTACCACTCAGCTATTACACCGGTTTTCTTTAATATATTAAAGTTCACTATTACATTGAGCTAGAATTCAGCAGTGGAGAAGTCAGGGAATTATCTTTTTACCAGAACGGACGAACGTCTGTCTAAAAAATATTGTACGACACACATGTAAAAAATTATTTTACGTTTATAGTATTGCTACATATAATAAAATGCCATTTTAAGACACATCGTAAATATCTTTATGTGTAGCAATTGCAGCACCAGTAGTAATCTTATTTAGTTTTTTTAGTAGGTTACTTTACGACTCTTTATCAACATCTTAGGTTATTTAGCGTCTGAATGAGATGAAGGTGATAATGCCGGTGAAATGAGTCCGGCGTCCAACACCGAAAGTTACCCAGCATTTGCTCGTATTGGGTTGAGGGAAAACCCTGGAAAAACCTCAACCAGGTAACTTGCCCCGACTGGGAATCGAACCTGGGAATCTTATTTAGAAACTCTTCAATTGAAGAAGTTATTATTCGGCTTCGAAGTTCAGCGCAGTCGAGGAATGGCTTATTATATGAGCCATTCAGAGCAGAAGTGGTGTTAGTCAAAAATGGGTAACGAGGGTTAAAGTAAACATTATGTAAAATACAGCGCAAAGAAGGAATTAATATTCACTTTATTTAAACTATTAGTAGTCGGTGGATAGCAAGAAAGACATATTAATTGCTACTTTGAGCTGTATTTTACAGAATTTTTACTTTAAACCTCATCACCCAATTTTGACTTACATCACTTTTGCTCTGAACGGCTCATATGTTGTGCATTAGTATTAGTGCGAGTATTATATTATGACTCAGCACATAGCACATCTCAAACTGGCGGATCAAGGCCAAGCAATGGAAATTAGACTTATTAGGAATCAAAGGTAATGCTTTAAACTTAATAAAATCGTATCTCAAAGACATAATTGACATAACGAAAATTGACAGTTATTCAAGTGAACCTTCAATTGGACGGAGTAACACAAAATAATAAGCCAACCGAAAATAAAAAAAATGAGATATTTGCACAAATCTGTTGATGGCAGGCTAATTATCTCGAAAAAAAAATCAAGAATGCAATATCTGAATTTTGCTGCTATTTATAAGCAAAAATTTCTTTATTGCACAAAATTTATTTATTTATTTTGCTTTTAAATATTAATCCAATTGCTGGTCTCTTATTAAAAATCGGTTAGACTTTTTTGTATTATTTGTGCTATTTTTGTATTATTTGTGCTATTTTTTGTAATAGTATGAATGCTATAATAATTATTGCATAAAATGTTTTATAAAAAAACAGATTTATTTCAATGTCCAATATCTCGAAACAGGTTTTTGGCGCTTGGTCTCTTATTGCGTAACTCCGTCCAATTATTAACAATAGGTGTTCCCCAAGGCACGGTTCTTGGCCCTATTTTATTATTAAAAATTGAATTACAACAATACAATGGTGTTCATTATTCTTATACAGATAACACAGTTTTACTTTTTGGTGGAAAAGCCTGGTATGATACATTAACAATTCAAATAATGGACTTAAATTAATAAAAAAAATGGTTTGACATAAATTATCTTTCTATCAACGAAAATAAAAAACATAATTATTCCAGTCTCATTATGTGAAAAATGTAGCAAACCTCCTACGTTTATATTAAGTATTAAATTACATCACTCTGATTGATGCCTTATACAATGTAAATGTCCGATTATTAAGGAGTCCTCTAAAGTTAAATATTTATGCATAATTTTCGACAATCATTTAAAATGGAACCAACACATTAATTACCTTTGTAATAAATTACGTAAAATAATATATTATTCGTTTTATAGAGGAATTACTTATCAATAAGTTTATTACGTCTAATATACTTAACCTCTTACTGCATAGGACAGTTTTGCACACAATGGTTTAATATTCAAATGACTTAAGTAGTTTTCTCTTTCTCAACTGATGTCATATACGGTCAAATCCAGTTATGACAGTGTGCCCAGCGAATAGGGATTATAAAGAATGGACACTGAGCGAATTTTCCTGTGTTTCGTTTCTCTGTGCGCCAGCGGTTAGTTCCACTTTCAAGCGCTAGAGGTAGTGTAATCGAGCATACGTTAAGATAATAATTATTGAGAATAGAGTTGAGACACAGGATCCAAACATCGCCTACCTTATTGCATAATCCAGTAACGCTTTGCTTCAAATAAATTCAAGTTAACAGCTTTTCCTTATTTCTCAGTGACAAACTAGTTGTAATAATAATATTTTATATTTCAGATATAATACATTATATTATAAAATAATGTAATACATTATAAAATTAAGTATCGAATTCGTTTAATATTTGTATAATAATATAATATAGGTATATGGTTTTACTTCTCGTAAGAGTTTTGTTTTTCCATTTTCAGCGCTATCAAATCATTACATAATATTTTAATTGTTGTTGGGGTCAACGTCTCAACTCTCATTATAAAGGAACTCTAGAGTCTAGACATTACAGTTAATGACGGATTTATTATTTTATGGATCCAATAGACTACACTGTTGCTTTTTTTCTTTAGACATCATCCTGATTGTGCTGCATTTTCAAAATTGTCTCATAATAATCTCTTTCTATTATCTAATATAATTTGAAATATATTAACATTCTATGTATTTTAGTTTAATTCTGCTACACAGTTTATTTCAGTGTTTAATTAATAGTTCATAGTATTTTGTTGTTTAATTCGTAAATAACTCTTGTATACATGTAACTCTCATCTAAATCAAATTGTTGAATTCTTTGTAAGTTCATGCATATGTATATACACTTTTTGCTGGTTGTGTGGAAGAGAAGGCCTTACGGCCTTAACTCTGCCAGCTAAAATAAATCATTATTATTATTATTATTATTATTATTATTATTATTATTATTATTATTTATTTTGAGTACATAATGTACCTAGATGTATTAATTGTATGTGCTATATTTCCGCTGTGTCGACTGCTAGCTGGTGTGATGTCAGCGCCAACTCTAGGGAGAAAGCAGAATCTCACGCTTTAGCTGGCTTGAAGGTCATTGAAATCAGTCCGGCTACATCAAAGTTACCGACGCGAAGTGTCCATTCTTTATAATCCCTATTTGCTGGTGTGCCCAGTATGCAGTTTGAAATATTAGGCCTTACTTACTTACAAATGGCTTTTAAGGAACCCGAAGGTTCATTGCCGCCCTCACATAAGCCCGCCATCGGTCCCTATCCTGTGCAAGATTAATCCAGTCTCTATCATCATATCCCACCTCCCTCAAATACATTTTAATATTATCTTCCTATATGCCTATATGCTTATATTATAAGTTATATGAATATAAAATCGGTATGTGCCATATCTCTCCCAGTATGCGGAAAGGGGTTACGTTTATTTCAATCGCTAAGTTGGCCTGGTGGGCGAGTTGGTATAGCGCTGGCCTTCTATGCCCAAGGTTGCGGGTTCGATCCCGGGCGAAGTCGATAGGATTTAAGTGTGCTTATGCCAAATTTTTTCTGGTAGAATAAACATGCTGTTCTTCATATTTGTTACCGTTTAAATGATAATATTTTCATTAGAGTGTATTTATATATTTATTCAGTTAAAAAGGAAAGGATGGTCTGCACGAGATCCAAACTAGCGACCGAGTCTTGCAATGAACATAGTTCAGGTCTTGCTGTTAAAAATGCCTCAGTATAAGAAGGTACCGGTAAGCCTACTCATCACTCAGTCCGTGTTACATGGAAAGCAGTATTTTAATTGCGTGGTAGTGTGTTAAATTCCAATTTTCTCTGGAATCTAATTAGTAATACCACCATTCACGAGAGTATAGTGACTTCCCGAACTTAGAGGCATTTCCTATCAGAAGTTACGGGTAAGGAACACGAGCTGGCTTGCGATCACGAGCTGCCGAAGTAATGGCGTAACTTCAGCGCGACGTGTGCCAAATGCTGGTTTTATAATGACTTGGCGTCTTATATACTGGTAGATTATTCTTTACGACGAAATGTTTTTGGAGACATTCGCGGCTTGGTCCACGTGGTTCAAATGCAACCTCGATCATCAACCTGCTATTCCTATTTACGTCATACTTAGGGCGTACTTCAACGATCTTAAAAATAACATTAAAAGAATGAGAAGTAAAATATCAGTTCGAAATTAAAAGGACCAGATTGTGCGAAACTATTGTGTTTATAAAATAATATCCCTACATTGTACAAGTACAGTTGTCGACCTGGTTGGCGAGTTTGTATAACGCTGGCCTTCTATGCCCAAGGTTGCGGGTTCGATCCCGGGCCAGGTCGATGGCATTTAAGTGTGCTTAAATGCGATAGGCTCATGTCAGTAGATTTACTGGCATGTAAAAGAACTCCTGAGGGACAAAATTCGGTCACATCCGGCGACGCTGATATAACCTCTGCAGTTGCGAACGTCGTTAAATAAAATATAACAAGTGCAGTTACCCAAAGACACTGCGCATGATCGGCGAGACAGAGATACATAATGTAATGTGTAATTGAGTTTCTTTTAAATTCACTCTATTTGACAATCAAATTAATTTAATTTGATATATTTCCGTCTAATGACAGGCCTACCTAATTGATAAAAGAACAAATATTACAACATATAAGGTAATAATTTGTTTTTAATCTGAATTTCTTTGCAAACGTTTTCGCCTCATTGGCATTTTCAGGCAATGAACTATACAATATCTAAACATTGTGCATGTTAATTAAAATATTTAGTTACAAAAGTGATTAGCAATGAAATAAAACATGTTGAAACATTTGATAAACTAGGTTAATATAAATTCATATGAATGTTAAAATTAGGTAGCTCTTATACAGTGCGTTCAACTTAAGACGCAACCCTGGTCACGGCAGGCGGACGGGCGATAGGCCGTTCTCTACAGCGTGGATGAGCGCCGTCTTGAATCACTAAGTGATTACTAGGGCCAGGAAGTTCATGCCCTAATAACCTACTAAATATGCATGCAAGTATGCATTTAAAACCTTAAAATATGTCAATAAATATGCACTAATAAAATTCTATATTTCTTGATTTAAATAATAATAATAATAATAATAATAATAATAATAATAATAATAATAATAATAATAATAATAATAAGCTATAAATGAAATACAGTAAAACCCCGATTATCCATCATCCTATTAACCGACTGGCGGATTATTCGACTGTCTTTCTCTTTATTTGTTTTTGCTACAGAAATATAATATGAAGTATTATACATTATACAGTGCGATCTAAAAGTTTCTCCGCAGCTCTATTAGCTCTAGTAACCATAGAATACAACCCTGTAGAAAGTTAGCACTCCCCCATTCAATCCGGTTTGACAACCTCACACCCCCAGTCCATCATATGCTTAGCGGCCAGTGCTGCCACTTGATTTCTCTACCAAATATACTTGAATTCTTTGCCTAGTGGATTCTCGGCTACACAAGCACTGCGGAGAGACTTCTTGATCGCACTGTATTAGCACGTTACTTTTCCTGGAGAGGGTTATTACAAGACTCTAACCTTACACAGTATAGTCTACTGTCGTACTGTATAACTTCTACTGGGTGTTCAGTTCAAAATGTGTCATGGCTCGCTGTATGTCGTGATGTGGCTATCCGATGAGCCTAGAGAATTCAATCTTCCTACACTTCCGCAAAGGCGTATTACCTAAATGCGAGAGAAGTTGCCTAGCAAGTACGGCGTTCATTCTGAAGATTACTTACCGATACGTACGGTAACGCCAGTAGTGGCAAGAATGTGAACTGTTTGGAAACACGTACTGAAGTGATTTTTTTTCTTACTGTCGGGATATGGGGGAGAGGGTTAAGACGATTACTTACGTATTTGTTGACATTAACTTGGACGGTCAACATGGACACGGAGCATTTTGATTTGTGTTGTGGAATGTTGCCGTACGCAATCGATGATAACAAATACCCTGCGTACGACTTGCCCGCGCAAAACACAGTTCGACAGAGGTTATGGTAGCACACAGACTTTACAGACCGCCATCTGTTGCTACGACATTCAAGTTATACCGTACACGTTCTCAAGTTCAGATTGAACGCCTTGATTAATAGGCAACTTCTCTGACATAAAAGCTGAAACTCGCTTCAAATCGCTGACTCACAACAGTAACGTCATGACACACTTTGAAATGAACACCCAGTATAGGCCTATAAAATGTTTTCCACCCTTAACAAAAGAAAACGTGTTGTGCTAAGTATAAAAAATTGCAAATAACTCAGTGGTTTGGGGAAAGAGAAACTGTGGCTCATCTCAGAATACGAAATTGAAGTCTCAACTGTGTGCAATTTAATATAAATCAAGAATAAAGTGTATAAAGAACGTATAGTAAATACACAACACGAGACCTCCACTATTCCTGTCTTTCCACAGAAAGCTATTACAAGGAATTTTCTTGCCCCTTAAATGTCCGTTGTTAGGCCTAACAACCAGACTTAAATCAGAATTTTTGATCTACTACCCAGCTTGTTCATTACAAGGTCATAGAGGAATTTACGAAAGTGTAAGCATTATTCACTAAATTTACGAAATTCTTTTATGGTACGGATTATCCGATTTTTTCTATTAACCGTTCAGTCCATCCCCTTCATAACGACGGATAATAGAGGTTCTACTGTAACATTATACGACAAACTAGATGAGATTAAATTTACATTTAATTTTATTGTTGAGAGTGGCACACTACTGTGCCATGAGATTCGCTAGGTGTGCCGCGAAAGTTTCAATACTTTTCTAGTAAAAATAATTATAATAATTTCACTCAATTCCAATTGTCAAAAACAGAATATGTTTGATGAAAGAGTAATGGAACTGAGAAAAATTCTCTGCGGCGCCGGGATTTGAACCCGGGTTTTCAGCTCTACGTGCTGATGCTTTATCCACTAAGCCACACCGGATACCACCCCGGCGGCGGACAGAATTGTCTCTGATTAAGTTCCAACTCTTGGGTTCCCTCTAGTGGCCGCCCTCTGCACTACGTCATAGATGTCTATGAACATAGGACCGAAGTCCGCACATGTGCTGAGGTGCACTCGTTATGAGTGACTGGTTGGCCGGGATCCGACGGAATAAGCGCCGTCTTAAATCACGAAGTGATTTACGCATATCATATATATTATTTTAATGTACCGAAGTACATATGATATTTCCATGCCGATATTCTGCGTCATCATACGATGAAAGAGTAATGGAACTGAGAAAAATTCTCTCTTGAAAATGCGGACTTCGGTCCTATGTTCATAGACATCTATGACGTAGTGCAGATGGCGGCCACTAGAGGGAACCCAAGAGTTGGAACTTAATCAGAGACAATTCTGTCCGCCGCCGGGGTGGTATCCGGTGTGGCTTAGTGGATAAAGCATCAGCACGTAGAGCTGAAAACCGGGTTCAAATCCCGGCGCCGGAGAGAATTTTTCTCAGTTCCATTACTCTTTAATCGTATGATGACGCAGAATGTCTGCATGGAAATATCATATGTACTTCGGTACATTAAAATAATATATAGAATATGTTTGATTTTGAAAATCCAAACTATGCATTTTTATGCAATATAAAATCAGTTTTAATGAGCTGAAACGCGGAAATATGCCACAATAATATAAATATAATGAAATATTATGCATTCACAAAAATGCCAAAGTATGAAAAAATATGCTATATAAAATTTTGTTTGATAAACTTAAATGTTGATGATTCAAACTTTTTTGAAGCCAGAACAGTTCCGCGGACCACCTTACTCTTGTTCTCTTCGAAAGCAAATTTATCATTTTTGTAACATATTTTAATACCAATATACTTATATTTTAAAATAGAATTAATTAATTATAATACTTTTCTAATTATATTTAAGCCAATCATAAGTAACTTATAACAAATTCTGTGCATTGTTGATTCATCGCTTGCCTGTTTGAAATCTTTCTTATGTGGTACACGCTAGTAGTTGTTTATGTCTCTGTTAAATAGTGCCCATCATGAATAATGGAAAACTGGCTTCGATCCGGACCTTTGAAAAGAAAGGAACATGGAGATACGTCTCATTTAGGCAGTGCTAATAGTTCAGAAGCTGTGTGTGAAGAAATATATTAATTATAGTGCCATTAAAGAAATATCTAGTCCTAGTGGCAGGTATTCAAAGAAAAAATACTTTCGTAAATATGACAAGAGTTATTTGTAACGTGGATTTACTTGGTGTGGCAATGAGAGTGAATCAAAACCTCGGTGCGTTGTTTGTTATGAAGTGCTATTAACAAAGTCATCAATGCATGAAAAGGTTCGGTACTTTGGTCCTCTGTTACGAATTCGGGTGGTTCCTGGCTGGGTTACAGGCTCGGCGCCAGATATGCAGGGAAAAGATGGCGAGAAAACTCACGTTCATAGTGCTTTAAATCCCTCTTTTGTTGCTGAGACTAGAGTGGGAAGTGGGTAGACGGGTAGGGTAAGAAATTTCATAATATATTAGTACTGGGAGAAAAAGCGAAAGGCAATTGCCATGTGTCATTTCCAAACTCTGAGATTTTCAGCTATAGTGTGATATGCAATTCGTTTGAATTTTATTTTTTCTTCTGTCTTTTTTGAAGGACCACAAGGGCAGAACTCTAGGCCCACAGGTGATCCGCGGACCATAGTTTGAGAAACGGTCTGAGCTCACTTCTTTCTTCTTCTGTAAAATACTTTCTCGACATTTTGTAAAATTTGGGCTCTATAGTATTTACTTCTGTATTTGTCTACGATAATAATGCCGATGTAAAAATTTGAAGGTGATCGAAAACAATTGAATGTGCGAAAGCGCCCACGTCTAGCCATGTTGCCATATTTGTCTCGATGTCAAGGGAATGCTCAATGCATATGAGCTATTACATCTCAAATCGACCGAAATATAGATAAAATTGACTTTACAATTTCTAATTACAATGAAACATTTTTGTACGTAGAGAACTGTGATACAATGCTTTGTGCAAAGTTTGAGACGTCAAACTTCATAGTGTTTAAATTACAAATATTTAAATTTATCGTATTTTCATAAAATTTGCAACTTTAAACTGTTGTAGCTCCTAAACCCTTTCACCTAATGATCAAAATCATGGTTTATTTTGATGCTGAGAAATTGAAGTTTATATTAACATATAAACAGATTTTCTTACTTTTTTATGGAAATTGAGAAATTTAGATTTTTCCTCATTAAGACGCCTTTGGCTAGGAAAAATATTTAAAAAACATATAATTAGATTCCACAGTGAAAATACAAATTAACACATTTTTTTACTGATGGTATGTTGATAAGAGAGTATTGAAAATATCAAATAAAGAAAATAAATAGTACGCGCGTGAAGTAACCAGCTGATTGTGAGACGGGAGGTAGCCCCGAGACAAGCAAGGCCAGGAGACAAACACGTAATGTGTTGTCTAGCAGAGCATGGCTGTGCTAGCTTCATCACAGGTTTTCATAAACACAGGAGTAAAATGACGCCTAACGCTCGCTTATCTTCAGCTCTCGGCCAGTGCGTGCGATATTCGACGTTCAAGTCTAGGCGTGTGAAAAGAATCTATTTAATACCCTCGAAACTTATTGCCGAACCACTAAGCAAACAATGCCGAATCCCTCTTAATAATGCAAGGCTTTTTCTCAATATTTTTTTACATTTTTACAAATGGCCAAAAAGCCTAAAAGCAAGTAAAATCAGATTATCTGTCTCTCTGTGTACAATAAAAATAAGGATTACTTCTTAACATAACCTACCAAATGTCAGCTTCAAAATGAGCTCTCGTTCAATGTTCTGCAGTAAATGGTTCCAGAGTTCTAAGCGCTGAAAGAGGCTTGTTTTTATAAAATACGCTAAATTTGTCGCTCAATAATACGAAAACCGTTTGACTTTCGATAGTATATTTTTGAAAATGCACTCTCCTCAGCACCTTGTACTGTATAAATATAGAAAAAATTAGAGTATTAAAAAATGCGAGTTTTTTAACTGATCGATTTCATATGGAATAGCCCCAATGAAAGATTAGTGTCTCTCTCCAATACGATCTAAAATAAGTGCTAAGGAAACGCTCATTACTTCAGTGTTTCCTTATTTTATAAATGACGACTATGAATTCGACCCTACGTGTCGGTATATCCCTGATGCAGGGGAGAATTTGCTTTATTCTGTGAAAGATCCGGTGTTCAATTTGACAGGAGGCTGAATGCACCTTGGAACCGTCCTTGAAAGTTCTTAAAAAAAAATCCGGCCGCGAACCCGGGATATTAATGTCCGCAGTCTGTTGCTCTACCAGTGGGCTGCTGCGCCTCCACCGATTTGTCGTTAAAATTTCGAAATGAAAGTTTTCCTCATGTTGAAGGTTTAAAGCATAAACATCCGCAGTGCGTACCTGTCTTACGCGCGGTCAACGGAAACGATTTGTAAACACGATTTGTCAGGATCGCAATAACATCCATGTCCACATGAACAACCGGACGCCTGGTGCGCGACGGTTAGAACGCAGCTTCGTCGTTGGGTCGAGTCTTTGGTTGTATTGAGTGCTTTTGAGTTCGCAGTGCGATGTCCTGTCATTTCTTGGGTGATGATGACCTGTATCACAAGTCTTATACCACAAGATTTACTAAAAAATGTCATTCACCCGGTTCTCAGCGGTTCTCCCGAACATCTTGTTAAATTTGTCGCAGTTCCTAGAACTGGTTTTGGAATGTTTTAAATAAAAAAAATATTTTTGTAGGTAGAATGAACATTAATTTTGCATGAAATTATCTCCCTTTTTTATATCGTAGTAAACAACATAAAGAAACAGTACTGCTCGAAGCGATTATATTTAATATCATATTGTTCAGAGGTCTGCATCGGACATTTTTGCTCGAGCGCCAAGTAGTTCATAGCATAATCCGATAGGTAGCGCACATGCATGATGAGTAAAATTGTCACGAGCGATAAATCCTCGAACGGTATAAGCCGAGCGTTAGACATTCGTTCTTGTTACAGCCATGAACTGTGTAGTAACATCATAGATATTTATCATTTCAAAACTTTGCAGTGTTTAACTAACCTCTCCATAGTACAACTACAAAACTTGCTTTAAAATGCAATATAAATGTTGTAAGTAAATGCCCCCCACACACAGGAGTCATTTTGTTTTTGCCACATCTGTTAAATGTTATTGGATGTAAATGTAGTTATTATAAACTGAGAACTCAATCATGGTAATGCAAGAACCGCATCAAGTTTTCTAGTAGTAGTAGTAGTAGTAGTAGTAGTAGTAGTAGTAGTAGTAGTAGTAGTAGTAGTAGTAGTAATGGTAGTAGTAGTAGTAGTAGTAGCAGTAGCAGTAGCAGTAGCAGTAGCAGTAGCAGTAGCAGTAGCAGTAGCAGCAGCAGCAGCAGCAGCAGCAGCAGCAGCAGCAGTCTCTAATAATTAGTGTATCAATCTTTGCATCTGCATCAGTTGCGCAGCATGATTATTCGTTTTATTATTTCCTGTGACGTTATCTCTGTACTAATATTATTATTAATCTACTGCTATATCAATAATATTTTGTAAAACGTTTCTACATTGTCGCAGTATGTAGGCGGAACACTATGTATGGACCTATCATATTATATATGTGGTAAATCAAATATTGAATAATTATTAATTAGCAATAATAACTGTACATCGAAGTTTTTCATACTATTTTATTTATAACTTCATGTTACTCTTTTGGTACGTTCCATTACACTGTTCCAGTAAAGGTTTGCCATAAACGCAGAAAATAAAGCCTTATTTTTACTGTGTGAGCAAAACATATGTGTATCTTATCTGTCGCCTTCCATACAAGATAAGATATGTCTGTGAGATGACCTTGTACTGTGCTTCTATTTATTACGAGCGTATCGCGACCGATCTTATCTCACTCGAGGGTGCGACACTCGACCGAGCTCAAGCGAGCGATTTAACTCCAACGCAGCACTCTGATATTTTTGTTTCCTGTCCAATTGTGTAGGCAGTCAGTCAAGACAGGAATATGGTATTCCCGCAGCCTTGAAATCCATCTGTGATTACTTCGGCAGTCTTCTACTTTTTCCCCTTCCAATGCAAATACTGCATACACAACAATTAAACATAGTATTTAAATACACAATTAAAATGGATGTATAGAGTATTTCAAAAGTCAGTTCAAACATTAAACCGCTATAAATATTGTAATATTTGAGATACGGAAAAAACAAAAACATCACAGTGTTGTACTGTGCTTCTATTTATTACGAGCGTATCGCGACCGATCTTATCTCACTCGAGGGTGCGACACTCGACCGAGCTCAAGCGAGCGATTTAACTCCAATGCAGCACTCTGATATTTTTGTTTCCTGTCCAATTGTGTAGGCAGTCAGTCAAGACAGGAATATGGTATTCCCGCAGCCTTGAAATCCATCTGTGATTATTTCGGCAGTCTTCTACTTTTTCCCCTTCCAATGCAAATACTGCATACACAACAATTAAACATAGTATTTAAATACACAATTAAAATGGATGTATAGAGTATTTCAAAAGTCAGTTCAAACATTAAACCGCTATAAATATTGTAATATTTGAGATACGGAAAAAACAAAAACATCACAGTGTTGGGCAAACAACGGGGTTTACAAAACATTTTCTTGTTCAACGTACAGCATTCTCTCTGTAGAGCAGAGTTCTCCAAAAAGCGTATAGTCATTCGTGATCCCGATGCTGCCCGCCGAACATAGTGTACTGTAGAGAAGGGGGAGAGACTCGTACCTCAACAGATGGGAGCGGCCAGTGAGGAATTGCGGCAACGATCTGCTTATGTTTAAAATAATAACATCAAAAGGATAAGAAATATCATACGTTTGTATATTATTTTGACATATTATGAAGCTTCTACTTTTGATTGGGGAATATTTAATAATGAAATAATTCATTTTGCATTGCATCTAGAAGACATTCTGTATGCACGATTTTACAAATGCTCATTCTGTAAAGGGCTTCATTGATTTTCCAATATTCCAAGTTAGAACATAGCTAACAAGAAGTTTTCTTGTTTAAGACTGAGGATACGTGTGTGATTTGTGTTTGTATTCTCTTGTTTCAAATTTATCAAAATATTTGTATGTATTTCACCTAAAATGAAACGAAACACTATGTCTTGCGAAACTGAGTGTAAACATATCGTAATATACTGATTATTCTGTATAACCAACAGTTATATAGACGTCCCAAAATAAATTATTTTCACATGTCCAGCACACCTGTAATTGTATGATATTCTTTGTGAAGAATCGAGTAGTGTCGTCGCATGTTGAATTTTAAGATTTTTCGAACAAATTAAACATTTCATATTCTCCCCACTAACATGAAAATATATTTATATTTCCTTTCATCCTTGAATGTACTACGTCCATGATTAGAAGACATTGTGAAACGGTGGAACACTCCTACCAACACAATGATAATGGCAGTCCACCACTGCTCTTCGTTTGCGCATAAACATTGAGTACAGTACAGGTGGGGATGGGTGAGGCGGAGCGCGCTCATTACGTACTGGCTTCGGTTCCGTTCAGGGGCTTACTCGCGAGTACGCTTTTGGAGACGTCTGCTGTAGAGTATGGATCTGTGATATAATTAGAGCCCGAATTCATAAGCATTTATAAAACTTGAAATACGCATGCATATATGCTCTATAAAACCTTAAGACACCGTAATGTGCGATAAAATGCCCACCCTACCCCATTATCTCCTGGTCTAGTTGCCTGTTAGTATCATTGTGAGGTTCAGACCTGTCTTCGGACGGTTGACTAAACAACAACAACAACCCTAATTAAAGCTTAGAATTGCAGGAAATGTCACCTTCACGTTTTCTATGTTGAAGTTCCTACGGCTAACAGAAAAACAGACATTTGCATATTGAGAATTGAACTCTCACATCACAAAAAATGATGTACGGGATAAACAGCATATTTCTTCTTGTGTCAACAACTCTTGTAATTCCGCTGCTTCACCACGTAACAATTTTGCTATTTTACAAATAGAATGGTATCCAGAATTTTTTGCAAGCACTGATTGAAATTTTCCAGAAACGTTTATTGCAATTCCGTATGTTTCAGGAGTCAAAGCGTCGATAATATTTTCAAATAAAGACAAGGACTCTTGCAGTGGAGATTACTGAGCTTCCATTTTTGTTATTGTTTAATGTAGACTGACTCACGTGTTACTAAAACAAGAGAGTTAGCATAATGCAGCTTTTCACAGGGCGTGAATCACTCCTTATTCTTTAAGCTTCGGAGAATTTCTGAATATACCATTTTTTTGTATTGCAAAGGAAAATATACATCAGAATATGTCCTGAAAATGCAGTTTTCATACTGCAATAGGAAAATATGCATGCACTGTAAATAAACTTTAAAATATGCAGCCATGTGCATTAACAAATATGTATTAATTAATTACTAATATCATGATAATCGAAGAAAACTATGTTACTGGAATAGAAAAATATGCATGCAGTGTAAATAAACTTTAAAATATGCAGCCATGTGCACTAACAAATATGTATTAATTAATTGCCAATATCATGATAATCGAAGAAAACTATCTTACTGGAATAGGAAAATATGCATCCAGTGTAAATAAAGTTTAAAGTATGCAGTCATGTGCACTAACAAATATGTATTAATTAATTACTAATATCATGATAATCGAAGAAAACTATGTTACTGGAATAGGAAAATATGCATGCAGTGTAAATAAACTTTAAAATATGCAGCCATGTGCATTAACAAATATGCATTACTTAATTACTAATATCATGATAATCGAAGAAAACTATGTTACTGGAATAAGAAAATATGCATGCAGTGGAAATAAACTTTAAAATATGCAAACATGTGCACTAACAAATATGTATTCATTAATTACTAATATCATGATAATCGAAGGAAACTGTGTTACTGGAATAGGAAAATATGCATGCAGTGTGAATAAACTTTAAAATATGCAGCCATGTGCACTAACAAATATATATTAATTAATTACTAATAACATGATAATCGAAGAAAACTATGTTACTGGAATAAGAAAATATGCATGCAGTGTAAATAAACTTTAAAATATGCAGCCATGTGCACTAACAAATATATATTAATTAATTACTAATATCATGATAATCGAAGAAAACTATGTTACTGGAATAAGAAAATATGCATGCAGTGTAAATAAACTTTAAAATATGCAGCCATGTGCACTAACAGATACGTATTAATGAATTACTAATATCTTGATAATCGAAGAAAACTATGTTACTGGAATAGGAAAATATGCATGCAGTGTAAATAAACTTTAAAATATGCAGCCATGTGCATTAAAAATAGGTTTTAATTAATTAGTAATATCATGATAATCGAAGAAAACTATGTTACTGGAATAGGAAAATATGCATGCACTGTAAATAAACTTTAAAATATGCAGCCATGTGCATTAACAAATATGTATTAATTAATTACTAATATCATGATAATCGAAGAAAACTATGTTACTGGAATAGGAAAATATGCATGCAGTGTAAATAAACTTTAAAATATGCAGCCATGTGCATTAACAAATATGTATTAATTAATTACTAATATCATGATAATCGAAGAAAACTATGTTACTGGAATAGGAAAATATGCATGCAGTGTACATAAACTTTAAAATATGCAGTCATGTGCACTAATAAAAATGTATTAATTAATTACCAATATCATGATAATCAAAGAAAACTATGTTAATGTGGTGAAAAAATACTGTTTGCATTCAGTGTAAATAAACTTTAAAGTATGCAGTCATGTGCGCTAACAAATATGTACTAATTGATTATAATTATCATGATAATCGAAGAAAACTATGTTACTAGAATAAGAAAATATGCATGCAGTGTAAATAAACTTTAAAATATGCAGCCATGTGCACTAACAAATATGTATTAATTAATTACCAATATCATGATAATCGAAGAAAACTATCTTACTGGAATAGGAAAATATGCATCCAGTGTAAATAAAGTTTAAAGTATGCAGTCATGTGCACTAACAAATATGTATTAATTAATTACTAATATCATGATAATCGAAGAAAACTATGTTACTGGAATAGGAAAATATGCATTCACTGTAAATAAACTTTAAAATATGCAGCCATGTGCATTAACAAATATGCATTACTTAATTACTAATATCATGATAATCGAAGAAAACTATGTTACTGGAATAAGAAAATATGCATGCAGTGTAAATAAACTTTAAAATATGCAGCCATGTGCACTAACAAATATGTATTCATTAATTACTAATATCATGATAATCGAAGGAAACTATGTTACTGGAATAGGAAAATATGCATGCAGTGTAAATAAACTTTAAAATATGAAGCCATGTGCACTAACAAATATGTATTAATTAATTACTAATATCATGATAATCGAAGGAAACTATGTTACTGGAATAGGAAAATATGCATGCAGTGTAAATAAACTTTAAAATAAGCAGTCATGTGCGCTAAAAAATATGTATTAATTAATTACTAATATCATGATAATCGAAGAAAACTATGTTACTGGAATAAGAAAATATGCATGCAGTGTGAATAAACTTTAAAAAATGCAGCCATGTGCGCTAACAAATATGTATTAATTAATTACTAATATCATGATAATCGAAGAAAACTATGTTACTGGAATAGGAAAATATGCATGCAGTGTAAATAAACTTTAAAATATGCAGCCATGTGTATTAACAAATATGCATTACTTAATTACTAATATCATGATAATCGAAGAAAACTATGTTACTGGAATAAGAAAATATGCATGTAGTGTAAATAAACTTTAAAATATGCAGCCATGGGCACTAACAAATATGTATTCATTAATTACTAATATCATGATAATCGAAGAAAACTATGTTACTGGAATAGGAAAATATGCATTCACTGTAAATAAACTTTAAAATATGCAGCCATGTGCATTAACAAATATGTGTTCATTAATTACTAATATCATGATAATCGAATAAAACTATGTTACTGGAATAGGAAAATATGCATTCACTGTAAATAAACTTTAAAATATGCAGCCATGTGCATTAACAAATGTGTATTAATTAATTACTAATATCATGAGAATCGAAGAAAACTATGTTACTGGAATAGGAAAATATGCATTCAGTGTAAATAAACTTTAAAATGTGCAGCCATGTATACTAACAAATATGTATTAATTAATTACTAATATCATGATAATCGAAGAAAACTATGTTACTGGAATAGGAAAATATGCATGCACTGTAAATAAACATTAAAATATGCAGCCATGTGCATTAATAAATATGGATTAATTAATTACTAATAGCATGACAATCGAAGAAAACTATGTCACTGGAATAGGAAAATATGCATGCAGTGTAAATAAACTTTAAAATATGCAGCCATGTGCACTAACAGATACGTATTAATGAATTACTAATATCTTGATAATCGAAGAAAACTATGTTACTGGAATAGGAAAATATGCATTCACTGTAAATAAACTTTAAAATATGCAGCCAATAGCATTAACAAATATGTATTAATTAATTACTAATATCATGATAATCGAAGAAAACTATGTAACTGGAATAGGAAAATATGCATTCACTGTAAATAAACTTTAAAATATGCAGCCATGTGCATTAACAAATATGTATTAATTAATTACTAATATCATGATAATCGAAGAAAACTATGTTACTGGAATAGGAAAATATGCATCCTGTGTACATAAAGTTTAAAGTATGCAGTCATGTGCGCTAACAAATAGGTATTTTAATCCCGTCGCTCTTATTCCGGCAGCCAATCACGTTGCAGGTCGGCTACATTTAAACGTGTGCATTGTGTGATTCGCTGATGATGACGTAATTCATTTCCTAAGGCTCGATAAATACTTAATATAATCGCCCGCCATTTTGGTATCTTTCGTTGGCGTTCGCAGAAAGCATACGAAAACGTTGTTTGCCGCTCAATTATTTGCTGAATTACAGTGCGTTTGATTTATTATCATAGGAGCTACGACATGATAATTTTTAATGGTGTGGCAAATAGATTCCTCGTCTGGTAGCTCGGCAACGAAAGAACGAAAATGGCGAACGATGCTACCTACGTAGACTTTATAGAGCCTTCACTTCCTAAGACGTAAGCAAAGAGGAGGAGTCATGCCAGTAAAAACAGCGTCGCGACTTTAATTGATTACTATTATCACGATAATCGAAGAAAACAGTTACCGGAATAGGAAAATATGCATGCACTGTAAATAAACTTTAAAATATGCATTCATGTGCACTAACAAATATGTATTAATTGATTACTATTATCATGATAATCGAAGAAAACTATGTTTCCATATGTTAAATAGTTAACATGCAATATGAATTTTGCATAGGAGAGAGTCGGGTAGTATCGGACAGTGCGTTTCTTTCATCTACCACCATATGGTAGTACCTGAATGACATGGTTACGTTTCTCTATGCGACATCACAGAAACGTAACCATGTCAATCAGGTACTAATCATCGTGTGGTAGATGAAAGAAGCTCACTGTCCGATATTACCCGATGTCCGATACTACCCGACTCTCCCCTATAAATTCGGGCTGTGTGATAATAGCCTTGTGTTTTCTTATCAAACGAAGATTTTATTACTTTCGGTAAAATGTCTTCCACCACGTTGGAATTGTATCATACTCAACGTGTATCATTCCTGGTTGACGACTTGCCAAGAATCACTCAGTAAGTGGGATGCTGGGGACGTTTATTTCTGTATAAATCTCGTGATCATTTTTTTTTCTAACATAATATTTTCTAGTTGTACTTTGTATAACAGAAAAGCAAAATAAAATAAAAAGTGATAGAAGATATATGAAATCCCTTGGAATGCATGAAACGTCTTTATTCTTGGTATATGGTCAAGTTCACAGGTTTTAGGTCTTGTTCGTACCGTAGCCTGTCACACACACATTACTAGAGACCGGCACAAATCAAGAAAATATTGCCAAAATATAAAATTTATTTCGGAAAAATATGAAAATATGGAATAAGTATTTCAATGATATAATATCTTCTTTCCTAAACCATTTTGAACTAATTACATTATTATTTACAAAATAAACCTTTTGAGATAAGTAGATTTGTCTATATTTAAGGGGTTAGGTAGAGCTTACAGCAGTAACATGTTTGGAAATTTTCAACATTTTTCCTCCATTACTGTATCTTGTACAATAATGAAAATTGGTACCTATGTGTAAAACAGTGTCCTGCTATATGAAAAGAAATAGTTTTACGGTCTAAAAAAATTAATCACACACACATATATATATATATATATATATATATATATATTTTTTTTTTTCAAAATTCAAAACGGTAGCATTTCGCTGTGCAGTGATGAAGCATTTCCCTCATAACTCATAAACAGGCTTCGAGATTTTGGACCCGATGCAATAAGTTTACTCTGCATGCACTATAGGTTGTTGACTCGCTGCAGGTAGATAGAGATGTGTTGAGGTAACAACGTTGCTATTTAGAGTAGAGCATGGTATTATGGGGAAACACACACATGTACATTCTGAAAGTAAATATACATTACACAACGATAATGTCAAAAGAATATGAAAAGCATGTATTCTCCTGTCTTTTATAAGCATTTGTGTTTAATTATACACAGTGCTAATGGTGGAAATAAGCATGTAGCAATTTTAATTTTTCATTTATCCTACTGGTCGCCTTTAGGAAGTGCAGTTACAGTACCGAATTGCAATGTACCTACTACAAGATACCTTCTCAGTGTCTCAAACGTAAATCTTTTTCGGTTATCAGTCAAACAAAGTTTGCATTGTGAAAAGCTGCGCTCTACGTCGCATGACGTGATAGGAGCAAAACGAAAAAACGTAACGTCATTGCAGTCTCTAAGAGACAGTCCTTTATTCTCGGGTGACTATGTCCACTAATTTGCTGTTTATGTTACACAATGTTCCATAGCCGTTATTTTTACATAACATTGATTTCCACTTCTGTTTTACACGTTCAGTAACCGGTGTACTTGGTGTCTCATTAATTCTCTGCATCGTTTTCTAAATTAATTTGAGGGCTTCGGGCATCTCTTGCTCTGACTTCTCTAACCATGTAATAGTTTCAGACACAGTTTGTATGAAACTCAAATTATTCGTCAGAACCTTAAAATCCAGAGCGATTTCCTTTGCGTATTTGTTTGCATTGATTCTACAGTACCCCCACCCACTTTAAGCTTTACCACTATACTCAGTACGCCGTTATGCGGATTTCCCACTGAACTGCTCTATTGGGTCCGAACTCTCGAAGCCTGCTCATAAATTTGTTAATTTTTTTCATGTGCTCTCTCTTTTGTTTTATTGCTGAAACTCATGTTTGCAATATCATGCTCTTTCAACTACATTCCTTAATAAATAATATTTTATTTTTATTTTGTGTTAGAAGAAAATAATGATATTTGACCACTTTTTAATGAATTTATTTTCTATCAGACAGTCTATCAAAGGTAGAGAATTGATTTTGCATCATATTGTAGATATGACATGCATGAATACACACAAAAAATGTCATCATAGAATGTTAGATAGTTCTTGACTTACGTGGGAAAAGCTTCACCACTGCACAGTGAACTGAATTAAAAAAAATGTAAATAATTTTCTTTTAATCGTAAAAATGATTTTTTTTCTTGTAGCAGAAGCACAATGTTTTACACATACTAATTTCCATTATTGTACAAGATACAGTAATGGAAGAAAAAATATTGAATGTTTCCAAAATTTTACTCCTGTAAGGTGTTCCTTAAATGGGCTGAAATTTGATCTAAACAAATATAACATTTTAAAATCCCTCTTCAGAACGAAAAGTTACATTTGTTGAGATAAATTTCTGCACATTTAAATGACAAATCTAAAATTCTTTCAATCACTTATTATCATAATACATTGCTGCCTTAAATTGACTGAGCGTATTGGGAATTAATTCAGTAGCTTTCCCAAAACATGCTATGATATGTTTCGTATAAAATATATTTTTTTTCTTGAAAAGGAAGCAAAAACGAGCAAACTTTTTTATTTGAATTATCTCAGAGAATAATCTCTTGAAATTAGTAATATCAATTACTGTTCAGCCTGTATAATTCAAATTGAAATTAAGGCTTTATGAGGAAAAAATGCAACATAAGATTTCTCCAAACGCAAAATGAGTCCACAACGAAAAAAAAAGTTGAACTTTGCATCTGTATTAAGGGGTTATGTGCAGCTTACAGCAGTAAAATTTTTGGAAATATTCAACATTTTTTTTCCTTCATTACTGTATCTTGTAGAATAACGAAAAATTGGAATGTGTAAAACACTGTCCTTCTGCTATACGAAAAAAAAATATTTTTTACGATTTAAAAAAAAATATTTATATTCTTTTTAGTTTTCAAAATTCAAAATGGTGGCTGTTCACTGTGCAGTGATGAATCATTTCTCTCATAACTTATATACTTGTTAACTTTTTCATGTTCTCTCTCTCTTTTACTTTATTGCTGAAACTCATGTTTGAAATACATTAGGGGAGAGTCGGGTAGTATCGGACATCGGGTAATATCGGACAGTGAGTTTCTTTCATCTACCACACGATGATAGTACCTGATTGACATGGTTACGTATCTGTGATGTCGCATAGAGAAACGTAACCATGTCATTCAGGTACTACCGTATGGTGGTAGATGAAAGAAACGCACTGTCCGATATTACCCGATGTCCGATACTACCCGACTCTCCCCTACGTAATAAATAATATTTTTTTTTTATTTTGTTAGAAGAAAATATTTATATTTGACAATTTTTTTTAAATGAATTTATTTTTATCAGATAAACTATCACATGCTGGGAAGTGATTTTGCATCATATTATAAATACACAAAAAAATTTCATCGCAGAATGTTGGATAGTTTTTGAGTTATGAGGGAAACGCTTCATCACTGCACAGTGAACTGCCATCACTTTTAATTTTGAAAAAAAAAAATATATATATATAAATACTTTTTTTTAATCGTAAAAATATTTTTATCATATAGCAGAAGGACAGTGTTTTACTCATAGTACTAATTTTCATTATTGTACAAGATAAAGTAATGGAGGAAAAAAATATTGAATATTTCCAAACTTTTACTGCTGTAAAATTTGAAATTGTCATTGTTAATGTTCGTCCAGAAGATTGAATAATAAACACTAGCATTATGGAGAGGAGACGCAGCTTCCGTCTCACATGCTCTGATGTAATGGAAAGTATTGCTTCGTTGTTTGCATATGCTTCAGGCGCTCTCTGTGGTACATTTGACGTGTTCCAGGGGGTCAATCACAGCCGCACACGTACACACGGTTTCCTTTCTGTCTTCGCCCATATATTCAAGCCACTTGCTTATTAAATTCTCGTTAATCCAAATTTATTTATAAGTAAAACTATCGCAATACTTAATAGGGAAATTAAAATAAATGTTAAATGAAGAAATTCCAATTAGTAACTGCAGTAGCTTATATAGTTGATAGAACGTTTTATGGAAATTTTGAAGCGAATGAATTCTGCACCTGCGCAGTGCATTGCCGCCTGTCAGTCGGGCTTATTATATTTATTTGTGACGGGTCAGATCCAGTGCGAGACCGCCGTGGAAAGTTTGCTCTTGAACCGTGTCCATTCAGTGGTCCCAAGATGATGTATAAACTTTCAAATGATAGTAAGTTTATGCATTGCTAACACCAAGATATTCTATACCTTCAGTGCGAAACTCTTTATATTATTATTATTATTATTATTATTATTATTATTATTATTATTATTATAGCCCGGATGTTTGACAAAATGCCTTTTTATTGCGCGGAAGTAAATCATTGTTTTCATAGATATAAATGTGATTTGGGGTAAATCTAAGTGATAGGACCAATTTTTATTTTTGCCTATTTTGCCTTTTTTAATACCAATTCAATAACAAATGCCTTTTTTTGTTAATTCTAAAGCAGTATTTCTTGTTTATTCACAATTTTCTAATTAATTGTAATGTAATGTGTATGAAATTTAAATATAAGAAACGACTCACTTTACTAACAATAGTAAATAAAAGTAATTTATTTCGGTGCTTAATCTGCTAATAATCGTGCTTTAATACTATTGGTGTAATATGAATAATGATCGACAGTCCACAGGTACAAATATAATGTCACATCTTCACGATATCAACAATCAGCTTTATAAATATATTATGCCTTTTAAAAATTTATACTGCATTTTTCAAAATTTATTGTGCACTTTTTACGTTTTTATTACCTTTTTTGCCTGCCTATTTTAACTGTTATAAATGCCTAAACATCCAGGCTTTAATTATTATTATTATTATTATTATTATTATTATTATTATTATTATTATTATAGCCCGGATGTTTGACAAAATGCCTTTTTATTGCGCGGAAGTAAATCATTGTTTTCATAGATATAAATGTGATTTGGGGTAAATCTAAGTGATAGGACCAATTTTTATTTTTGCCTATTTTGCCTTTTTTAATACCAATTCAATAATAAATGCCTTTTTTGTTAATTTTAAAGCAATATTTCTTGTTTACTTACAATTTTCTAATTAATTGTAATGTAATGTGTATGAAATTTAAATATATGAAACGACTCACTTTACTAACAATAGTAAATAAAAGTAATTTATTTCGGTGCTTAATCTGCTAATAATCGTGCTTTAATACTATTGGTGTAATATGAATAATGATCGACAGTCCACAGGTACAAATATAATGTCACATCTTCACGATATCAACAATCAGCCTTATAAATATATTATGCCTTTTAAAAATTTATACTGCATTTTTTTTCAAAATTTATTGCGCATTTTTTACGTTTTTATTGCCTTTTTTGCCTGCCTATTTGAACTGTTATAAATACCTAAACATCCGGGTTTTAATAATAATAATAATAATAATAATAATAATAATAATAATAATAATAATAATTATTATTATTATTATTATTATTATTATTATTATTATTATCAGAGTCCGGATGTTTGACAAAATGCCTTTTTATTGCGCGGAAGTAAATAATTGTTTTCATAGATATAAATGTGATTTGGGGTAAATCTAAGTGATAGGGCCAAATTTTATTTTGCCTTTTTAATACTAATTCAATAATAAATGCCTTTTTTTGTTAATTCTAAAGCAATATTTCTTGTTTCTTTGCAATTTTCTAATTCATTGCAATGTAATGTGTATGGAATTTAAATATATGAAGCGACTCACTTTACTAACAATAGTAAATAAAAGTTATTTATTTCGGTATTTATTCTGCTAATAATCGTGCTTTTAATACTATTGGTGTAATATGAATAATGATCGACAATCCGCAGGTACAAATATAACGTCACACCTTCACGATATCAAAAATCAGCTTTATAATTTTAAATATTAAACCCGCTCTAATAGTAGTTGTGGCGTAGCATTTTCAATTTTTCGCTTTCATATTTTCTAATCTTACTGTTACAATTTTGTGCTACACGTGTTCATTATTTTAGGAGAAAGAAATTTGAGTCAGGATCAGTCACTTATTGTCGGGTGACAGAAGGTATAAGATTTGTTAGCTAGAATGCCTAAGTTCAGTAAACCACTAAAAAGTAAACTATATGTTTACGTTACTGAATTTGATGCTCAGGTGTTTTCAACCGATGGAACAGTTTTGTTATGTAAGGTTTGTGAAAGGATGTTAATCACGAAAAAAGTATTTTATAAGTCGATATGTGTCAACTACGAAGTAAAAATGTGAGTTATGTTGATATAATTTAAATTTATTGCTGAAATATTTTCTGCCTTTTTAAAATATATAATGCCTTTTTCAAAATTTATTGCCTTTTTTGCCTCCTATTTTAACTGTTATAAATGCTTAAACATCCGGGCTCTAATTATTATTATTATTATTATTATTATTATTATTATTATTATTATTATTATTATCAGAGCCCTGATGTTTGACAAAATGCCTTTTTATTGCGCGGAAGTGAATCATTGTTTTCATAGATATAAATGTGATTTGGGGTAAATCTATGTGCCAAGGCAAATTTTTATTTTCCCTATTTTTCCTTATTAATACCAATTCAATAATAAATGCCTTTTTTGTTAATTCTAAAGCAATATTTCTTGTTTATTTGCAACTTTCTAATTAATTGTAATGTAATATGTCTGAAATTTAAATATATGAAACGACTCACTTTACTAACAATAGTAAATAAAAGTTATTTATTTCGGTGCTTAATCTGATAATAATCGTGCTTTAATACTACTGGTGTAATATGAATAATGATCGACAATCCACAGGTGCAAATACGTCACACCTTCACGATATCAACAATCATCTTTATAATTTTAAATATTAAGCCCGTTCTAATAGTAGTTGTGACGTAGCATTTTCAGTTTTTCGCTTTCATACTTTCTAATCTTACTGTTACAATTTTGTGCTACACGTGTTTATTATTTTAGGAGAAAGAAATTTGAGTGAGGATCAGCCACTTATTGTCGGGTGACAGAAGGTATAAGATCGGTTAGCTAGAATGCCTAAGTTCAGTAAACCATTGAAAAATGAACTTCATGTTTACGTTACTGAATTTGATGCTCAGGTGTTTTCAACTGATGGAACAGTTTTGGTACGTAAGGTTTGTGAAAGGATGTTAATCACGAAAAAAGTATTTTATAAGTCAACATGTGTCAACTATGAAGTAAAAATGTGAGTTATGTTGATGTAATTTAAAAATATTGCTAAAATATATTACGCTTTTTTTAAATTTATAATGCCTTTTTCAAAATTTATTGTGCCTTTTTTACGTTTTTATTGCCTTTTTGCCTGCCTATTTTAACTGTTATAAATGCCTAAACATCCGGACTCTAATTATTATTATTATTATTATTATTATTATTATTATTATTATTATTATTATTATCAGTAATAACAGATGGTCGTGAACAATTGAAGTGCGTTATCCTAAAACTTGCTCAATTCTTTTGGCTAGTTTTATCATTTATACATGTATATGAAGTTTTCACACCTGTGTTATATTTTACAGTAAGCTTCATTTCTTCCTAAACAACGCCAATCCTTTTCTTAAAATTTGTGTTATTTGTACATGTCACTTGAAAATGTACTGAGTCCGTGGACCTGGGGTTAAAAAAATAACTAGCTCAGCCCTTTCATAAAAATGGACTTAACGTGTTTTGGGATCACACACTTCAATTATACTTTACTCTTGGATACGTTTGTGATATAATAGTTGATAGCGTGGTTACTAGGGACAGAAAGTTCATGCATTTGCGTATATTGTTTCATTGGTTGTGGTGATTAATTATCCTCACGAATCATCAGCATTGAAGCTTATGGAACCGAATTCTATGTTGCATATTTTTGCGTTTTTATAAATGCATAATATTTCATGATATTTATATTATTATTGTGACATATTTTCGCGTTTAAGCGCCTTAAAGCTGATTTTATCTTGCATAAAAATGCATAGTTGGGATTTTTAAAATAAAAATATTATATTCTATTTTTGAAAATTGATATTGAGTAAAATTATTGTAATTATTTTTACCAGAAAAGTATTTTAAATTTCGCGGCATACCTAGCGGATCTTACGGCACTGTAGTGAGCCGCTCTCAACAATAAATGTAAATTTAATCTCATATAGTTTGACCTATAATGTTATTTCATTTATTGATGGTGATTATTATTATTATTATTATTATCATTATTATTATTCATTACACATTTATTTGTGATATGAAGAAATATAGAATTTTAGTAGTGCATATTTATTGACATTTTTTAAGATTTTAAATACATACATGTTTGCATACTTAGTAGGATTTTAGGGCATGAACTTCCTGGCCCTAGTGACCAATCTCTGTTGCTAATACTGGAGCGTCAGAGTCAACTGTTAGAATTCCTGTTTATTTTCTTTTTGTAACTTTTTTTTTTCATCCGTGAGATATTTCTGTGATGTTTGGTCAGAACATGGTAACTCCAAAATGGTAATTTCTCGGTATCTGTACCTACCGGTAGGCTACTTATAAGCTGTAGAAATGCATGAGCAATTGCATATATTTAAACAGTGGCTTAATCTATGTTATTTTCATCCACTAAAATTCTGATTTTTAAAGGAAAAGTGAAAATAAAAATGCTTGTATCTTAAGCAGCTTTCTTTGGAATTATCATGTTCTGACCAAATACCACAGATTTGATGTACTAGTTTTTAGTCGCTACTGTACTGTTGATAAAGTGGTTGAACAATATAAATGTAGATGGATGTGTACCTACGAAAGTGACTTAAAAACATATTTGGTTTCAAATATCCAGCTAATGTTGTGTAAAATACTAAACATGAAAATCAAATTAAGTTAAATATGAATATTTTGGCAAACTGCACCGTCACTTCTTTTGATTTGAAATATTATAGTTATTAAGGGACACTATAGGAACGAGGTTTTACAAAATATGGCAAAAATATCATGTTTCGGTTTTCTGTACGAAAATATTCCTTGGGAATTTAGGAAGTTGGTAGTAAGCAGTTTTTGTCTCTACGTATTTTTTTAGATTCAGGAGCGATTTTTATATAGGTATGCTTCATATGTTAGTATTGTATCTCTTTTCACAAATTTGCCTTTTTCTCGAAACTACATTTTTATGTTCAAAATGCTCCATGCGCATGACGTTACCGCCCAACTCAATGAGAATATTCGTACGTGTCCATGCATATATTATATGAGATCTAACGTTGAGTTGTTTTAAATATTTAAAAAATTGGGAACTAAAAATTTATGCAAATAAAAATTACGAGCAAATAAATATCTGATATTCAGAAATTTATTGTGCCCAAATTAACTAGATATCACGAATTATAGATTTATTAATTTGTCATACAGAATAGCATCTGTAATATTGACAGTTAATATTTGAGGAGAAAAACTCGCTCTCCTTCAATGTTTCCCTTTATGGCCTGACTCCAAGTTAGGCATATATGTTGACGTATATGTCCAAAGTCAACTGCCATTATACTAGGAGCACACTCAACTGAGTGGCTTGTTTGGCCGGGATTCCGCAGTTAAGTGCACAGTAATCTGTACATACATATGCACTGCTAGCTATGAGAAATATAGATTTACTAATTTGTCATACAGAATAATATCTGTAATATTGACAGTTAATATTTGTGGAGAAAAACTCGCATAGCTCAGTGGTCAGAGCGCTTGGGTTCGATCCCCGGTGCCGGAGCGAATTTTTCTCCTGAAATATTAATAGATATCATGAATTTCTCAACGTTAAAATATTTCCCATAATCTGGGTCCATAGGGGAAGAAAATGAATTTTCTGTATTTGAATGTAATGCGCGCGGAATATTTTGATTACGTCACTAATTTGCAAAATTAAAATAAAATTAACTTCGATACTAGCAATCGGATTGAGTTCAAAATTTGCACACAACTTGTTCTTAATACATCTAACAAACAGTTGACAAATGTCGGGATCAGCCCAAAAAGGAATGGGCCACGGACCTGCAATCACTTCCCCGTGATTCCGGTAATTCCTTAAATTTTAATAATTATTTTACATCTAGTGCCCCCTCGCCGATCGCATCCTAATTGAGTCACCATAGAGCCAATTGGGTGGTCTCTACATTGAGACGATACATCAAAACTCAAGACATAATTCAATCGAATCCTTACCTAAGAGCCAATTGGCTGGTCTCTTAAATTGAGACAAATCATTCTGCCTTAGGTATTTCCGTGGTTTTTCAAAGGCGCTAAGACAAATGTTGGGATGAGCCCTAAGAGATGGGCCATGGACCTACATGCCCTTTCCTATAAAGTTCCCGAAATCTCCGACAAAACAACATATATGCCTTGGTTCAGCATCTACATAATATCCGTTATATGAGCGAGGTTACTCGTCTCTAGTCGCATTGCGAAAGGACAGAAAACCTTTCAATTTGCAGATTTAGAACTCGCGGCGTTTCTTCCGACGGCCTTCACTTGCCTTAGTTATCGAACAGCAAACGAACGAGTCTTCTGGGCTCCACCTGCACTGCGAAATGACAAAGTTCCTTTCAATATGCAGACTTACACCATCCGCCATTTCTTCTTCGTCCTGTGATCAGTTTGATCGGATTCCCCTCTCCTCGCCTATGTTGTACCTAAGAGGTTACGTCCATTTTCGGCTTTTCCCCTTCAAAATTCTCTGGAGCTCCTTCTGTGGACCAGCGTAACCTGGAGTGAGAGAAGTGTCCAACAGGCTTGGAGCTCACATATCGTCGGTTTCATGGTAAAAGTGACCAAGTCCAAAATACAAAATTGTTGGAAAAAGACATTTAAAGGTTTAATGATCCATCCAAGGATAACTGTACTTCTTTAGATGTTAGTAATAAGTTATTTTGAAGGTAAATGTGCTATATTATTAGTTTTTAATATAAAATCACGTCTTAAATTTTCATAATGCTTTGAAACCTTGAATGTGACTTCGTCACTTTTCCCAAAAAACCGAAATATTCAGTTTCTTTCAGCCCCGAACTCGCTTTGAGTACCTTTTAAATTTCTCCTCTTTCAATTCAATTCAATTTGAAAAAAGAAATAAATCTGATTAAAACTGTAAAAAATTTGAAAACTCAATCCTAGAGTCCCTTAAACAGCGAAACAATTGCATGAAGAGCCGTCGATGATGACTCCACGTCACGAAGGATTCGCCATTTACCTGTCAGACAGATTCCAAAACTAAATTGTGATGAAGGTAACATTTTGAATTCTTACAGATATTCAAAGTCCCGCGCCGTGGCGTCGTGGTCTAAGGCATCCATCCTAGGACACGCGTTACGGAATGCGCGCTGGTTCGAGTCTTCATGGGGAAATAAATTTTCTCATGAAATTTCGACCAGTGTATAAAACCGGTGCCCACCCAGCATCGTGATGCACTTGAGGAGCTACGTTAGGTAGCGAAATCCGGTTACGCAAACCATCTATAACGGCGGGGGGGGGGCTCATCGTGCTAACCACACGATACCTCTATTCTGGCTGGATGATCGTCCACCTCTGCTTCGGCATGTGGCCGTGAGGCCAGCAGCCGGCTTGTCGGTCTTGGCCCTTCGTGGACTGTAGCGCCACGGATTATTTATTATTTATTTACAGTTATTCAAAAGTGAATAGAGGATATGGAGGGTAGCTGCAGTCGCGGATAGCCGATAAGGGGTGGTCCTCCAGCTTGAGGGTTGGGCGAAGGACAAAAAATCTATTACCGCAAAAAAGAGCTTGTTACGAAACCCCAACATAAACCATTGGGGAGGCACAGACATAGATGGGAGAATAATATTAAAATTGATTTGAGGGTGGAATTTTTAGGTAGAGACTGGATTAATTTTGATGGCGGTCTTATGTGAGGGCGGCAATGAACCTCCGAGTTCTATAAAAGTCATAAGTAAGTAATTAAAAAATGAATGATCTCACTGCACAAAACCAAAACCCGCTTCAGGCTTACCGAAGATAACCGAAGAATTAAAAGACAGCAGCATATTATGATACATGCATTTCATTCTCTAGATCCAGAAGGGGAGGTGGTGGTTGTCGCATGAAAAATAATGGTAAAAAAACTTATCTTCAAGCAGTCATAAATATAATATTTATCAGAGCTCTTTCATTTTTATAGTGATATGTGTATAGGGGAGAGTTGGGTAGTATCGGACATCGGGTAATATCGGACAGTGAGTTTCTTTCATCTACCACCAGATGATAGTACCTGAATGACATGGTTACGTTTCTGTGATGTCGCATACAGTAATGTAACCATGTTATTCAGGTACTACCTTCTGGTGGTAGATGAAAGAAACGCACTGTCCGATATTACCCGATGTCCGATACTACCCAACTCTCCCCTACACATTAAGCTTTAAAATGAAAAAAGTATGGTTACTCTAGAATAAATCTTTACACTTAAAATGATTTTTCAGTTTAAACATCTTTTTTTATAAATCCACTACATGTCTGTGATTAGATGCACTCTGTTCACTTATTATAGCACACATTGAATTGAAATTTTAGCCATTTACTGCTAATGGATACTAAAATACACCCTACTAAAATTATTAATATATCTGTAATATGATAATAATAATAATAATAATAATAATAATAATAATAATGGTTTATTTTAACTGGCAGAGTTAAGACCATTCGGCCTTCTCTTCCACTCAACCAGTATGATAGAAAATTACTACAATGCTATGAATATAACATAATTAATACAATACAATACAGTACAATACAAGACAATATAATACATAATTAATATAAAACAATGACAATTCTTTTCATCTCCACAACACCAATAAAATAATTATGTAATAATAATAATAATAATAATAATAATAATAATATTAATAATAATAATAATAATAGTAATGATAGTCATACCTAAATTAAATTAAATTATTAAACTCGATCACAATTATAACTTCAATTTGACTGCGCCCGTAAGAAATCGTTTAGCCTTTTCTTGAAAGTGATTATTGTCTGGCAGCCCCTAATCTTCTGAGGTAGAGAATTCCATTCACGGGGGACTGAGATAGTAAAAGAGGATGAATAGTGGGATGTTCTATGGGCAGGAATTGCTAGGATTTGGCTCTCCTGTGACCTGGTGTTTAGATTGTGATTGGAAGATAAGTAGTTAAACCGGGAACGAAGATAATTTGGAGTAGAAGTGTGGAGAACTCGAAACAGAAGAGACAGCGAATGAAGTGTTCTACGGTTACTAATTTGCAGCCAGGATAAAGATTTGAACGAGGGTGTAATGTGGTCAAATTTGTGAGCATTGCTGATGAATCAGACACACACATTGTGCACACGCTGCAGCTTGTTCGAAAGGTCAGTTGTCAAGTCTGTAAGTATTACGTCGCAATAGTCAAACAGTGGTAGTACGAGGGTTTGCACTAAAGTCTGTTTTAATTCTGGCGGGAGGAAGAGAATGAATGGTATAGGACACTCTCTTGGATATTACCTTTATTTGGCATTCCCAATTTAAATTTTCGCCCAAGAAAATGCCTAGGTTTGTGAGGACGGAATGGTACGGAATAGTGGGATTATTTACTGTAATAATTATGGGCATAGATTTTACCAATCTTCACCGTCAGCAAATTAAAATTGCAAATAATGACTCACATCGATTAAAAATTGGTGTGATTCCAAGCTATTTGTCTTAAATCATTCTAAAACTACGGTTGTACCATTTTCGTTAACATCTGTTGGAATGAAATCTCCTGATTCGCTCTTGTATTTAAAATTCATACATCCAATTCTTCTTTTTATAATTGTTGTAATTGTCTTATTCTAAATGAATCTCCTCAAGTTAAGTATCTCGGTATAATAATCAACCAACATTTACATTGGAATAAACATGTTATATTTCTGTGCATTAGATTAAGATAAATTATTCACTGTTTTGTCATCCTACGAAATTACTTGACTGTCCATACTTTACGACCGATTTACCTCGCATTAGTACAAGCTACAGGGACATCATTTTATTTTTACTAACACTTTTAATATTAACCTGGCTATACCTCTGGATCAACGCCGTTTGCTACCCCCTTCCGCGACTGGAGTTCGATGATACTGGCGTAATATACAAACAATTTACTTTACTAGGTATAGGAGGGAAGAAAAGTACTTTGTCCATTTACGTAAACTAGGAAATATCGCGCTTTTGAGTTTAGGCCTAATCATTTTCATTAGGCTTTTGTTTAATCAAAATACAGTACTGTATTAACAATGAGTGTTTTTGCTCACGAACTGAGCTGTCCATATGGACGTATTCATTATGCAGTGTATATTATACTGTCTACAGCACATTAGCGTACAATATAAAGAATGAAGTTAAATTGAAAAGTAATCATTATGGATATTTAAACACATTTTTTAAAATGGTGACCGTTCAGTTCGATACAGGCTTCAGTTCTAATGTGCATATTATCGCACTATAGACTATTGTACCTAATCCACATTACCAGTTTCGTCCTTCGTACTAGTAACTCATGTTGAAATAATTCTGTACCTACTCTATAAAAGAGTACCTTACGTACTGTAAATTCAATCTTCACTTCTGCCCGATCCGAAAAGATAAAATTACTCAGACATACTATCTACTGTCCGTCCAGTGGTTATGTCGTAGGATCATAGAAAGGGAGGAAATCACGTGACAGTTAATTACTTAACGAGGCCCTTCTATTTAAGTTATTTTAAACAGTCGTATAATATTACGTAGACGTCCAATTCCTAACAGAAATTAATGTTTTCAGAAAAGAGCTAAGACAGCCCAGCCACCAGCTGGCGAATAAAAGCTGGTGGGGGAAACCGGGATACGACGTAGGCAAATGGACGAAGTACCTGTGCGAAAATGATTCAAAATTGAAAGCTCTTTCGTCACTGGAAAACGCGAACATATTTTTGGAACGTACTGTTTACTATGACCGTAAGGCTACTATGACTGTATATGCGGTCTTGGATCTGTGTGGAGGACGGTTGAACTTCATTAGTAGAAGGGGTGTGAGTGAAGTACATTCAAAAACTCAGGTACAATAAAAATTGAAGTAAAAATGAAATGTCCCTGTATATTACAATACGGCATTATAGGATGGAGTAGTGCTTATAGTATCTCCCTCATGCCAATAACACTGCTACATAAAATAATAATAATGTCTTAATAAACCTCTTGATTATCCTTCAGGACTTCTGTATTCAGAATTTAAAGCATTTGATATGCATCAAATTTATAACATTGTCTTACTGAATTTCGTATATTTTTATTTTATTTTATTGGGTTATTTTACGACGCTATATCAACATCTAGGTTATTTAGCGTCTCAATGATATGAAGGTGATAATGCCGGTGAAATGAGTCCGGGGTCCAACACCGAAAGTTACCCAGCATTTGCTCGTATTGGGCTGAGGGAAAACCCCGGAAAAAACCTCAACCAGGTAACTTGCCCCGACCGGGATTCGAACCCGGGCCACTTGGTTTCGCGGCCAGACGCGCTGACCGTTACTCCACAGGTGTGGACGAATTTCGTATATAAAATCCAAAATATATTTAATTTGTATTCACATAAATATGAAACCAAAAGATCAGACAACGTATATTTGACAGGATCTAAATGTACTACAACTATAGCTTATAATCACAGTAGCAACTTCGGTCCAAGGCTTTATAACAGCGGTGACCAAAACTAGAGCTGCAGTGATTACATGCGACAGACAGCCTATGAAGTAAGGAGACGTAGGAAAGGGACTTGGCATGAAAACTACAACCAGTGGTGGTTCCTGTACTAACATCTTGAACAATCCCGCGGATAAAAATCTGAAACTTTGCTGTATCAGTAATGTCACTGCTGTCATCAAAAGCCAGTGAATAATATACGATTTGTCTTGCTTCTTTTTAGCCTTCTTCTTGAATATAATAAGGAATTTTCTAAATTCTTATCTCGATACTTGATGGAGAAATTCGTAGTTTTTCAAAATTAAAAACTTCTTATGGACAAGTTATTTAAATTATTTTAATCATTACTCTTTTGAGAAATTCTTTTCTATTAAAAGACTTTAGAGCATGAGATATTTTGAACCACATTAGGCAGCTAAATTCTTTACATTAATTTATCCCATCTTTCTCTTCCTGGCTATGATTTAAGACATGTCAATTCCTGGCGTTTAACAGTTCTTTGGCACATAATATTGAATCAGTCTTTCTACTATACTATTTTTAAATGAATAACTAATAAATAGTTACCGTCATGTAAAGATTAAGAAGATTAAAATTGAGATAAAACCTAATAATTTTATCCTTCTAAGGAGAAGAACTAAAAATATCAATAGATATTCATGCACGTACAGAAGAATTATGGAAAGAGATACTTTGTGGTCAGTAATAATAATAATAATAATAATAATAATAATAATAATAATAATAATAATATTCATCGTGGCAATTAAGGTTTCTATATACTCCTAATTGAAACATTGAGCAAAGTAAACATATTACGTTTTGTCTGACAGAACAACAGAAAAGTTTTCCCCCTCATTCTTCACAAAACCACCTCTTACTCCTTGTAGAGACAGAGTTTGTAGAGTCACATGATACCGCCACTGCTTGCCATCAGTACGTGAATGAAACGCACAGCAATGTACAGGAAACTTCTCGTACCCGTTGGAATGTCTGTAATTACACGATGTAATCACGACACCCGCTCTGGTCACCGCTGCTTTATAACAAGATAATAGCAAAATCCCCAAAAATACAATTTTCTAATACTCCTCATTTTAAAGAATCAGTTAAAATTACTGTTTAGAGGGAAAATTCAAAGTTCTAATTATTGTGATATCTATGTTGTTCGTTTTATTTGTATTGGTTCTTTCTACTTTTTATTGTTACTTACTTACTTACTGGATTTTAAGGAATCCGGAGGTTCATTACCGCCCTCACATAAGCGCGCCATTGGTCCCTACCCTGAGCAAGATTAATCCATTTTCTATCATCATATCCCACCTCCCTCAAATCCATTTTAATATTATCTTCCCATCTCGGCCTCGCTAAAGGTCTTTTTCCCTCCGGCCTCCCAAATAACACTCTATATGTATTTCTGGATTCGCCCATACTTGCTACATGCCCTGCCCATCTCAAACGTCTGGATTTAATGTTCCTAATTATGTCAGGTGAGGAATACAATGCGTGCAGTTCTGTGTTGTGTAACTTTCTCCATTCTCCTGTAACTTCATCCCTCTTAGCCCCAAATATTTTCCTAAGCAGCTTATTCTCAAACACCCTTAACCTATGTTCCTCTCTCACAGTGAGAGTCCAAGTTTCACAACTATACAGAACAACCGGTAATATAACTGTTTTATAAATTTTAACTTTCAGATTTTTTGACAGCAGACTGGATGATAAAAGCTTCTCAACTGAATAATAACAGGCATCTCCCATATTTATTCTGTGTTTAATTTCCTCCCGAGTATCATTTATATTTGTTACTGTTGCTCCAAGATATTTGAATTTCTCCACCTCTTCAAAAGATAAATTTGTAATTTTTATATTTTCATTTCGTACAATATTCTCGTCACACGACATAATCATATACTTTGTCTTTTCGTGATTTACTTCCAAACCTATCTCTTTACTTGCTTCCAGTAAAATTCCGGTGTTTTCCCTAGTCGTTTGTGAATTTTCTGCTAACATATTCACGTCATCCGCGTAGACAAGCAGCTGATGTAACCCGTTCAATTCCAAACCCTCTACTTTTTATTGTTATGTAATAAAATGTCTTAAAATTATGTGGAATGCCCCCTGAGCACGAGTTTGTAACTTATTCTTTCTGGGGGTGCTAGAGTAATTGTTATTTTAAAAAGCAATATATATATATGTTTGGTCTAGCAATGAAATATTATAGTTATTATTATTATTATTATTATTATTATTATTATTATTATTATTATTATTATTATTAATCGGAAAGTTTTGGCAACGCGAAAATCGCGTCAGCATCCAGGTTTCAACCCAGGACCTGCCAGTCCGTAGCCAGTTGCTCTAGCAAGTGATCTAATCTTTTCCTAAAGGAACTCAGTAAAATTTAATTTGTTCCACAAAACTGCCGTAAAACTTAAGAGCAGCATGTCTGTTATTGCACTAGATCAGATTTCAAGTCCCGATGACGTCACTTTTATGTACTTTTGTGCTCGTTTAAGAGAACTTTAGGGTTTATTCAACAAATTGCTTTTCTACGTATCCTTTGTAGGAGAGAGGAAGAATTTGAGATTTGAAGGCTATGTTTATTTTAAGTTCACAGCCAATAAACTTATTTACTCGCATTCTGTGAAGTCTTACATCGTACTCTAGCGAGGAAACTGCCGCGAAGTGCTAACTAGTTCTTATGTAGACTAATAGCCATGACTTAATAGTACCCATCGCCTGTACAAAGGTTTCTTTCTGTATACAAACATATTGATGCGGGATTTCTTTGATAACTAGGGAACGGATTTCTAGATACTAAGAAAGAGAGATTTAGGACTTCTAGGAGTTTGTATGAAATTAATAATTAATAATTTTAATGTTCGTAAATCTAGTTCAATTAATTACAATGTGTCTCAGTGAAACGTACAGCAGAGTCCGTATAGGCCAGTTTCTATCTGATGCTTTTCCAATTCACTGCGGGCTAAAGGAAGGAGATGCACTATCACCTTTACTTTTTAAGTTCGCTCTAGAATATGCCATTAGGAAAGTTCAGGATAACAGACAGGGTTTGGAATTGAATGGGTTACATCAGCTTCTTGTATATGCGGATGACGTGAATATGTTAGGAGAAAATCCACAAACAATTAGGGAAAACACGGAAATTTTACTTGAAGCAAGTAAAGCGATAGGTTTGGAAGTAAATCCCGAAAAGAGAAGTATATGATTATGTCTCGTGACCAGAATATTGTACGAAATGGAAATATAAAAATTGGAGATTTATCCTTCGAAGAGGTGGAAAAATTCAAACATCTTGGAGCAACAGTAACAAATAACTTATAAATGACACTCGGGAGGAAATTAAACGCAGGATAAGTATGGGAAATGCGTGTTATTATTCGGTTGAGAAGCTTTTGTCATCTAGTCTGCTGTCAAAAAATCTGAAAGTTAGAATTTATAAAACAGTTATATTACCGGTTGTTCTGTATGGTTATGATCTTGGACTTTTACTTTGAGAGAGGAACAGAGATTAAGGGTGTTTGAGAATAAGGTTCTTAGAAAAATATTTGGGACTAAGAGGGATGAAGTTACAGGAGAATGGAGAAAGTTACACAACGCAGAACTTAACGCGTTGTATTCTTCACCTCACATAATTAGGAACATTAAATCCAGACGTTTGAGAAGGGCAGGGCATGTAGCACGTATGGGCGAATCCAGAAATTCAAATAGAGTGTTATTTGGGAGGCCGGAGGGAAAAAGACCTTTGGGGAGGCCGAGACGTAGATGGGAGGATAATATTAAAATGGATTTGAGGGGGGTAGGATATGATGATAGAGACTGGATTAATCTTGCACAGGATAGGGACCGATGGCGGGCTTATGTGAGTGCGGCAATGAACCTTCGGGTTCCTTAAAAGCCATTTGTAAGTAAGTAAGTAATGTTCGTAAATCAGGAGCAACTAATCAAAACTTAAATTTTACGTCTCCGGTCAAAATTCAGTTTGGAGAGTTTTCCGATACATGGCACTTGTGCAATCAGAATTCTCCAAATCGCAATCTGTCCAATCCATTTTTACACAGTTATGTGAGGAGCAACTAATGAAAACATAAATTTGGTAATAAGCGTGTGGTTTCAATCAACAGTAATCTTACTAGAGGTTTTGATTTATCTAGAAGAAATCAAAACTCGAGTGAGATTTAATTGACTATTACACAATTAGAAGAAACTGTATAAAGAGTAGAAGAAACAAAGTACTCTAATACAATAAAATATTAATTGACTTACTGAAATTCTATTTCACTAATGTTAGCTTCACCAAAACGTTTGAACGGAGCCGCCATTTTCATTTGACTATCTATGCTGTAAACAAATTATGATCGCAAAGCATGTTTTACAGTACCGTAAGGAATTTGCAGTTTGAAATGTTGGAAAACAAAGAAACAAATGATAGGAAGGTGATAAAAACAGGGAAAAGTATACAGGGTGTGTTTTAATTCCACGGACAAATTTCAGGGAGTGATTCCTGACTGAAAATGAAGCACAAAAGTTCATATCACCTTGTGCCCGGAAATGCATAGTTTCCACGGGAGATGGCACTGACGACATTCTCTCATAGGTGATGTTGTGTGATGTGGGTGGAGCTGTCAGAGTACGTGGCTCGGTACATCCGTGCTGCCTCTCGACCTTTTCCACCTGCTTGGTCATACACGAACACCATCTTGGCTTGTTCCTGGAATGAATACCAGACCATTGTGCTTCTACGTTGCTTAAATCACACTATCTGCAACACACAAGACGCACACTGCAAGTTATGAGAGAATGTCTTCAGTGCCATCTACCATGGAAACTATGCATTTCCGGACAAAAGGTGATATAAAATTTTGTGATCCATTTTCAGTCAGGAATCATCCCCTGAAGTTTGTCGGTGGACTTAAAACTCACCCTGTATAAAGATTAAAAGAAATAAAGTACTCTAATAAAAATAAAATATATATTAATTGTCTTCCTAAAATACTGTTTCACTAAAGTTACCTTCAAGGTGTTTGAAATGTTGGCAAAAAAGGAACGAATGACAGGAAGGTGATAAAAACAGGAGAAAGTATATAAAGATTAGAAGAAATAAAGTACTTTAATACAATAAAATAGATATCAATTGACTTCCTAAAATTCTATTTCACTAATGTTACCTTCACCAAAATGTTTGACCGGAGCCGCCATTCTCAGTCGGCTATCTATGCGGGAAACAAATTACGATCGCAAAACACGTTTTATAGTACCGTAAAGAATTTTCAGTTTGAAATGTTGGCAAACAAAGAAACAAGTGGAAGGGTAGTGATAAAACAAACAAATACCAGGGAAGTGATAAAATTAAACAAATGCTAGGGAAGCGATAAAATTATGCGATAAGCAGCCATGATTGGTTGAAAGACCTCCTTTCGTACCGTTTTATTGTTCAAAAGTAGTATGATGTAGTAAAAGTGTAATAGTCACCTTAAAAATGTCCGAAAATGAGGACTCAGGGATTTAAATCCCGGTCATAGAAGTTTCTAAATTCCGGCATCAAAAATTAAATAGTCACTGGCAGTACAATTCTTATAGTAGCCAGACAGACAACATAATAAACATTCATCGTCAACACAACGTAACGTGAGCAGAAATTCCTTGCTAAAATAAGATTGTAAAAATTGCATGATTTCGTTAATCGTCCACCAAACAGCATCAAAACATAAATTGTCCAAGATAAATAGTGTTATAACTTCTATAATTTTGAATTCTTTTTAAATTGTGATATGTGTATAATTCAACTTCAGTCATAGATTTAAACAAGATTTTATTCATCATTCTACTAGAAATTTTTATCTGTCCTGAAAATTTAGTCTTGCATGACAATTTACATTTTACGATGAAAGAGTAATGGAACGGAAAAAATTCTCTCCGGCGCCGGGATTTGAACCCGGGTTTTCAGCTCTACGTGCTGATGCTTTATCCACTAAGCCACACCGGATACAACTCCGACGCCGGTTAGAATCGTCTCAGATTAAGCTCCAACTCTTGAGTTCCCTCTAGTGGCCGCCCTCTGCACTACGTCATAGATGTCTATGAACGCAGGACCGAAGTCCACACATGTGCTGAGGTGCACTCGATATGAGCACCTCAGCACATGTGTGGACTTCGGTCCTGCGTTCATAGACATCTATGACGTAGTGCAGAGGGCGGCCACTAGAGGGAACCCAAGAGTTGGAGCTTAATCTGAGACGATTCTAACCGGCGTCGGAGTTGTATCCGGTGTAGCTTAGTGGATAAAGCATCAGCACGTAGAGCTGAAAACCCGGGTTCAAATCCCGGCGCCGGAGAGAATTTTTCTCCGTTCCATTACTCTTTCATCGTATGATGACGCAGAATATCTGCATGGAAATATCATATGTACTTCGGTACATTAAAATAATATATATAATTTACATTTTGATTAGTTCCTCCTCAAATATTCTATCTTAGGTGGAATTTATGTACAGTTTCCCTGGAAAAGGATGAGACGATTGAATATTCCTAAGTCTCAGATGTAAGACACTGCGCATGATCGGAGACCAGAGCACCGATACACAAGATAACGAATATTGAGTTACTTAAATTCAGGCTATTTGGTTTGTTACTAGCATCGTTCCGAAATTCAATTAAAAAACTGCAAAAAATATGATAATATTACGTAAATAAAAGATAAATATATACATAAATCGTGTAGTTAAATCGACAATGGACCTTCATGACTAGATCGACACTTCGCACAGAAAGGAAAGCTTTCATGTCGTTTCCATAGCTCAGACGGTAAGACTTCTGCGTGTTGTGTAGAAGAGTGCGAGTTCGATTCTTAGTCTACACAACAATTTTTTTTGTCTAAATAACGTTGAAATAGCTAAGTCACGTTGAAATATAGTTTTACAAAGTCCTGAGATTAAGTGTTAATGATCGCAAACAATACAAAATTACAAGTTATAATATTATAAACGTTAATCTAATGAATGCATTTATACACACACATATATACAATGTAAATGCATATATATTAAAAACTAACAATTAAAATGAAATTAAAAAAAAATATAATAATAGACAAACTTTTACAAAGGTTTAGAGTCCTTAGGCTATGTCATTTGTTGAGTAATTATTACAATAATTTATTCATAGCTTTCCCATATGTGTAAGAAATGCACTCGCACAAAACAATTTTTGTTAAAAGTATGGCTTTGGATTATTTCATTCTCACCCCTGCAGTTAATTTTAACTATTTTATCTACGTGTTTGCATTCAATTTTATTCATGTTATGATTGAATGTATAAGCACTGTTGCAGTTATTGACTAATTACATATATTAATAATAATTATTAAATACATCTGTTAAGTAACCAATTGCAGTATCTTTTGCAAAATCTTGAATGTTTAAGTTGTCAATAATATTTCTGTACTTTATACTATAATACGTTAAAAGAATTTGCAATAGATTTGGGATCCTCTACTTTATAATCATTGGTTTTAATGAAAAAATATTTTATTTCTTAGGATATCTACAAGTTTAAATTTAATAATATTACGAATAGGTTTAATTACATTATCTGAATTTTGTACTTTTCTACTCAAATATATTCTATTTCCCTCTTTCATAATTTTTGATAAATTACACTGTACTTCTTGCAGTATTTAAGAACATGAAGATCATTACATTGCAACTCATTACATATAGATTCTTCTTTTTAATACATGAGATTTTGAAGTCCCTGCGTTATCTAGATGTTTTAACTTTTGAATTTTTTCACAACATTGAGTGGAGAACATCCACTGAAATGATTATGAAATTAAGTGAAAAATTCAATATATATACTCTTAATATCAGTAGTACCAGTATCATATATGTTTTTCCAAGATTCATTTTGTAGACATAAATGTAAATAATCACTAGATACAGCAATTACGATCCTTTCTTAGTTTTTAAATTAATATTTTGAAATTGTTCAGTGACATTGGAAACACATAGGATTTGGTTATCATGGTCAGACAAGCCATTGATTATAGGTTCTGTCGAATAGGAATTCAGTCTAATTCTGTGTACAAAACGTTTATCAATGGCTGTGTTACTTCAGCTTGTATGCTATGGGAAAATGACCCTACGAATAAGGTTTTTCCAGTTTCGAGGAGTGAATTTAATTTACTTTTACGGAAAAGTTCCGAGAGATAATCTATGTTTATGTCACTACAGATCACAAATTCCATATGAGATTTCTAAATTCTTTTCTTTACAAATTCAATGTTGGCTATAAATATTAATAAATAATGTAAGAAATATGAATGATTGTAGTTATAAGTCTGATTTACATTATAAAAAGCAAGAAGTCACATTCCTCGGCAAGATTCGAACTTTCGATGTTTGGTTTTGTCGTCCAACGCACAACCACGGACCTATTCAATGCTTATGTTAATAACATACAATTTAGCTGTAGCAATGTGGTGTCATAACTTGGGGTTTGTTTATTTAATGTAATTAGATTTAATTTGATTAGTTTCGAAACAATTGGACTTCCTGTTATATCCTGTTATTTAGATATTTAATTTAGGGTTGATTTATTAACTCTTACTATGCAAGATGCCTCTTATTTCAATAATTCTATATCATGTTAAATAGTCATTGTCTACACTAAAGTATTATCGTCATCTCTCATTTCTCATCGTAATGGCGAACCGACGTGACATGAGACAGCGAGTTATAGCTCTAGTTGAGGCTGGATATGGGGCTAGATCTGCTGGCCGTTTGGTCGGTGTTCCTGGAAGTACAGCCGCGAGATGGGTTCATCGTTATCAAAATTTTGGGGAGGTCGAAAATCGCCCTATTCCTGGGCGTCCGCGGATTTCTTCATTGGAAGAGGATGCTCTTTTATTCGAGACAGTTCGACAGGACCCCTTTCTGACTGCTAACGAAATAAGAGCAGCATCTAACTTTCCCGGCTCTTCACGGACTGTGATCAGCAGGTTGAGGAACCGCGGTATTAGGAGCCGGAGGGCTGCGCAAATGGAAATATTGGGGGAAGCACAAGCTGTCGACCGTCTTGCCTTCGCTACCAATCGAGTGGATTTCGATTGGAGAAATGTAATTTTCTCCGACGAAACAACCATATCGAGTGATTACGAAGGTCCTGTCCGTGTCTATCGTGAGGATGGTCTCCGACATGATCAGCGCTATGTGCACCGACGTGAAAGATCGGGGCGCTTTAGCATATCGTGTTGGGGGTGGGTGTCTTACGATGGACCTGGCATTATAGAACGCATCGATGGCCGGTTTAATGCGGAAACTTACGAGCACATTCTGGAAAATATATTCCTTCCCTCCGCCCGAGAACGTTTTCCCGAAGGAACATTGCTGTTCCAGCAGGATAACCATCCCGTGCACTATGCTGCAAGCATTCAAAGATGGTTTCAAAGGAGACCCGAGATCGAAATCATTAATTGGCCTCCGAAGTCACCTGATTTGAATGTCATCGAAAATTTATGGGCGGAATTGAAAAAGAGAAGGATAGCCACCTATGCCCACCGACTCCCTCGAAATCGAGACGAATTGTGGGATCAAGTTGTTGACACCTGGGAAGATCTCGCCGGGGATCAGAACTTATTCCACAATCTCGTGACATCCATGCCGGATCGACTTAGAGCTGTAATAGAAGCTGATGGCATGTGGACAAGATTTTAAGTTAACAGGTCTCTTTTTGTTTCTTATGATTTTTGTTTGAGGAAGAATACTTTTAACTTCCAAGTAAGATTTATTTTTTTTGACGAGGTTCAGCCCACTTGTAAGACCCAGAAATTGGGCATAAATTATTCCATATTTTTCGACAAATTAGACAGTCGAGGAACTCTGAACAAATTAATTACACCTCAATAAAAAAAAGTTTTACTTGGGATCGAACACGAGACGTTTCGGTTATACAATGGAACCGGCACGCTACTATATGAGCTACTGAGACAAGACAGTGATAGCAGCAGTCCAGAATGTAGATCCCTTAGCAGGCATTTGCCATTCGGTACAGTGAAGCAATGATATTTTGGGATTCGAGCTATGTTGTGAAATCCTGGCCTTAAATGGCAGTCTTCTTCGTGATCCTTATTCTGGTCCTTGTCCTTGTTGTGGTCCTTGTAACAATTCTTGTACTATCTGTCATGTTATGTATCCCTACGTCGATATCGAGTGAACCGCGCTGTAGAACTTTAACTTCCGACGACCAAGAATCGTCTCATTCTTTTTCAGGGTAACTGTACACCCTTCGACACGGAAATTGCTCGCAGTTCAGAGACTAAGTCCCACTTCGGAATAGCTCGGAAATCATCGTATGCGCGCTGTGTTCACACGCTTGCGTTGTATGTAGAGAAATTCGAAGCCCGGTCTTTGTAACGAGAAAAAAGAACTCTATCACTAAGTCATAAAAGCGTCGTAGGGAATATGTTGTTTCGTGACATAGAGATACGTCGCTGCTACGACTTGGTTTCGTCGTCGGACCTCGATGCTTAATAATTCCCCGTGTGAAACTCAGGTTAAGCCGAACGACACTTGGCCGGTTTCACCAACCTTCGTTATCATTATAACGTCGCGTTAAATAATTTAATGATACGTTAGTAAGTTTTTGTGTTTCACCAAGCATCATTATTGCTAACGCATCTTTAAATTATTCGTTAATTTATTCGGACTTATATGTCGCATTAAAACAGTAACGATGCGTTAAAAAGTTAATAACATCATGGACGTATTCGTTCAGGCCGTCCAATAACATTTCTAACTCCAGATACGTTCAGCGTATTCCGAATCTCACCAGACCGGTGGACATCAATGACGTCACTCTACAGCAAAATGGGAACAAAACCGCTGGAAAGTTCAATGGCTAATATGGAGGCTGTACAAGTTGTTGTCTCTGCTACGCTAGCAAAATTTTGCGAAATTTCCGTACTGCCATCTCGTTCAAAGAAAAGAGAGCATAAACAATTTATTTCTTGAACCGGTAGTAATAACTGGTCCGTTGACATGTTCGCTCATAAGCCATTAACATACTTTTTACGTTGTGCTTATTACAAACAATACAGTAGAACCAAAGCAGAACACATCGCCATGACACAACAGTGCACGATGTCATTCGTCTGCTAATTCCCTCCCTATACAAGAACCAATCAGATTCACTGATGGCGGCTGATGGCTACTACCACCACCTCTGCAAGCTGATGGAACCGGTGCGACACCGGTGGAACATCAGTGACGTCATCGTTGAAATTCGGAACACCGTGATGCTATCAGATTGCTCAGCGCTGAGATTCGGAATACGCTGGTTGCCACGTGCTAATGCTCTCATTCGCTGATACCGTCGTATCAAGTGCCGGTAGCTGGAACTAACGGAAGCTTTTAGTCACAAAGGGAAGTATAAATAAAATTTTAAAGGCAGTCGGATAGAACAAAGTGCATGCGAAATGAGTTGCGCAAGACCTCACATTGTACCTAAAAATTCCACTCGACGTGGCGACTATGAGAATGACTCATAGTCATAACCCTTTATTTTGCTGGGAAGGTCATGATCACTATTTGGCAACGCAAACGCTTTGTTTTTATGAATGTTACGCCGCAAGCAAACGCTATGAATTGAAACATTCAAGATCTTTAAATAATCCTTTAAGTTAGACCACAAAATAAACTAGTACAAATTGTGCTTTAGTAAAAGAATGTCTACACTCAAACAATTTTTGAGAAATCACGAAGAAATGAATAAAATGAGCGACAGTTTCACCTGTTCTTGTTTAGGGTTACCATCCGTCCTGCAAAAGGAGGATATGTCTTCTTTTTTAATCATTTTATCCTGTCCGACAGGCATTTAAAAAAAATTGAAATTTCCGGGATTTCGCAGTTCAACTAGAATTAATGTGAATATTGAATAATGTGCGATATTATACATAGAATATCTAAACAAATGGTGAAAATCTATGAAAGAAAGTAACTGCTTTCAGGGGTTATTCTTTGAGATATTTCAAACAAAAAAGTTTAATACAATTTTGTTCATTTTTGCTTCTTTTTGGAGTTAAAAATTATTTTGTACGAAACATTTCATAGCACTTTCATCTTAATTTTCCGATAAGCTAGTTACAATGTAATACAATTTCAATGGATCGTCTGTGCTTATCTTGTTATATAAAATAATTTTATTAATTAGTTACATGAACGTTTTCGGTAATAGTGTGTACCATCACCAGATGAATGAGTGATATTGTATGTTAACTTTGCCAAATGGATACATGTGATATCGCCATGAATAATATGTATACACAAAACATGTAATATATACCCATTATCAGTTAAACTAGTAACATAAAATGCAAATAAAACACTTATATACAATTAATTAAAATCAGATGATTAAAAACGGTTATTTAAACAATGTTCATTTGCTGTTATAATGTTCAGCGTTGTCTGGAATACATTAACTTAAAAACTGGTTATCCCACTTGAAATAATTGCAACAACAAGCATTAACTTAACCACAATGTATTCCAGACAACGTTGAACATTATAACAGCAAATGAACATTGTTTAAATAACCGTTTTTAATCATCTGGTTTTAATTAATTGTATATAAGTGTTTTATTTGCATTTTATATTACTAGTTTAATTGATAATGGGTATATATTACATGTTTTGTGCATACATATTATTCATGGCGATATCACATGTATCCATTTGGCAAGGTTAACATACAATATCACTCATTCATCTGTTGATGGTACACACCAGTACCGAAAACGTTCATGTAACTAATTAATAAAATTATTTTATATAACAAGATAAGCACAGACGATCCATTGAAACTTTATTACATTATTACATTTCATAGCACGTTTTTGGAAAGCCATTGATTTAATTCCCAATAGCCTATACTAAGTAAATTTAACAGAGCAGTGTATTATGATAGTAAATGATTGAAATAATTTTAGTTTTGTCCTTTAAATATGCTGAAATTTGATATGAACAAATGTAACTTTTCGTTCTGAAGAAGAATTTAAAAATGTTACATTTGTTCGGATCAAATTCCTCCACATTTAAAGGACAAAACTAAAATTCTTTCAATCATTTACTATCATAATGCTTTCCTCTCTTAAGTTAGTTGAGCATATTGGAAATTCAATTAATAGCTTTCCCAAACATTTTATGAAATGTTTGATATAAAACAATTTTTAGATCGAAAAGGAAGCAAAAACTAATAGAATATATTAAACTTTTTTGTTTGAAATTCCCCAAGGAATAGCTCCGTAAAATGAGTCACATTACTTACTGTTCACTCCGTATATATACTGGGACATCATTTTATTTTTACTTCAATTTTTATTGTACCCGAGTTTTTTAATGTACTTCACTTCCACCATTTCTACTAATGAAGATCCAACTGTCCTCCATCAGAACCAAGGTCGCATATAGTGAACAGTACTGAGTGAATGAGTACAGTACGTTCCAGAAATATGTTCGCGTTTTCCAAGAAAGAACTTTCAATATTGAATCATATTTTCGCAAAGCTACTGTCTTCCGTTTGCCCACGTCGCATTCCCATTTCCCCCACCTGCTTCTGCTCGCCCCTCTGTAAAGGCTAGTGGCTGGTCTGTCTTAGCTCTTTTCTGAAAACATTAATTTCTGTTAGGAAGTGGAAGTCTACGTAATATTATACAACTGTTTAAAATAACTTAAATAAAGGGACTTCGTTAAGTAATTTCCCCCCTTTCTACGATCCTGCGACATAACCACTTGGACGGACAGTAAATAGCATGTCTGAATAATTTTATCTTTTCGGATCGGGCAGAAGTAAAGATTGGATTTACAGTACTTAAGGTACTCTTTTATAGAGTAGGTACAGAATTATTTCAACATGAGTTACTAATACGAAGAACGAAACTGGTAGACCTAATTGGAATTAGGTACAATAGTCTATATTGCGATAATATGTACAAAAGAACTGAAGCCTGTATCGAAATGAACGGCCACCATTTTCAAAAATGTATTTAAATATCCATATTATGATTATTTTTTTTAATTTAACTTCATTCTCTATATTTTACGCTAATGTGCTATAGACAGTATAATATGCAGTGCATAATGAATACGTCCGAACGGATTGCTCAGTTCGTGAGTAAAAACGCTTATTGTTAATACATTACTGCATTTTGTTTAAATAAAAACTTCATGACAATTATCAAACTCAAACTCGCGATATTTCCTAGTTTACATAAATGGATGAACTACTATTCTTCCCTCCTATACCTAGTAAAGTGATTTGTTTGTATTTTACGCCAGTATCATCGAACTCCAGTCGTAGAAGGGGATAGCAAATGGTGTTTCCGGTTCTCAACCGTTAATCCGAAGGTATAGCGAGGTTAATATTAAAAATGTTAGTGAAAATGAAATGATGTCCCTGTACATATAATATGTTTTTATTTACAAACAAAGGCCTACAATGAGCAATATAAGAGCAACCTGTTAATTGTCATCCGTGTAATGTGCAAGCATTGTTCAAAAAGTTTGGTCGTTTTCATATAAAATTTGGTTTTTGAAGAAAAAATGAATATATGATAGAAATTAAATATAATATTTAGTGTGTCAAGTGTAAAAAGTGTACAAATAACATTGATGTATTCAAATAAAACTTGAATGAAAGAAAAAAGGCATTAAATTTGACTTAACAACAACGGGTCCAAAATGTACCCAGTCAGTAAAACTTGAAAAAAATATACAGGGACATCATTTTATTTTTACTAATATTTTTAATATTAACTTGTCTATACCTTTAGAGAACCGGAAACACCGCTTGCTCCCCCCTCCAAGACTGGAGTTCGATGATACTGGCGTAAAACACAAATCACTCTACTAGGTATAGGATGGAAGAAAAGTAGTTCATCCATTTACGTAAACTAGGAAATATCGCGATTTTGAGTTTGATAATTTTCATTAAGTTTTTCTTTAATCAAAGTACAGTACTGTATTAAGAATAAGTGTTTTTACTCACGAAGTGAGTTATCCATGCGAACGTATTCATTATGCAGTGTATATTATACTGTCTACAGCACATTAGCGTACAATATAGAGAAAGAAGTTATATTGAAAAATAATCATAATATGAATATTTAAACACAATTTTGAAAATGGTGGCCGTTCATTTCGATACAGGCTTCAGTTCTTTTGTGCATATTATCGCACTATAGACTATTGCATCTAATTCCAATTGCCAGTTTCGTCCTTCGTACTAGTAACTCATGTTGAAATAATTCTGCACCTACTCTACGTACCGTGAATTCAATCTTCACTTCTGCCCAACCCGAAAATATAAAATTACTCAGACATGCTATCTACTGTCCGTCCAAGTGGTTATGCCGCAGGATTGTAGAAAGGGAGGAAATCACGTGACAGTTAATTACTTAACGAGGCCCTTTTATTTAAGTTAAATTAAACAGCTGTATAATATTAAGTAAACGTCCAATTCCTAAGAGAAATTAATGTTTTCAGAAAAGAGCTAAGACAGCCCAGCTATTACAGAGGGGCGAGCAGAAGCAGGTGGGGGAAATCGGGATGCGACGTAGGCAAACGGACAGTACCTGTGCGAAAATATGATTCAATATTGAAAGCTCTTTCGTCACTGGAAAACGCGAACATATTTCTGGAACGTACTATACCCAGTAACTCAGTACTGCTTACTATCTGCGGTCTTGGTTCTGTGTGGAGTTGGAACTTCCTTAGTAGAAGGGGTGGGAGTGAAGTACATTAAAAAACTCAGGTACAATAAAAATTGAAGTAAAAATAAAATGATGTCCCTGTATATCTCAGTAAAGCAAGTGTTAAACAATATTCTTTCTTGTTTTAATTTCTCCTCAGCATAGATTATGTAATATTTAAACAGAAAAGAAGAGCGAATATTTCTTCATCGTACGAACAAAGGATTTAGGCCCGGAGCTTGCGCAGTGCGGCATTCTTTGACTTAGAAAATACTCGAACCGCTCAACAATTTTATTATCCACCATAGAAAAGACTTGCAATTTGGCATGTAGCCATAACACATCTCATAATTTTTGTGCCAGAAAATATACATTTTAGTTCAACTAGAAATAGGTCAAGGCTACAGCATAGGGATCAACCCTCGTTTGTTGGCGATAGAACTCCTTCTTGTTACAAAGACCGGGCTTCGAATCTCTCTATGTAAAACGCACGCGTGTAAATACAGCGTACACGATTCCCGGGCTATTCCGAGGTGGGTCTTAGTCTCTGAACAGCGACCAATTTACGTGTCAAAGAGTGTACAATGGAGGGACTTCCCTGGTGTGAGATCATCTCGACGCAAAAACCATCTTCTTAAGATACTTGAAACACTATAATAGACAATTAACAGTATACTCGAGATTGCTTGAACGTAAATTACAATCCTGCATTCGCCTCTGAGAATGGGGAAAACTCAGAAAAAACCCATGCTCAGATTGACCGGGATTTGAACCCGGACCTCCCGAATGCGAGTCCGAGACGATAACGCCTCGACCATCTTGCTCGATTCTTCCATATCATTGGAAGTAAAATTCGTTGATAGAGCAAATGCTAGGTAGACAGACTTGCACACTACTGGGTGTTCATTTCAAAGTGTGTCATGACGTCACTGTTGTGAGTCATCGATTTGAAGCGAGTTTCAGCTTTTATGTCAGAGAAGTTGCCTATTAATCAAGGCGTTCAATCTGAACTTGAAAACGTGTACGGTATAACTTGAACGTCGTAGCAACAGATGGCGGTCTGTGAAGTCTGTGTGCTACCATAACCTCTTTCGAACTGTGTTTTGCGCGGGAAAGTCGTATGCAGGGTATTTGTTATCATCGGTTGCGTACGGCAACATTCCACAACACAAATCAAATGCTCCGTGTCCATGTTGACCGTCGAAGTTAATGTTAACAAATACGTAAGTAATCGTCTTAACCCCATCCACATATCCTGACAGTAAGAAGAAAACTCACCTCAGTACGTCTTTCCAACCAATTCACATTCCTGCCACGTATCGATAAGTACTTTTCAGAATGAACGCCGTACGTGCTAGGCAACTTCTCTGGCACATAAGTAATACGCCTCTGTGGAAGTGTAGGAAGATTGAATTCTCTAGGCTCAACGACTAGCCACATGACGGCATACAGCGAGCCATGACACACTTTGAACTGAACACGCAGTAGCAGAGTAGCAGAGTCTAATATATACAGTCACGAAGCTTGAGTTTTGAGGGTGCTAGGAACAATAGACTGTGCAGGCACTATTTCACATTGTCTGTAATGAGGCGATAGTAGCGATCCTAGTGGTTAGCAACTATGTATGGATGTATATTTATTACGTATTGAGCTTCGTGACTCTATATATACTAGACTGTGGTTGTAGCTCACCCCAATTAAAAACAGGAATCTCCTGGTAGGCCAACTTCTGTTATGGCCGACCCCTGCAGTGGCTGAGTGATCAGATCTCCGGCCTGTTTCGCAGGCGGTCTGGGTCGAGTCCCGCTTATGTCTCGGATTTTTCATCGACGGACAAGGTTGCAGTTGTAATTTTTCTCGGCGTCCTCCTGTTTTCCCTCATATTAGGCGTCTACATCATTCCGTCACCATTTCTCCATTTCGTCATCATTCCCCGAACGCCGGTTGGGGCCGCACGGAGGGGCTAGCCTAGGGATGAAAGGATTTGCCTGCTCGAAACCTAAGTACGCAGCGAACCTTAGTGTAGTCAGCCGGTGAGGGTTTGGCAATACACCTAGCTTGAGGTTAGCGCAGTAGATCGTAACAGGTCCTAGTGTCCTTTCCCGTAAATTCCGTTCCATTCCAATTCTGTTATGGCCATGTGCATCAATATCGGTTAGTGTAACCACCATTTAAAATTGCCACCTAACTTCTGGTTAAGCATTTCTACAGTGCATCGATCTCAGTTAAGACTTAAACAAGAGGTTAACCACGTAATCTCTAACCGGCAGCCACCGGCGTAGCTCAATCGGCTAAGGCGCTTGCGTTCGGGCGCGGATTCGATCCCCGCTTGGGCTGATTACCTGGTTGGGCTTTATACGAGGTTTTCCTCAACCATAAGGCAAATGTCAGGTAATCTATGGCGAATCCTCGGCCTCATCTCGCCAAATATCATCTCGCTATCACCAATTCCATCGACGTTAAATAGCCTCGTAGTTGATACAGCGTCGTTAAATAACCAAGTAAAATAAATAAATCTAACCGGCCATATTGGAGCGGTTAAAGGAGACGTCTAGTGTTTAGTAGGCCTAGGAAAACAAAATGGCGGCTAAATCCACAGCTGATTATTATTTCTAACACGATTATTATTGTGCTTGAATTACTTCGATAGGGATGATTGTGAGCGTGAAGTTTTATTAGTGAAAATGGATAATTTTTAGAAGGAATTAGGGGACAAAAAATTTTAGGAGGGATTTCCCTATGAATCGGCTGCTTGCATAACGATTCTATGCAACTGACATTTTCAGTTTTCAAGAGGGCTCACTCGAGTATCTCTTTTCCTACGTCGTAGGCTGAACGAAGGGAGGCTATGTATGCATCTTAGGATATTGCATAGTTCAGAGCTGGCCAGCAAGAGCGGATTCTATTCTCTCACGGGGAGCCATATGATTTCTCTTCATCCCCTTTCTTCCCCGCCGAACACCGCGCAGCGTTGATTCAGTGACGGATGAATATTAAGCGTCCCTGTTTAGAGTCTAGATCTTCTTCCGATGCCCAGCCCTGGTATAGTTCGTTGTTATAATTGGGGTCGTGGATTGTACACACATTCCTACTAATCTTCATTTTTTATGGATATTCCATCTTTTTTTAGTACAACTCATTTAAACCTAGTAATTATTTCTGTCAATACTTCGTACTTACATTGGAATGTAATCATTTTCCCATTTTATTTTACATTTTGTAAGATATTAAATAAACAGGATTGAAGAACAAAGAAATACAAATAGAACCTGGAAAATAACAGCGCCAAAAGGCAAACAAATGCAACACGAAAATGTAGGATAAGTTCGTTTCGATGTAGAACGGAATAAGCGCATCCGTTTTTAGACGTTGACTGTCATCTTTAGAGATATGGATGCTCTCCTTTCGTCACTTTGTGGAAATAGTGTATGCTAACGTTCAAAGATACCTGACCCTACTAATCGATAGTGATTAACAATTTGTTGGTGTAAGTGTGTCTTCTTTAGTTATTACTTCTATGAATAGATGGCGAAGATAGTAGTCAGTGTTGCCAATAATACATAAATATATTCGCAATATAGAATTTAGTTTTTCATACCACTCTACTGATTGTAAAACAACATTGGATTTAGTCGGAAAACGCTGATATTAACTATGAGAATAATTCACGCTTAATCTACATAATCATTTTTCTGACACTTTTAACCGCACCAATAATGGTGCAACAATAATAATAATATTGGGAACTAGCGGAACTCTTTCAGAGTTTGTCAATTTTTTTTTATATCTTTGGTTCTGACTTATCCCGTGGTTGGAAAATTCGCTTACACCAGGCATGTCAATTGATGCCCACAGGAGCAGCGCGCGCTTTAGAACCCAGGAGAGCCTGAGCGCTTTACAGCGGAAAGGAAAGAGACAGACGAAAGAGGTGGTTATATATGCCGCTTGGTCGAGCTATATTCAGGGATGGCCAGCACTGATTCAATAGATAGAGGGAAGAGAATTTATTAAAAAACTGTATCCATGTTAATTTTTAGATTTGCCTGAGAAGTATAAGTGCATCATAAGAATGTAAGTTTTAATTTTAATGCTCATTTTTCACAAGTTTAATTTTTTTATTCAAAAGAAATATTTTCCCAACTTTTCGTATAGAAAAGTGAAATTTTCAGATATAGGCCTATTTATTTAGTAGCCTTACAGAATGATTTCGTAAATTTAATATATCATAAATACGTATTATTGAAGATAATGTATTGACAATTTTGAAAATATTCGCATGGAAATTGTTTGTAAGGAAATGAATTAACAAAGCAACTACTGTTACATCATAAGCAAAAGATACGTGCCCATGTGTTGTAAAAATGTCAGCTCTATAGCTTCAGCACATTTCGAGAAAATATTTTAGTATTCTGATGATAGCAAGTTGCTCACCAATATCACCTTAAAAGCATACTGCGATAAGACTTTTGTTAAGGAATATTAGTTACACTTAAAACATATACAGCACCTAGGTAACTTTGGTTTGTCCTGTAATATTGTTTTGATTAGCTTATTGATTATTTTATAGGGCTAAAGGTACCATCAATATTAATTCCAACTTCTTCTGTCGTACTCAGTCTCTTTTTTTGGGATATCACTTTCTTTATGAATGATGTGTTTCATCCATTTAGTACAGTATAGTTGTACTACTACGGAATTTATGTGAATATTCCTTCTTATCTCTTTATTATGTTATTAACATTTAAAACACAACTGCACTATTAAGAAATTGGTATTAGTGCTTTTGTTTTTACAGACAATATAGATAATATCAAACAGAAAGAAGCCATATAAAAATAACGACATAAAATTTCACGTTCCGTTTGAATTTTGTGCACTACTGTTTTATTAATCCAACAGGCTGGTTATTCATATACATAAACATTCCTCTTTCCATACTTAGCGCTTGATTCCCGCGCACGACGTCAAGGTCAGAAAAATGCGCTTGCTTTGACATCACTGGCTTACACGATCATAAAATCGTAGGTTAGATATTTTTGAACGCCAGTGTACTGTCAGAGACTTTACCCTGGTTAAATGAGGTGTCAACTATCTATGTGGAAATACTATAACCTATGATTATTAACGGTACACAGAAATTATATTTTAACCACGGTCAATTTTCGTAATACGTGGTTACAACATTTTTAACCGAGATTGATGCTCTTCGCCAATAGAGACTGAGTCGAACCCAAGGGGTTAGGACCAAGATTAGGCTGATTGAAGAAATCCAGTCATTCCTATTGGAATGGAAATTGTGACCTCCGGCTTTTGTAACATATATTGTTAGTCACTACGCTACTAAACAGTGCCCCTCACCGAAAAGAAATAGTACATTATGCATGAGCCTAAAATGGAAGTAATTAAGACCCGAGTATGTTTAGAAAACGAGCGCAAGCGAGTTTCATAATTTTCACACGAGCGTCTTAATTACTATTATAGGCAAGTTTCATACGACTTTTTATGCTCGACCATATTTCTAACTTGAAATTATTCATAAGTATTCATGTTATTCTTATCTGACTGGGGAGCGGAACTGACCTTGTGCAATATCTCGTAAATTGTGAGATGCGCGCAGACGCGAAAGTATTGATTTTTTCCGAGAAACAAATGTCATTGACCTTGATATTATCTAGAGTAAAATAAACATTAATCTTGATATAACCTTGAAATTGATTTAGATATTGAAAAACGAGATGACAAATTGAATTTATTTGAATATTATTTACAATTAACGCTAATTATTATAGTAACAGAACATAACCTTCTGCGACAGTATTGGATTTCCAGACTCCGTAACGTTTCGCTAGTTGTCTTTCGATTGCATATCCGCTTTCATATTCCTACAATGGTGTTTTCTGATTGGTGGAACACCTGAACTTTAATGAATAGATGTAATTTAATGAGGTCCATTAAAGGGCTTCTACCAGGTGTATAATTACTACATTTCGGCATGGTCGAGCATAAAATTAATTATACATGCAAAGTGCTCGCATTAATACCATTGTACCAATCAAAAAAGAAAACCTAGCCCTTGTATGTAGAAGTTAGGACATTATCCTAATGAGAATGGGCCTCTAACTTAGTGTACCTGTGGCATTCGGTTGGAAAGCGATCTTAACGGAAATTGTTATGAGCATACGGATCAAAGTTTTATTGAAAAATCTTGAGCTGATGATTTTACACTCTAGTGGCAGGAAAAATAATCGTGTACCGGATTTCCTAATGAGTCACTATTCATGTACCTGCAATGATTCGTGATGCATATTGATAAACTTACGAAGACTTCCTATCAAATAATAATTACGTGATCCTATTTTTGGAACACCTATGACGTAATTTTGTGGTTCTAATTTGGTATAGGATGTTATTTATATTCTCCAAATGCTGAAGACTTAGTGAGTAAAAAAAATCTCCCGAAATAGGACGATTAGTGCTTCACTCAATGAAGAAACCGACTATTTTTTCTTAAAGGTGCATGAAAAAAACGCGTGATTAACAAAGCTCGGAACTTGGGGACTTGTGTGTCGTGTGCATGAGTAAGGTTACAGGTACAACGTACACAAAGCTCACCCTGCAAGTGCTCAGGGACAGTCGTGTGTACTAAGAAGTGGTCACATCGAATGACAGGAAGACGGACGAGGAAACTGTGTCGTGTCGAAGCCAATGACATTCAGATAATTAATTAGAGGTAAACGGTCTGTTTGAAAATAAGAAAATACGTATTACTCGAATGGGTATTGTATACGTTTGAAAATATATTTCTTAAAATGTATGTACAGAATTTCATGGAGGAATTCTGAGGAGATACATTATTTTCTTCGAATGGAGAGTTTATATTTTGTAAGTTGTGTCAAACACAAACTAGAGATTGGAAACGGGCATTCATTGAAATACATTGCAGTCCCTTAAATCGGTGGAAAATTTGTCCATAGCCATGGATCAAGTCGTAGTGGAACCTTCCCTAGTAGTGACATAGAAATTGAAAACTATTTTCGACACAAATTTAGGATAGGCCTACTTATCTTTCTCAGATACGAGATCAGCTAGCAACTACTGAAAATCGAACAGGAAACAGTGACAGTAAAAACATTCAATACTTTATTTCGGCCTAAGACTTTACAATACAATTACAAATCATTTTCCAAATTTGAAATTTTTTAAAATTGAAGCTCTTAAAAAATACATTTGTAAAATTATCCATGATGTATAATATTAACAAATGTATTTTTTTTTTACCTTTTATTTCTGTCTACTATATTCTTGTTTTTACTGAATATCACTGGCTTCTGTCGAATTGTCAATTTATATTAAATGTGCATTTTTCTCTCTTTTTCTCTTTCTTCTTTATTCTTGCTCTTGTGTTGTATTTATCGGTTTGAATTAAGTTACTTACTGTATTTAGTAAAGTGTCCTTGTAAATTTTATATTATATTATTGACTAAGACCACACCGTACACGAGCCTGGCTCTTACGGTAGTGGCTAGAAACATTTTTGTTTTATAAATGTAATTTGTATTCAGTAGGTAGCTAGTTAAAATAAATAAAATTAAAAAATTAATTTTGCTCCCGTCACTTCATGTGACATGGAAATAAGTTTCTTTCGTTTCAAATCATGTTTAACTAACAGACGAAGAAGGTATGGGTTCGAAAAATATTCGAATGTATGTAGTCATACACTGTAACAAAATATACACAGCAGAACTGTAAATTTGATATATTTTGCATGTTTATTTATATATATGCTATAAAATTACTTGTTTCAACCTACCATATTATTATCATTATGTTGTTCTAGCCAGGAACCATTTTTATTGCAGACCTTACAGTACCTCTGTGCTAGAAGCGGGAGTTTGTTGACATTGAAGTCCGGTCGCTTAGCCACGTTCAAAGACACAAGTCCCCAAGTTCCGAGCTTTGGTGATTAATGTGGAATTGTTAGGAGCTTACAGGAACTAAAGACTTTAGAACTGGTTAATAACCAAAGCTCGGAACTTGGGGACTTGTGTCTTTGAACGTGGCTAAGCGACCGGACTTCAATGTCAACAAACTCCCGCTTCCAGCACAGAGGTACTGTAAGGTCTGCTATAAAAGTGGTTCCTGGCTGGAACAACAAAATGATAATATTATGGTAGGTTGAAACACGTAATTTTATAGCATATATATAAATAAACATGCAAAATATATCAAATTTACAGTTCTGTTGTGTATATTTTGTTACAGTGTATGACTACATACATTCGAATATTTTTCGAACCCATACCTTCTTCGTCTGTTAGTTAAACATGATTTGAAACGAAAGAAACTTATTTCCACGTCACATGAAGTGACGGGAGCAAAATTAATTTTTTTAATTTTATTTATTTTAACTAGCTACCTACTGAATACAAATTACATTTATAAAACAAAAATGTTTCTAGCCACTACCGTAAGAGCCAGGCTCGTGTACGGTGTGGTCTTAGTCAATAATATAATATAAAATTTACAAGGACACTTTACTAAATACAGTAAGTAACTTAATTCAAACCAATAAATACAACACAAGAGCAAGAATAAAGAAGAAGGAGAAAAAGAGAGAAAAATACACATTTAATATAAATTGGCAATTCGACAGAAGCCAGTGATATTCAATAAAAACAAGAATATATTAAACAGAAATAAAAGGTAAAAAAAAAATACATTTGTTAATATTATACATCATGGATAATTTTACAAATATATTTTTTAAGAGCTTCAATTTTAAAAAATTTCAAATTTGGAAAATGGTTTGTAATTGTATTATAAAGTCTTAGGCCGAAATAAAGTATTGAATGTTTTCACTGTCACTGTTTCCTGTTCGATTTTCAGTAGTTGCTAGCTGATCTCGTATCTGAGAAAGATAAGTAGGCCTATCCTAAATTTGTGTCGAAAATAGTTTTCAATTTCTATGTCACTACTAGGGAAGGTTCCACTACGACTTGATCCATGGCTATGGACAAATTTTCCACCGATTTAAGGGACTGCAATGTATTTCAATGAATGCCCGTTTCCAATCTCTAGTTTGTGTTTGACACAACTTACAAAATATAAACTCTCCATTCGAAGAAAATAATGTATCTCCTCAGAATTCCTCCATGAAATTCTGTACATAAATTTTAAGAAATATATTTTCAAACGTATACAATACCCATTCGAATAATACGTATTTTCTTATTTTCAAACAGACCGTTTACCTCTAATTAATTATCTGAATGTCATTGGCTTCGACACGACACAGTTTCCTCGTCCGTCTTCCTGTCATTCGATGTGACCACTTCTTAGTACACACGACTGTCCCTGAGCACTTGCAGGGTGAGCTTTGTGTACGTTGTACCTGTAACCTTACTCATGCACACGACACACAAGTCCCAAAATTCCGAGCTTTGCTTATTAAAACTGCATCCATGTTATTTTTTAGATTTGTCTGAGAAGTATAACTGCATTATAAGAATGTAAGTTTTAATTTTAATGCTCATTTTTCACAAGTTTTCTTTTTTATTCAAAAGGAATATTTTATCAACTTTTTTTTTTTACAGAAAAGTGAAATTTTCAGATATGTTTGTTTATTATCCTTACCGGTACTGACACAATGTTTTGTAAATCTAATATATCGTAAATACGTGTTACTTAAGATAATGTATTAAAATGTTTGAAAATATTCGCATGGAAAATATTTGTGAGGAAATGAATAATTAACAAGGCAAATACTGTTACATCACAAACAAAAGATATGTGCTTATGTGTTGGTACAACGTCAGCTCTATAGTTTCAGCAGATTTCGAGATAATTTAATATTCTGATAACAGAAATTTGCGTACCAATATCACCTAAAAGCATAATGCGATAAGAGTTTTAATAAGTAATATTAGTTACAGTTAAAACATATACCTAGGCAACTTTGCTTTGTACTATAATATTGTTTTGATTACTTTTATAAGGTTAAAGATACCATCGTTATCAATTTCAACTTATCATGTCATACTTAGTGTCTTTCTTTGGGATAACTCTTTATGAATGATGTGTTTAATTCACTTAGTACAGTATAGTTGTAGTTATTATGGAATTTTTGTGAATTTACTCTTTATTATGTTATTAACGTTTAGAACGCAACTGCAATATTAGGCTAAGAAATAGGTGTTAGTACTTTTGTTTTACAGATAATATAGAAGATAACAAACAGAAAGAAACCATATAAAATTAACGACATAAAAATTCACGTTCCGTTTGAAGTTTGTGCATCACTGTTTTCTTAATCCAACAGGCTGCTTATTTCTCTTTCCATACCTAGCGCTTAATGCCCTCGCGCGTCGTCAAGGTCAGAAAAATGCGCTTGCTTTGACATCATTGCCCTATGATAATGTTCCAAGTTAAACACTGTTCCAAGTTTGCCCATTTGACGGTACCTGGTCTTTGCTGGAGGTGAAAGGCAACCGGAACGTTGTGCCTACCTCATTCTAGTGTCGAGGTCAAGAAAGCATCGAGTTCTACTTTCAAGCCCTTCATGACTAATAAAAGGGAATCAGTACCTTTCTTAAACTACTGTGGGTGCTATTCACAGACATTTTGCTAGCCCGCGCTATGAGCGTGCTAAACAGGATTCATATCATATCATATCGCTGACACTGGTTTATGAATACGAAAAACGTTAGTTCGCTGATCATCCACCGAAAGCCCGCGCTAAGAATGTCTATGAATACGGCCCTGTGTATTTATTGTTTTCAGAGCTATGCTTTCTAGCGCTCATTATTTTGTTTTATGTCATGCCTGTTTTACTTTAAGAAGATCCATTTTTATCCAGTCTATGTGCGTAAGAGGGCACAGAGGGTCCGTCTAACCTAGATGGAAATGCGGGTATATGTGTCAGTGTGCGATTGTTGTATTAGATCTGTTACTGCTTCACTGAGTAAAACAAACACAAGGTCTGGGGAAGTATGCATTGCAGTTGTTATTCTAGTTGGAAATTTCCTTCTTCAAATAATCCATTTTGAAGTTACTAAACTAAACATTGTAACCGCAAAAACATCCTCTTCCATCTCTTCTTGATTTAAATAAATAATGAAAAAGAAACCTGCCCCAGTCACTTCTATTAAGAGTGATTATATACAGTACGTAAAAGACGTACAAGAATTACGCGTTACAAGTAATAGGGAAAATTAACTGCGCTGTTATTAAGTCTCCTTGTATTATTGTCTCTTGACATGAAATACAGAGAAAGTATTATGACTCTAGAAAATACAGATATCAACATTTATACAGGAGTACTCTTCATCAGAGCTATTTGGCATACTTCCCGGTTGCTCGCCTTCCCGCCAGGGCGCATTTAAGATTTTTGTTTAATTACTTACTAATGGAGAAAAATTCGTTCCGGCACCGGGAATCGAACCCAGGACCCTCAATTTGGCGCGCTGAGTGCTCTTACCATCTGAGCTATGCCGAGTTCCGATTCACAGTGCCGGCCGAACGATACAAAGGAGGAGAGTTCGGCCGGCACTGTGAACCGGAACTCGGCATAGCTCAGATGGTAAGAGTACCAGGACCCTCAATTTGGCGCGCTGAGTTCTCTTACCATCTGAGCTATGCCGAGTTCTGATTCACATTGCCGGCCGAACGATACAAAGGAGGAGAGTTTGGCCGGCACTGTGCATATCTCAGATGGTAAGAGCACTCAGCGCGCCAAATTGAGGGTTTTGGTTTCGATTCCCGGTGCCGGAACGAATTTTTCTCCATTAATAAGTATCTAAGTGATGACTACATAAATGATTGATTACACAGTATTCAATAGAGTACGACGAGGTCTTCATACAAGAATATATATTTTCATCTAGGTTGTACTCTTCAATTCTTACTTACATACTTACTTACAAATGAAGAGTCCACTGCAAGAATGATGGATGTCATTTGGAAAACATTTTGCACGAGAAGCAATTGAAAGTTTGAAATGCTTAGCGCTCAAAGCTTAACTGTGATTTTCCGATCATTACTGGACAATGACTATCAGTGTTAATGCCATATAACTCTGTATGTACATTCTATATGTCTTAAGCTATGCATTGACAGTCTTGGTTCATTTTCGACAAGAAAGTGACATCCATCATTCTTGCAGTGGACTCTTCAAATGGCTTTTAAGGAACCCACAGGTTTATTACCGCCCTCACATAAGCCCGCCATCGGTCCCTATCCTGTGCAAGATTAATCCAGTCTCTATCACCATATCCCACCTCCCTCCAATCCATTTTAATATTATTCTCCCAACTTCGTCTCGGCCTCCCCAAAGGTATTTTCCCTCCGGTCTCCCAACTAACAATCTATATGGATTTCTGAATTCGCCCATACGTGCTACATGTCCTACCCATCCCTCAAACGTCTGGATTTAATGTTCCTAATTATGTCAGGTGAAGAATGCAATGCGTGCAGTTCTGCGTTGTGTAACTTTCTCAATTCTCCTGTAACTTCATCCCTCTTAGCCCCAAATATTTTCCTTAGAAACTTATTCTCAAACACCCTTAATCTCTGTTACTCTCGCAAAGTGAGAGTCCAAGTTTCTTAACCATACAGAACAACTGGTAATGTAACTGTTTTATAAATTCTAACTCACATTTTTTGACAGCAGACTAGATGGCAAAAGCTACTCAACCGAATAATAACAAGCATTTCCATATGAAGAGTTCGCGGGAAAAACGATGAATGTCACAGTTTTGTTAAGGTTGATGTCATTATATAATTCAATGGATCACTACGAAATTTAATGCTGTTCTTATGAAAAGTGGTAAAAATGAGAATTATCACCACGAATACAGTAATCCTTTCCTTTATTTTCTAAAGAAACAGCACTACATATTGCAGTTATAGACTCAATTAGATCATTATCTAATCCTTAACAGAAATGTGACTTTCATCGTTTTTCCCGCGAACTCTTCATATTTAATTTCCTCCCGAGAGTCATTTATATTTGTTATTATTGCTCCAAGGTATTTGAATTTTTCCATATCTGCGAAGGATACTTTTATGAACAAAGAATCCTGGTCCTAATTAGTGATTATTGTTTCCTTCCCCACAATACAACAAATAATCTCCTATTTGTGATATGCCATTCCCATCTAACCTAACCTCTTGTACTCCCACGAAGTCTATTCTATATCTAGTTAGTTATTTTGCTAATAATGTTACCCTTCCTGTTCTATAAAGACTAGTTACGTTAGACGTAGGTGCCAAATTTCATAACCATATTCCTTTGCTGTGGTCGTGCCAGAGAATTAGTCCCATTCCGAGACTTATTGCAAGGTTTCGTAACATGCTGTTTTTTTACGGTGATGGGTTGTTAACACTTCGCCCAACCCCCAAGCTCGAGGACCACCCCTTATCGGCTGTCCACGACTGCTTATTCAATGTATTTGCAGCTACTCTCCATATCTGGAGGCCGTCTCCTCTATCCGCAACCTGAGGATGCGCCATGCCGTGGTGATGGGGACACACAATACTCTTCAACTCTATATTTAAAAAAGAAAAGCTGAATAGAGAGTAGCTAGGGTATTGCCGACAAATTATTTGATGAACTCTACTCTTTTAATATCCTAGTTTTCATACGATCATACGGTTATGTTTAATTACAATTACAACCATGGTCATATAAAACCTAGAGGATTTTGGCCTCATCCATTAGTAGTTTTCTGTGCTTGTCTATCAGATATCATGCCTTCATTTTCCGTGATTTATTGAAGGTCCGGTATCACTTGGTCTCTTCAACAGTCGTGTTCCTAGACTTCCAGCTGCATACGTATGGATTTGCACTGTTACTGTATTAATGTGAGTTAAAAGAAAAAAAAAATGACTAGAACATTAATGCGAAAGCTGTCATAATATGGTGTCGCGGAAATATGAGGATCTGTTATTTAAACAATTATCTACAGACTGATTCACGGGGATTTACCGTCCATTACGGAGCTTATTTCCGAAGACATTCTGAGTAAAAGAAAGTCATATAAACATATATATTTTCAGAGTTACACTAATTTGAAGTTGTTAGTAGAATACCTTTTTTCTTTACTTTTAAGGATAACAATATATTACAAGTAGAGAATGAACTATTCAGAAATGTCATTTCTTTAATTGGCTAGTGTTCTGAAGATAAAAATGTGTTGTTAAATGCTTTGTACAGATTTTGTTTTTCAATTTTTAATTAAAAATTGCATCATTCTTATACATTTAAAACAATTGTTACAAATCATACGACTTTAGGATCTTAATTATTTACAGTTTAATTATGCATCCTAATGTTCAGTCTTAAAGAATTTACAAGAGTGGCGTGATTTATAACAATTGTTGTGATAAATGCGTAAGAAAATATAATTTTGTAGTTAAAAATCGAAAAAAAAATCAGTACGAAGCAACTATGTAATTCGCAACATATTTCTAGCTTCAGAATATTAGCTAATTAAGGACATGGTGCTCCTGAATAGTTCATTCTTTAGCTGTAATACTCTTTTACCCTTAAAATCTCAAGAATAATGGTATTTTACAAACAATTTCAAATTAGTGTAATTCTGAAATATTTGAGATTAGGACAAATGTTTATATGACATTATTTGCACAGAAGGTCTTCGGAAATAAGCTCCATAAGGGATAGTAAATTCTCTTGAATCATCCTTTATATTAACTCTTCCTAGTTTATATACAGGGACATCATTTTATTTTTACTAACATTTTTAATATCAACTTGGCTATATCTTTGGATTAAAGGTCTAGAACCGGAAACATCGCTTGCTCCCCCTTCCAAGACTGGAGTTCGATTATACTGGCGTAAAATACAAATCACTTTACTAGGTATAGGAGGGAAGAAAAGTAATTCATGCATTTATGTAAACTAGGAAATATCGCAATTTTGAGTTTGATAATTTTCATTAGGTTTTTGTTCAATCAAAATACAGTACTGTATTAACAATAAGTGTTTTTGAGCTATCCCTTCGGACGCATTCATTATGCAGTGTATATTTTAGTGTTACAGCACATTAGCGTACAATATAAAGAATGAAATTAAATTGAAATATAATCATAATATGGATATTTAAACACATTTTAAAAATGGTGGTCTTTCATTTCGATACAGGCTTCAGTTCTTTTGTGCATATTATCGCATTATAGACTATTGTACCTAATTCCAATTAGCAGTTTCGTCCTTCGTACGAGTAACTCATGTTGAAATAATACTATACCTACTCTATAAAAGAGTACCTTACGTACTGTAAATTCAATCTTCACATCTGCACGATCCGAAATGATAAAATTACTCAGAAATGCTATCTACTGTCCGTTCAAGTGGTTTTGTCGCAGGGTCGTAGAAAGGGGGAGGGGAAATCACGTGACAGTTACTTAACGAGGCCCTTCTATTTAAGTTATTTTAAACTGTTGTATAATATTACACAGACGTCCAATTCCTAACAGAAATTAATGTTTTCAGAAAAGAGCTAAGACAGCCCAGCTACTAGACTTTACAGAGGGGCGAACAGAAGCAGGTGGGGGAAACCGGAATGCGACGTAGGCAAACGGACGACAGTACCTGTGCGAAAATATGATTCAATATTGAAAGCTCTTTCGTCACTGGAAAACGCGAAGATATTCATGGAACGTACTTTAGGGTGCTATTCATAGACTTTTCGCTAGCCCCGCTACGAGCGTGCTAAACTAGCCCCGACTTTGCCAGAGGAGGGGCGAATTATTCATATCGCTAACATTGGTTTATGAATATGAAAAACGTTAGTCTCGCTGATCATCCACCGGAAGCCCGCGATAAAAATGTCTATGATACGGCCCATACGCACTAACTCAGTACTACATACGCGGCCTCGGTTCTGTTTGGAGAGCGGTTGGAAGTTTACTAGTAGAGGGGGTGGGAGTGAAGTACATTAAAAAATTCAGGTACAATAAAAATTGAAATAAAAATAAAATGATGTCCCTGTATATTTGAATGTGTAAAATATGTAAAATATGTACATTTTAATAATTTTATGTATGACCAGCCTCATGGGCTAGTGGTCAGAAGTTCTGACTACAGTTCATGAGGTCCCGCTTTCGATTCCCGGTTACAACACAGGAATTTTTCCTTAAAGGGGAATGTTCCTATGTTCGTCCATGGTCTGAAAATTAGGTTAGGTTTAGATCTCTCCTAGCAATTCATCATCATCATCATCATCATCATCATCATCATCATCATCATCGGGACATCGTAACTCCGCCTTTCAGTCGCCTCAACCTCAGAATTCATTTCATTCATTCATTCATTCATTGTTCTGCTCAAAGGCAGGTCTTTGATTAAAAAAACAGCTTTCTCCGATCTTTCCTATTTTCTGCCTTTTTATTTGTCTACTCATATGAATCTCAGAAGTGGGTTACAAATAAGCCATTGCCAGAAGAGACCAGAAATGTCAAATGACAACGTGGTGGCAAAAAAATGATGTACCAAAGAAAAGAAGATATACATAATTATCATACAAAAACTAGAATTAACTTGGCATATCAGCTTGCAGATTAACTAAACACATTATAGTTTTCTTTCTTTAGGCGTTGAATTTTATAACACGTTACCAAAACATTTAAAAGAAGCTATTAACTTCAGTAATTCCGTTAGGACTGTCATTGCTCTGGCAATATCCATTGCAATTCTATTCATCACAACTTTATATAGTCATATTTTCGATATGTACGACTGTCAAAAAAAAGTGACCGCACTTGTGAACAGGGAATATATTCTAAGTCCACTTCGGATCACGGTGGTGTTACACGATATATTATGCGCTTGTAGAATCGCACTTGAAGTAATTTCGGAACTCTGGTGTTTAAACAGGAGTCATTCGATATCTGTGTCTCGTAGAGCAGCGGTAGAGTGCTAGATTAGTGTTTCAAAGGTTGTGAGTTCGAGCCTTGTTCTAGTTATCATTTTATTTTGTTATCGTTCGTTAGCGATATAAATAATATTCAAGTTATCATTTATATTCTGTTTTTAGCGATATAAGTAATATAAATTTAATGTAAGGTTTGGAACAGTACAGCTGCAGAATACCAGTGTTAGTTTTTTCTTCTTATATTGTTACATTATGCTGTCCTGTAACACAATAAAATGAAAAGGAGTAACGAGCATTTGAACCTGACACGTTGACATCTAAATTCCGACGTTCTTACGAGTGAACTACGGGGGCACAAGTAAAGACGCATATGCGAAAAAATTGGCCCAATCCCTCTCTAAGACGTCCTGACGATTTGTGGAAGCTCGTCCACGATGCCTTGGATGCCATGGCTGAGAACAGTCGCTATTTGAAAAGACTAGTCTATTCCATGTCCACTCGACTGCAAGATGTGATCGAGATGGAGGAAGGTGGACCAAATATTGAATCGTAGCTTTTTGTTTTCTTTTTTGATCTTTTAATTGTTTGGATTTTCTGAGGTAGACGCAGTAAGATTCTTTTGTTTATACCACGAACGATATTTTTTTGAGAATAAAACTCTTTCTTTCTTTCTTTCTTTATTTCTTTCTTTCTTTCTTTCTTTCTTTCTATTTGCAGCCATAATGCCATAATAATGATACAGTCATGGCATAATACATTCATGAACCTGATGTTAATTACTAAAACTCATAAAAGAGTCGGGAGCAATTATATATTCTCTCTCTCTTAAAAACAAAGAAACCATAAGAAGCACTAGGTTGAATTCGAACGCATGACCTCATAAATACCAGCCCGGAACGCTACCACTATACTAAAATAATAACATACAGAATATTTCAATTATAAAGGCTGGTCCACAATAAACCGTGAACGGAAACGACAACGAGAACGAGAACGAAAATATTGTTAAAATAAATGTATTTAAATGTGAGCATTCACAATTAACTTTCACGTTCCCGTTCCCGAGCTCCGGCAAGCTTCTCGTTAATTGTGAATGCTCACATTTAAATACATTTATTAAACATTATTTCCGCTCTCGTTCTTCTTGTCGTTTCCGTTCCCGGTTTATTGTGGACCAGACTTAACTGTAGATATCAGGTCACGTGGTCCAACAGCATGTAACATCGTTTGTCTCCGAATTGTAGCGAAGAAATCCGAACTGTAGATATCAGGTTACGTGGTCCAACAATATGTAACATCGTTTGTCTCCGAATTGTAGCGAAGAAACCCGAAGAGAACTTAGCTTCTAGACAGCTGTACAGTTTTACTCAGTTAATAAAATTGTGTTCTCGATCTGAGGCTGTGACTTCTTTAATTTCAAACTAGGATTGTATATCTTTCTCTTTTAAATATAAATTATTTTAAACGGCTCGTTTCACAGCTATCTTCTTTTATATGAATCGTTTCTATCCAGATTTATTGAAAGTTCCTGACCTTTTATGTGAAAAGTTTATAACAATTTCATTAAAATTAAGTAACGGATTTTTCATCGTATTCATTATTTGTAATTAAACGTTAACTAAAATAAACTGTTTAGAATGGATGACAACTTTATGTAGAATGTAAACTATAAAAACTGCCAAAATTATATTGACAGTAGGTACACATTGATCTACTGAACAAAATATCTAGGCTAATTTAATTATTTTTTATAATTTTAATTTGTAAAATACAGTGTTTTTGAGAGTCAAAGTAGTTCATTTGTTTACAGCTCGGCAGAAAATGAACACCACTTCCAAAGACGTTGCACGCATCAAACGTCAGTTGGAAAGAGAAAAACGGCAGAGAAATAGACGCATGAACCAGCATTTGAATCTACAAAGTAAATAATGACTGTTTAGTGTGTGTTCTCATTTTCAAAATAGTTGCACTCACAAAACACATTTCTTTCTGGGAAATCCTTGACAGTTAGAGAAAAAACATTATTTGACTATTTCCTTCAGTCACTTATGTTCTACCACTAGTATCTTTTTTTGCAGTTTATATCATTTACAGCAGGCATGCCGGTAATTTCCTAGAAGAGGGCAAAATCCAACATGGCTGACGAAAACTACCAAAAACGTTCTGCCAACTATGAAGTTCAAATGTCACCAAACATCACAAAATGAAAGGTGGAAAATCAAATATATATTTAAATTTTTTAAAAAGAAGAAGTCCTCCAAAGAAATTAAAATGTATTTAATTTTTCACCTTTGATTTTTTTGGCGTTTGGTGGCATTCGAACTTCATAGTTGGCAGTACTTTTCTGGCAGTTTTCGTCCGCACTTTACCCCCAAAAGTCAATAATACACAAAACAAAACATAATAGTTTATCACCTTATCAAATAAAATTAAATTCTCATCGACGTTTTCAACGACAACTACTTCACTTCCAGTATATGACACAGGCTTTAAGGCAATGTAAACTTAAACCATGCAGGCAACGAAGAACTAAACCAACACTTTGTCGTACAATCAACTTTGCATAAATAAAGCGTATGTTTACACTAAATGAAATTCTCTTGGAACACTTGTTACACTAACTTATACAGAAAATTCAGTAAAGAATTCCTTTAAACCACAGAAAACAGTTTTTTCCTCAACATTCAACACAATTCTTATCCACCAGCGAAAGAACTAAACCAAAATCGACACAAAATTTAATAGATAAAGTTCAGAACACGGATTCCTTCCTTTTCCTCTTGCTTCAAAATTCCAACCTTGAGCACACAAAATAAATTATTGGCACCGAAAAGTGCCTTTTCGTAAGCATGATGATGCACATTCGACAAATGCAGACAAATCTACAATATAACACCACTCACTTCAAAAACCAAGAACAACTGACAACGTCATTATCCATTCAAAATTAACGAAAATTCTAGAACAAATGACAACTATAACCAAACAAATCGAAAGAAAATCACAAAAAAATAATAAAATGACAAACTTTCAATAGCTTTAGCCATCAGACACAACATAACACCACTCACGTCAAACAACCCAGAATCACTGACAACGTCATTATCCATTCAAAATTAATTAAAATCCTAGAACAAATGACAACTATAATCAATAAAATTAAAAGAAAATCACGGCGACACCTAGTATAAAAACTTAGAACTAACATATAAAATTCACTAAAAGATCACTAACATTTAACTCTGAAATAAAAAAGTTGGTAATACTTACTACATTCAAATCAAGTGCCCGTCTTCTATGAATTTACCGGCATGCCAAAACCCTGCACATTGTGCAGTCGCACACATTGTGCAGTTCCTATTCCCCTACCTGGAAGGAATGAATCGGCTTGGAGAGGAGCGCGACAGGGCTGTACAGTACCTGCAGTAGCAGATCAGCTTTTGTTTCAGTGACGCAGATTTAGTAAGGTGCTCATTGAGCTGTGACTATGAATGCGTCATGAAAAATAAAGTGAGGAATCCACGGATATAACGAAGACGAGAAATCACGAATCATTTGACATAATTGTTATAATGTTTTCCTCAGCCAACAATAATTATTTTAAAATGAAAGGCTTTCATCATCTCATGTGGATCTAATAGTGATGTGAGAATTTAGATCAGATTAGTAAAGTTCTCAAAATATGATATTCGCCAACTCTTATTTCTTAATCAGTACTCTCACGGCAAAACAAACGTGACAGTAGCGTTGTTTTGGAATCTGTACAAACACAGCCATCAAAGGTTAGACGACTTACAACTTTTTTTTGATAAACTGATAAGCAGTGCTGAGATATTTTTAACCTGCGCAGTGCTGTAAACGACGCAGCGACTATGTTTGTAGAGGAAAGAAAGATACCGTAAAGTGGGGTGACTTTGAACGCTGAGGTGACTTTGAACAGTAATTTAGCGCCTTTCTAAATTAAATGCTGTACCCAATTGCGAAAAAAACTGTTTAAGTTGCCAATAAATTAGTTCAGTTTTTTCGCAATTGGGTACAGCATTTAATTTAGAAAGGCGCTAAATTACTGTTCAAAGTCACCCCACTTTACGGTACAGAGAATACCTTTACGATCCCATTCAGAAGCTGTGCTCGCGTGTTTACAGGTGCAGTCGGATGAGAAATATTCTAGCAGGTCCTTGAACCAAAGTTTCCATGTGTACTAATTTTTTCGTTATTTAGCAACATCTGCACTGGAATTTAACACAGTAAACTTCATATCACTTTCAAAAATAATTAAATAAAATACATAAATAGATTACGCTTCTATGAATAACAAAAACTAGTCATTACAATTTGGCATATATAAATAAACTATAATTATATTCGGAATATGTATGCTAAGACTTTCCTGTGTTAAATTTCAACGTACCTCGTTTACATGTTTCGATCTATTTATGGGTCATCTTCAGAACTGGTCGTTGTTGGTTTTGGCGCCACTTGTTCTGTTTCCTGTGAGGGTGTGTTCCTGTGGTATAGTGTAGAGACAAAGAGTGTGTGTGTTTTGAAGTTGAGTCGTGTGTTGAGAATTTCGCTGGGGTGTGTTTTTGTGTGTCTGTATATTTCATATTGTTCTAGTGTGTTTAGTTTCTGGCTTTTTGGTTGGATGTGTAGTATTTCTATGGCTGTGTTGATGTATCTGTGGGTGTGGTTAGCATTTGTGATGTGTTCTGCATATGTGGAGGTGTTTTGTAATTTTGTTATGGCTGTGATGTGTTCTTTGTAACGTGTTTGAAACGATCTGCCTGTCTGTCCTATGTAGAAGTTGTTGCAGGTGTTACATTTGAGTTTGTATACGCCTGTGTGGTTGTATTTGTTTGTGTTGTTTGTATATTGAGATGTTTTTGTAGAGTGTTATTTGTTCTGCATGCGATGTTGTAATTTAATTTCTTGAATGAGGTTGCGATTTTGTGTGTGTTTTTGTTTTCGTTGTTAGTGTGATGTATTTTTTTGTGTTCTTGTCTTTGCGTTGTATTCTTATGTTTTTTTGTGGTAATAGGCGTAACATGGTGTAATAGGCCTATTATTTTTGATGTGAAAATTACGTTGTTCGTATGTGTAATAGGCCTACCTGCCTTTATTTCGATTAAATATTGCAGAATTCTTGTACATTCATTTATGCACGATTCAATAATTTTCAGTTGCACCGCAAGAATATTTTGATATGTTGAAATTATATGTTGTGTTCACTGTACCAGTACTTCAAATTCGCATTTATACATTATAATTAAGCATAATCTCATGTATGACACCCCGCACATTAAATTTGTCTGTATTTGAATACTACAATTGAGTATTGAATTATTGTATTTATATACTACCTAAGAGACGAAGTAACACAATCGTACGCACACAAATTTCATAGGAGTGGTATGGTAATTTTCTAACTACAATTAAGGAAGGTAGATGTGCTAAATTAAAATTACAATATACATTCTTTTTTATTAAATCTCAAAATAGCTTCCATTCTAAACTTAAAATGTTGATGCGAACAGAATATGTTAACATGTAAAATTCTCTCCACATTAAAATAATACAGTTTTGTAATTATTTCTGCAACATATTATGCAACAAGAAGTAAACGGAACTTATGGACACATTATACTAAATAAAACTTAGCAATGATACGCAATAAAGTTATAATATATTATTTCACTGAGCTCCATACATTGAAATAGAAAACACGAACATACATTACGGCCTGGTCTAGATCGAAAAGGCATTGACTGTGCCGTATTTCGCATTGTTGTGAAAAGTTGTGTAAACTGTGAAATGTTCTTATCGGCTTTAATAACTGTAAATGGCTAAAGGGACAAGGAGACGTTTGTAGTACTATAAATTGTAAGAAAAAGAGGTCAGAGTTATCCTTCTTCCGAAAGATCCAGCAAGGTGAGTTTATAATAGTAATATGCGTTAGAAGAGCGGTATGTTGACGTTTTCATGTTCGAGGAAAAGATTGAAAAAGCGAAACGTAGTTGAGCTTTTTTAATTTCCGAGAACATGAAAACAAACATACCGCTCGTGTATCGTACATTATTTTGTGCGAAGATTGTTTATTACATACCTGAAAGAGGAATTTCTAATTAGTTGCAATGAAATCTCCATCTTGGTTTCTGTTCAATGACGGCAACTTTGGAAAACAAATATATCTATCTTCAACATTGTTCCTATAAAATGTTTTCTGTGTTTACTATACTGCAGCAGGCCGTGATATACGTCTGTCTTTTTTTTTCTCCCAGTCTATGATGAGTCTGAAATCTTGTTGATTTTTTCACGGCTTCCTTAATGTTACTTGCATTACAAATGCAGTAACTTTTGTGGTGTTGTAGAGTTTACTTAATTTTTGCAAATATTTAAAAACAATCATTAACAGTGCAATTTAGGTGAAATTGCAGTGGTAAGTTTCCAATTTATAATTATTACTATATTGAATGTCTTTAAAAATAATATGTTAAAAGCCTAAAGCAGTAAAATGAATATGACGCTTAAGCGGTAAGAATAGGGAAATTGTTATGTATGTTACGTTGGGAATACTGAATGTGGTATTTCACACTTACCGCGTATTGGTTTTGTGCGGAAAGCAAGAAAATACGCACGATCTCGCACAAAATATAATATATACTTTATGAAAATAATATATAAACCTTATGTATTTCATATTTAAATAGTGGAAGGAAGGTGTTAATTTATTAAAAAGAACACGCTATCGAAAGCATATATTTTATCGTCTGCTAGGGAAAGATTCTATGATGAGGCGATAGCAGCGATCCTGGTGGTTAGCAACTATTTATGGATGGATATTTATTAAGCATGGAGCTTCGTGACTGTATATACTAGACTGTGGTAATACTATAAGTAATTGTGATGCCATTTCTTTCTTTTCAGGGATGTATGAATTTGATTCAACCATGCCTTCGGCTCCTCCACTGGAGCAGATGGAGCAAGTGTCGGGGTACGAGAGCACATCGTTTAATGAAGGTAAGACCTGCGAAATTATTGCGTAAACTGGCATTTATGTTAGTTAAAATAGAAAAGTCCATCAGTTTGCTTATCAGTATTATGTTATATTTTACGAAATTTACAACATTATTTTTTTTGTAGCAAATATTGTTAATTTGCAATAAGAATAAGTCATATGATTGAAAAATTTCAATAAATATATTTCATAACTTTGTAATTGACTTATCGGAAAACCAAAAATGAATTGTAAAATTATTTTATGCTCGACCATGCCGAAATGTAGTAATTATACACCTGGTAGCAGTCCTTTAATGCATTTCATTAAAGTACACCTATTCATTAATGTTCAGGTTTTCGATTATTCTCGGACATGCAATCGAAAGACAACTATCGAAAGGTCACGGAGGCTGGAAATCCAATACTGTCGCAGAAGGTTATGTTCTGTTACTATAATAATTAGCGTTAATTGTAAATAATATTCAAATAAATGCAATTTGTCATCTCGTTTTTCAATGTCGAATTCAATTTCAAGGTTATATCAAGACTGTTTATCTTACTCTGTAGATTTATATCAAGGTCGTCGACAATCGTTTCCGGAAAAAAATCAATACTTTCGCGTCTGCGCACATCTCACAATTCATGAGGTAGGCTATTGCACTCACATAACAATAACATGAATACTTACGAATAATTTCAAGTTAGAAATATGGTCGAACATAAAAAGTCGTATGAAACTTGCCTATAATGGTAATTAAGACGCTCGTATGAAACATCCTCGCGTCTTAATTACTACCATTATAGGCTCGTTGCATAATGTACTATTAAAATGTTGGAAGGTTTCGGCATAACATGCCATCGTCAGAACACGTAATACATAACACATTAATTTGAATACACACTGTACATAAATAGATTTGGCAAGCGATAAATTGAATGCATGTGGGTTACATATTAAAATATGTTAATACATAGACAATGGACACAATAAAATGTGGTTTTGCTTAAAAAATTGTAAAATTGGAGTTGCATTATTTATATTCAGGATGGCTCACTTAACTCTTTCACCTCCGATAGCGTGTGAAATATTTCATACATACACAAACCGACAATTACATGTACAAGTTAACGAGGACATCTGATACACGTAATGCATTTTTTTTTTGTACATGAAATAATTTTCAATATATTAGAGTCAACTTTCTTTTCTTTTTTTTTAATGGGAACCAACTGTGTTTTGTATTGCAAATATTCCGTTAACTCTGTCGGTAAGAATAAACATAAGCAATGTCTGACGCACCCTTCCTAATAATGTTGAGTTAATTGAAGGTCGAACACACCTATAGTACTGTACACTGCCCAATACAACCCCCATTTCTTTAGTTTTGTACTGGACAATTGAACGATAAAACAACGGCGAGAAAAATGATTGCACACCGGAGGTTTTGTGTTTTGTTTTTTTTAGAATAATAACTGTTTATTTTTTATTGTACACTACTTTTATGTCTCACTTCACCGTGTGCAACATTTCCGTAGTACTAAAATGTACAGTACATTCTGATTGTGATTTAATTGACGCACAAATCTGACCAGAATTGTCCTTCTTCTGTTCGATCCTTGGTCAGACATTGCTTATGTTTACTCTTACCTGTGACATTCAAACAGTCAGTAAAGTAGCCATTTGTTATTAGACAGAGCTAACGCAACATTTGCAATACAAAACATAGTTGGTTCCCAATAAAAGAAAGAAAAGAAAGTTGACTCTAATATCTTGAAAATTATTTAATGTACAAAAAATGCATTACGTGTATCAGATGTCCCCTTCGATGTAATTTAACTTGTAATTGTCGGTTTGTGCATATCTGAAATGTTTCACACGATATTGGAGGTGAAAGAGTTAAGTGTGCCACTCTGTATACAATATCTTTCAATGGAATTCAGCACACGGCACGGGAGTCATTCTAGCCGTTAAAAAATGGAAATAATTTATTTGTATAAAAAACGGACAAATAATTCTTTTTTTTTTTGTGCAGAAGGAGAAAAGAGAAAAGAAAGATTTTGATACTAATGGTTTAGTGACAGTATCTATGACTGTTGTAAAAACCTACGTGCGTATGGAGATCAGGAGGGGTTATTGTGTACTGCTTGCTTCATGTTCATTAAATTGGCATTTATGCGTTGAATAATCAAAAAGAAATGTATCAATAAATCGTTAAGTGATTCTGACAATGTGTTTGGAATTTTAACATATGGGGCACAGGACAACTTTGATAATAATTAATTAATTCATTAATGCCACGTATATTACTAGTGGTTTAGTTACACGTAACGTACAGGTAATAGAATTTGAGGTTTAATTTGTGAATAAACGGTTCACTTTATGCAAAAAAAAAAAAAAGACGAAGACATAAATTGTTCATCTTTTTAACATCTATCGCGACATTCATAGTAAAGCTTAAAATTTTAAAAAGATATGACAACATCGGCAACGAAACTTTCCACACAATTTGTTTTTTATTGGTTGAACTATGCGTTGTAGAAAAATATTTCATTAGAAGTATTGGTTCTATTTCATACAAAACACCTCCTGTTAAAATTTATGCACTCAAACCCTTAACACTCTGTATAGTGACACTTGGCGACACATCAGTGTGCCGCGGCACACAGGTTGTTAGTCACTGCTTTACTGCATAAGAAATGCTTAATTATTATTCATTCATATGCATGAACGCTTGCGGATACTAAGTACGAAATGTTTTAAATTTAATTTATATGATCCCCACATAAAGAGTAGGGACCGGATTTTTATGTAATATCAAGGTGTGAAATATATATACATATTTATGTAAGAAAAATAAGCTAAATATGTACCAAAATATGTAAAGTCATGAGAATATTTGATATCAATATCTGACAGGTATAGTTTAGGTAAGGCTCTCCAGTTGTGATTTCATAGAGCACCTGAATTTTTTACCGCACACTTGACACATTACTATTTTTCCATCTGTAGTGAAAGCTTCGTCCATCGCAGTCCATGATTTTATTTTTGTCGTTAGGGTTGAAGATACAGGGGCCATTTTAGTTAGTTAAAAGCAGTAGATAAACTCACTTGCACTTTATACTGTAAGTACAAACACTAGAGAACTGAGTGAAATGAATGACACAACAGTACTGCAAGCACTGTTTCGCTTTACTGGATTGGGAGAAAATAAGAGGAGATGTGGGACGCATGCATATTAGCTGCTTCCTGTAAAAATAAAGTACTTACTAAAATCTCAAACTATAGGCATTTACAAACTGTTGTTTGAAAAGTGACATTCCTGTCTCATTCAGAAAGGTAGGATTATTCCAGCCGAGAACCATACTTTCTAATTGCTCGGAAAATACCATTTCTGTATAGGTCTACTAAATTTAAAGTAAAGAGGTCAAGCAATAATCTGAAAAGCTATTTATTTTAATCTTTCAACATCTTTCCAATTTGTTCCTTTACTTCAGCTTCTTTTCAAAAGTCGGCTACTTTATTGCGACTCATGCCAGACTTGACACGGGTTTTCCCTGGAAGGATTAGGAAGAGGGTGGGTAAGGTTGCAAATTGCATGGGAACAGCTTGTTAAGACGTGTGCAGAACAATTATAGTTCGAGACAAATCATGTTCCTCGTCCCAATCCACCGCATGAAGGCAACGCTACTTTTTGAGTGTATGGCAGTTAAGGTAGTTGTATGAGAAAGGTTACCTTTTGTTCACTCATATTTACAGTGGGTGGTATGGGGTGAGTGCCTCTATTACTTTCTGGAAATAAGAATGTTATGTTTCGTCCCGAAATATATCCTTCTTGGGTAGGTAAAAAGGCTTTTTAAATCTGTGTATTTCAAATTGTAAACTTCGACGGCAGAATTCATCCCCCCCTCCTTTTAGAGAAGTAAAAATGAATAAAACCCCTAAATATGTAGATTTATGTAATACCAAGCCATAATATGTAATGTGGGGTAAATATGTAAAAATATGTAGTATCAAATTTTAATATATTAATGGTAATTACAAGATTCGCAAAGATTTGTTATTTATATACGGTTAGGTTGAAAGGAATATAACATCTAATTATATAAAAATCCGGTCCCTAATAATGAGATCTATATGAATTCTTTAAATGAACAAAATCTATAACATTTGTGTCATAAGTATTTTTATTATTAGAATGTCACTAACAGTATTACGAAATTTCATTTCCTGTCTTCTTTCGAAGTCCTTTCAGCGAGTAAGGAATTTGTTTCTACTGATTGATGACTTCTTTGTATTCGAATTCAACGTTGCTATTTATATTGGTAAGAGTCCAAATGATAGGGGGCATCGTCCTTCGAAGTCTGAGTACGAGAAATATAAACACTGTGCATCTTTGTGAGCATTGGCAGATGATTCTCTTCTGACATGAATTGTGTGGTGTTGTTATTGGCTCAGACCCCCTTTACTCACAACCATTGAAGAATGAACGTAGCTTAGAACTGTATCGTGAAAGCTGCTTTCCACGAAAGACAAGAATGGATTACCGGTATTTTAAATTATACGGTTTTATATTAACTTTATGTGCTCATAATATTGATAGTAGACTGCGTTTGTTTTGGTTTTGATTTCTATTTAAAAATTAAAATAATTGAAGGGTTCAGAAACATAGTGGTCCAAGCACCATTTACTAAAACCGTAGGAAACAAGGGTTAAAATGAAGTTATTACCATAATTCAATGGAAACATATAGCAAGTAATATAAAGTATATACATTAAAACTAAATGATATGTCAATCTTCATTAAACTATGGTATTAACATAACTTTAACCCTTGCTTTCTCCGTTTTTAATAAATGGCGCTTGGCCCACTATGACTCTGAACCCTTTAATTTATACATAAGTAGTAGGGTTGCCAACCCTCCCGTATTTCCTGGGTTCTCCCGTATTTGGCAGTAATTTTCAATAGTCTCCCGGCTCCCGTATTTTTCTTTTCTTCGAGCATTTTCTTCCCTTATTTTTTCATATTGTAGAAGCTTTATTTGAAACATTAAATTTTGCCGTGAATGGAGCAGGGGCGGCCCGTCCTTATGTGCTACAGTACAATGATAATTTTTGCTCAAATAATGTATTTGCAATACCATCGTATTTAATCTGTCATTTGACAATTTCCCGTGGTTATGTTCATGATGCGTTATAGAGTGTTTAATCTTCGCTCTTCGGTGCCTCAGGGGGTTCGTTGTGCTACTCAGAACTCTACATGAGAATGTAGACAATTAATGCGCATATGCGAAGCTGAAATCACTGCTCTGATTGGCTATTTTTACGCGGGGAAGTGCTGTAGTCAGCTTCAACACGACACAGCTTGGAGATTGCAAAAGTAAAGCGTAACGAAAGAATGCTTGTTTGTGGAAGAACTTGGAACTATGCACAATGTATTTGGTAATACAAGTGTCCGACTGCTGTTGCCATCTTACTAGTTTTTTTTAAGTTCCTCCTGAATCAGTCAGCAAGCGACGGAAAATGGAATCCCAGAAAATTGAAGCCAAGGAAGTATATGGCCGTATAATTCAGGAAACTACTCATCGTTTCCAGTCTTCAAGTTACCTAGACGCAACAAAATTGTTAAACAGCGAATTTTTTTTACAATTTTTCGCATAATTTTCCTGAATGCGAACTTGAAGTTGCTGTCAACAGCTATACTGTACTGAACAAAAGAGTGTTAAAGACACAACTTGGAGTTCTATACGGAAGACCCGACTTCCGAAATATAGATGGAGCTGTTCAATTGTTACAATACATAGCCTTCAACAATTCACAGGATCCATTCTGTGAAGTAACGAAGTTGTTAAATATTTTGGTTACAACACCAATGACCACTGCTGAGCCAGAAAGATGTTTTCCTTGCTTGAAACGCATAAAAACGTTTTTAAGGAACACTATGTCCCAGGATCGCCTTACTGCTCTTGCAATACTGTCAATAGAAAAGAGTATGATGTCCAAGATGGAGGGGTTTAACACCAGGGTAATTGACAAGTTCTGCAGTAGGAAGGAACGTCGTATGGACTTCATATTTCGTCACTAGGCGAGTCTCAAATTAAGATAAATACATATAAGTGTATACAGTAGGCCGATATAGATATTGTAGCACACTCATTATTTTGACCACCAGCCGCTATTGGAATGAAGATGATTTACATGATGAATTTTGTTGTTCCAGAGATGCGTTAAAATGTGCAGTCTCTATAGAAAGTAAATGCTTTGCAGAAGTGGGTTTCAGTGCTGACCAGGTTAAAATAAAAAATGTTAATATTGGAAATTTGGAAGATCTGGGGAATTTTGTTCTCAGCTTACCACGTAGTAATGCTGACAGAGAGAGAGAGAGAGAGATGGTGTTTTCTCTCATGAACATTAAGTGAACAGATATTTGAAGCAGGAGAGCGACACATCTAATCAACTGAGAACTCCAAATCGCAATCACTTAAATTACAGATATTTTTTTTCAGTTTGTAAAAAAATGATTAAAAACCATTACGCGAAGCAAAAAAACATGTCTCTAAACACTCTTAATTTAAGCTTAACTGCTAAAGTGTAGAATAACTGTTTCCTTTCTTTTTTTTTTTAATAATTGAACTGAATAATTTGTCGATTTTCTATGTGAAATTCTGCCGATTCCTTAGTCTGTCGTTAAAAAAAAAGAGCCGTTCAGAGCAAAAGTTGTGTAAGTCAAAATTGGGTAATGAGGTTTAAAGTAAAAATTCTGTAAAATACACCGCAAAGTAGCAATTAATATGGCCTTCTTGCTATCCACTGACTACTAATAGTTGAAATAAATTGAATATTAATTGCTACTTTGCGCTATGGTTTACAGAATGCTTACTTTAACCCTCATTACCCATTTTTGACTTACACCATTTCTACTCTGAACGGCTCAAATGTTGACAGCCCTAATAAGCAGTGATTTGCAAATCTGGCTTTCAGGTAAAACTCCCTGTGAAGCAGACTTGAATAATTTCAAGGGAAAAATTATTACGGGACCGAGTATCGATCCCGGTACCCTTCGATTAGAGCACGAATGCTCTACCGACTGTGTGGTTTTCTGGTAACGTACCTACAGTGCCGTATATATTATACAATTTGAGTTGCATAATATATACGTCACTGTAGGTACGGTAATAGAAAACCACAATTTAAGTTACACAGAGTTTGTGTGCACTCAAAGTTGGGTTTCTAGCGCCTTGTCAGCACACTTGAGTTGTGTGGATACAAAGGGAAAAATTGGGACGGTGTCCGGTGTAGTTCCTGGGTAGCGCAGTCGGTAGAGCATTCGTGCGCTAAGCGAAGGGTCCCGGGATCGATACCCGGCTCCGGAATATTTTTTTCCTTGAAATTATTCAAGCAGTGATTTGTTATGCTAGTAAAGTAACTGCATTTCACTAAGGCAGTGAGTGGTTCCATCCTCCTGAATGCCACGGACCCCTTAAGGGGGTTGTATATTTTTCACTTGTAAAAAATCAGTAAAATTTAAATGTAATTTCTACATATTCTGAATTAACGTTACGCTGGAATTTGGTATAGTGATTAGACAATACTTCTAAATTAATAAATATTTTTTTAATCAAAAAAACTTTTATTGTTAAGATTAATTATATTTATAACTTGGGAAAGTGCTATTTGTGCAGGTGAAAATGGTTTCGCTGATAATATTTTAATTTTTTTAAATATTTTAAATGTTTTTTTCTCTATTTTATTCGGAATATATGTGTTAATAAATTCTATCATCATTTGAATATATACAGGGTAAACGTTAAGTAATGTCATTAATTTCAGGGGGTTATTCTTTGAGATATTTCAAACAAAAAAGTCAAATACAATTTTGCTTGTTTTTGTTCCTTTGAGATAAAAAATTATTTTATAGGAAACATTTCATAGCGTATTTTGGAAAACTCATTGATTAACAGGGGTGATTTCTCAGGGCATGCTATGCTTGCTGCGCAAGCCCAATATTTTCGTAGAATGTGTATTTCTCAAAATGGCGTTACGTACATTAAACTTTATTTTGATTTTTGGAATATTGTATAGGCGTAATACCATCCGCAGGTTGCACATCGCAAGTATCGCAACGCTTGCTCGTTTCTTGGAGCTACAGGAAATACGTAGAAATAGCGAGAATATGATGCGTGCGCAAGTGCCTTCCTCCTTAGTCCGTCCTAGGCGCACATGCTTCTGTTATGTGTTGTCTGAAGCTCTGGTCCGAGAGCTACACCAACGACTATTTAACGTTACACAGACCAGTATTGATAGCGGGAATGTGCTGTGATTTACGAGTGCAATGTAATTGTATGAGCGGAATGCATATGTTAGCTGCTGCATGTATTATTAATTCTTAAACATTAATTTTAAGTATTGCAATGAGTTCGGAATTGTGTGTCATCGAAACTTTATTATTAAATTCATTTTCCCAAAGGACTATTCAAGAGAAGACAGACGTTATAGAGAATATGTGCGCTCGTTCAGTGCAGCTCAATACAGCAATGTTCTTTGGTTGGCAGGGTCGAAAAAACTAAATAAACTGTTTTGTTGGCCATGTTTGTTATGTATTATATCGAATTTTTACATCTTATAAGCGAATATGATCCATACTCATAATGATTTCATAATTATAAAATAAATTATTTATGTGGGTCCAGTCAGTTTAAGAGAGCAGTGTATTAGGATAATAAACGATTGAAAGAATTTTAGTTTTGTCCTTTAATTGTTTAGAAATTTGGTCCAAACAAAAGTAACATTGTCAATTTCCTTTTCGGAACGAAAAGTTACATTTGTTCATATATAATATCTGCGCATTTAAAGAAAAAACTAAAATTCTTTCAATCATTTTTCATCATAACACACTGCTCTCTTCAATTGACTGAGCATGTTGGAAAAATCCCCTCCCCTACTAACTTAATGGCGTGTGGGGTGAAAGGAAGGGATTAGTGACGTATTCCGATTTGTGACGTACGCCACAATTGGCGCCCAGTTCTGCAAGCTTGTTTTATTATATTAGGTTTAGAGCATGAAGCGAGAATCCTCTTTTGGCATGCCGAGTGCGGCACAGAGGAATACATTGTTTCAGTCGACATTGACCAACGTTTAGAATAACGAATCCTTTATATTTATGCTTTCATTTTTTAATTGACCGATGATTTTCAAAGAAATTATGAAGCTACCATTCTTAACAAAATAAGTAGATTAAGTAATTTATTTAGAGTCTGCGTCTGTTGGTTCATTCTGCAACGAACGAGAATTGATTTTGTTTTATAACTTTTGGGTAGCCACCGGCGTAGCTCAGTCGGCTATGGCACTTGCCTGCCGATCTGGGTTGCGCTCGGGCGTAGGTTCGATTCCCGCTTGGGCTGATTGTCTTGTTGGGATTTTTTTCGAGGTTTTCTCCAACCGTAAGGCGAATGTCACGTAATCTATAGCGAATATTCTGCATCATCTCGCCAAATATCATCTCATTATCACCAGTCCCATCGACGCTAAATGATCTAGTAGTTGATACAGCGTCGTTAAATAGCCAAGTAAAAAAGACTTTTGTGGAGTATAAACAAATTTTAAATGTCATAGTAAGCTTATTAAACAGTAATTATTATTTTTTAATTATGTTGCATGCAAGTTTTGGGCAAATTTGCCAAGTGATGTTCCCAAAACTTGCCCAGCTTAAATTCCTCACTACGTCACGGTATATATTTCGTACATACCAAACACATGTAGACTTGTAAAAGCGCAAAGACTCACTCACTCACTCACTCACTCCCTCACTCAGTCTTTGGCATGAGGAACCTAGGGGAGAGTCGGGTAGTATCGGACATCGGGTAGTATCGGACAGTGCGCTTCTTTCATCTACCACTATATGGTAATACCTGAATGACATGGTTACGTTTCTCTATGCAACATCACAGAAACGTAACCATGTCAATCAGGTACTATCATCGTGTGGTAGATGAAAGAAACTCACTGCTCGATATTACCCGATGTCCGATACTACCCGACTCTCCCCTAATTCTCATACTGTCAGTTCCACAACTAAAGGACCTTGCCCGCACACTTCCACACAATTTACTATGATTGACAGGCCATTTAGAGGAAGATGTCTTGTTACAACTTTACCTGTTGCCACCGTTTGCTTCTGGTTGGACTCTTCTCAATATATTTTTTATTTTCAGATAAATTAAATCAATTGAATAATATTATATTTATTATCAATGTCATGTGTGTGTCTAATGCTTACCTACTTCACTTGCGTGATTCGGGTTCCGCATACTTCGGATAGATGGTAGGACTGTAACCCATTTTTAAGTTGCACACCACTTCGGCTGACCACGTTATGCATGACGTGTATTTGTGGAGAGTTATGATGTACTAGGATGAGTGTATGTGTAAGTGTAGTGTAGGGAATGGATGAAGATGATGATGATGATGATGATGATGATGATGATGATAGAAGAGAAAATCCGGTGCCGGGACGTAGCCTGCTGTTGTCGAATAGCATCAAGGGGGCCGCTAGGCTTAACGTCCCCATCCGACGGACGAATCACTATCAACAGTGACATATGCCTTCTCTTCATATGCACTGCGGAGAGATTTAGGATTTAACCCAGGCATATTGGTGCACAATTTAGTGATTAGGGCCATATTCATAGACATTCTTAGCGCGGGCTTCTGGTAGATGATCAGCGAACTAACGTTTTTCGTATTCATAAACCAGTGTTTGCAATATGATATAATATGTATCCTGTACAAGTAATCAGTTGATAGCCGAGGCTAGTTTAGCACACTCGTAGCGCGGGCTAGCGAAATGTTAATGTATATCACCCTAGAAGTTCTACTAGTCCCGAGGTAGAGATTTTACATGGAAATTTATGGCCCCAACGGGAATCGAACCCGAGCCGGCTAGTCCGAAGGCAGACGCGCTACGACAGAACTAACTCGGCAGACTTTATCAATATCATTATTACTACAAAGACAACAGATCGCCTTTAATGCGTCAGTCAGATTTATGGTTTCCTCAATCCAACTCTTCCCAAAAGGCTCGTTGCTTCTGAAACCAAGAGTATTAGTCCCTTTCTGGTGTTGTGCAAATGATTATGTACAGTTTCAAAAATTAACTTGTAATGAAAAGGAATTAAAAAAAATATATTTCTATCTCTTTTAGTGAGTGTGCCACCACCATCAGCTTTCTTCGCGGTGAACTCTGCGGAAGACACATTGAATCATTCTACCCAGCCTTCACTTCATAACATTTCTGAGCAGAGTGCTCGTCAGGCTCTGATTGCGTACTCCAAGAAGCACTGCTGCTACGGCTCGAGCGCGGCACAGAACATGGCAATAACTAAACTAAAGTACATGTCAGCTTTTCATGTAAGTATGTGTTTTCCATGTGGTTCTCACTAATGCTTTCCGAATTTAATTTGTATGAAGATTTTTTTTCCAGAATTGAAAAAGTTACTTTTCAAAGTAACTGACTTACAGTTGTAGCTATAAACACACAGTTACTAAAATAATATAGCTGTGTTAAGATACCATCTCCAAACCTAGAATGTGTCTGAAATGAAAGGAAATAATGAGCACCTATACACTACGGTATTTGGAAAGGGAAAGGGCCTACAATATTAGTTTAGTAGAACCTCAGCAGAGTACTGCAGAACAGCACTTACAACCGGTTTATATTCGACCGGTTGCAGATCAACTGGCAAGGTTGGACATTCGTTCGGATATCCGGCCTTGAAGCGGTTGTGCCTGGCTAGACAGAACCACAGATATCAAAGACAGAATACCAATACAGGAACTCTGATGACATTTTGTAACTACACAAATGGAGTAATTGAAGGAAATTTACTTTTCCTAATTAAAAAAAGGGTTAGCTTGAAATTCTTAGGAAAATATTTGGGGCTAAGAGGGATGAATTTACAGGAGAATGGAGAAAGTTACACAATGCAGATGCACGCATTGTGTTCTTCACCTGACATAATTAGAAACATTAAATCCAGACGTTTGAGATGGGCAGGGCATGTAGCACATATGGGTGAATCCAGAAATGCATATGGAGTGTTAGTTGGAAGGCCGAAGGGAGAAAGACCTTTGGGGAGGCCGAGACGTAGATGGGAAGATAATATTAAAATGGATTTGAGGGAGGTGGGATATGATGATAGAGACTGGGTTAATCTTGCACAGAATAGGGACTGATGGTGGGCTTATGTGAGGGCAGCAATGAACCTGCGGGTTTCTTAAGGGATTAGGTACAGCTTACAGCAGTAACATTTTTGAAAATATTCAACATTTTTTTTTTCCTCTGTTACTGTATCTTGTACAATAATGAAAATTGGAATGTGTAAAACATTGTCCTTTTGCTATATGAAACAAATATTTTTACGATTAAAAAAAATATTTTTATTTTTCAAAATTCAAAATGGTGGCAGTTACTCTGCAGTGATGAAGCATTACCCTCATAACTCATAAACTTGTTAACTTGTTCATGTTCTCTCGCTTTTATTCTATTGCTGAAACTCATGTTTACAATATCATGCTCTTTCAACTACATTCCTTAATAAATAATATTTTTTTTTATTTTGTGTTAAAAGAAAATACTGGTATTTGACCATTTTTTAAAATGAATTTATTTTTTATCAGACAATCTATCAAAGATAGAGAAGTGATCATGAATCATATTGTAGATATAACATGCATAAATACGCACAAAAATTTTCATCACAGAATGTTGGATAGTTTTTGAGTTATGTGGGAAACGCTTCATCACTGCACAGTGAACTGAATTTTGAAAAAAAAATATATAAATAATTTTTTTTTAAATCGTAAAAACGTTTTTTTTTTCATGTAGCAGAAGGAAAGTGTTTCACACATATTAATTTTCATTATTGCATAAGATAGAGTAATGGGGGAAAAAAATATTCAATATTTCTTAAATTTTACTGCTGTAAGCTGTACCTAACCCCTTAAAAGCCATTTGTAAGTAAGTAATCTTTCAATTTTGATCACCTCAGTCTTCTGTTTCCTCTGAAGTGAAGCAAGTGTCAAAGTTCAATATAATTTTATGTTGCAAGTGGTGCTTCAATATTTAAAACTGTGGACTATCTCTCCAACAGTATGAATTGCAATCGTTTACTGAGAAGCGAGAGACAGCCTGGAAATTCATTCCGTATGGTGGAGGTGAGGTGGATGGGGCAGAGAATGGTCCAGCACCTTTACCTTGGGATATTGTTGTCGAGCCTGCAGAGCTATTCCGGAATGAAGAGAAGTTCATCAGAGTACCACACACATCATCTGTGAAGCAGTGCCACATGTGTAAAGGTGGCGGCTATATCATCTGCTCAGAATGCACCGGCAAGGGTTGGGTATGAAATCTTTGTTACTGACAGAATTAAATAAACCATATCAAAATCTGTATATACATCTTGATTACACAACTTTTAACACTATATCACATCGGAATATGTATTACATGTCTTTCTCGTGTTAAATTATATCGTACCTGGTTAACATGTTTCGGCCTATTATGGGCCTTCTTCAGAACTGGTTGTTGCTGGTCTTGGCGCCTTTTGTTTTGTTTCATGTGGGGGTGTGTTTGTGTAGTGTAATGTGAAGTCAAACACACCCCCACAGGAAACAAAACAAAAGACGCCTAGACCAACAACATCCAGTTCTGAAGAAGGCCCATAATAGGCCGAAACATGTTAACCAGGTACGATAGAATTTAACACGAGAAATCAAAATCTGTCTTAATAATTCGCTAAAAGAATAAATTCATTAAATTATATAGGCTACCGGTACCCACTAACAACAATGAATCACATAGATATTTGAAATGCAATTACAAAATTTATCAACACTTTGGGTATCATAAACTCTGTTATGAAGCCAATACTCTTTCAAAAGCAAACAAGGATAAAGCTTTACAGAACTGTTGGTTTTTCTGACCTATGTTTATTATGACTTTTTGTCTTGTTTCTATGTTCTCTAGTCACCCTTGCAGTTTTTACCTATATGTAGGTACCGGTATATACTAGGACATTCGAAAAATAATAGCAACATAGTTTCTGTTTCACACTAAATTTATTTAGGTTATTTTTGACATTACATACTTCAAATGAGGAGTTTGGTATCAAAGTTGGACAACTCCAGTTTTGTCCATGTTGAATCTTTCGTACACTACTTTTAACACTTGAATATAAATAATTGATTAAATGGCTCTGAGGATGGTGTCAAGTAACACCGAAACAGCTGTAAGCCGCACATGCTTACATAATTAACACGGGTAAGATCGCCATTTAATCAATTATCCAGTTTTTTTTTTTTTTTTTTTTTTTTTTTTTACAGGAGAGGCGAAAAACTAGATTCTTGGAAACCAATGTCACCATTATACGTAAATTTTTTTTAAACATTCTCATGGGTTATAGAAATATTTTTTCAGTCTCAAACTGTGATTAAAATTCATATTCAGGTCGAAATTTAAGTTTAAAAAGTGGAGTTGTCCATCTCTGAAACTAAGTCATGGAGTTGTCTGTTTTTGAAACCACATGAAGCCATATTTAATTAAACTGGATTTGTCTGTTTTTGAAACCAAACGAAGCCATATTTCAAGTGAAATTGTCTACTTTTGAATCTAAGTCCCTTCTAACTCGATTTCAAAGCAAATTTACATAATATAGTACTTATTCATCCACAAACCTATTATATAAACAATCAGCCATGTTAGATTCACGTTGCATGATGGGAAAAGGTGGTACGAATGCGGGCTTCTCATTGGCTACTTAAGGAATTGCCCTAATTTGAAACCAAGCCACAGTGGAGTTGTCTACATTTTGATTCTAAAGCACACAATTAAGTGCTATGTCCGTTTTTCAACCTAAAGAGTTCCAGAATCACATTCAGCACACAAAATTCTCTGAGAAACAATCAATATCTCGAAATTGCAAAAAATGGAGTTTTCTAACTTTGATACTATGCTCCCCAAATATAGTCTCCTGCCACGTCAACAATATGTTGCCATATTCTTGGAAGACGGCAGACTCCATCTGCACCAGTATTTCTAGATATCTCTCTCACTGATCAATCTAAAGCTCTTCAGATGTCAATTCTTGATTGAAAGTGAATGCCTCGCTTCCATCCAACTTGCAATAGTTCAGTATGGTAGGACTTCTCTCCCACAGGCTCCTTGTAATGCCCTAAAACACTAAGTTGCATGTTTTTCTCTTGCAACTTGGATTTTTATGAGCACCTTTGTTCGTACCTTTAGTGCAGTATTATTTACTACAAATCAGAAACAGCCACTGTGTTTACAAAATATGGCTACTTTGAGACTCAATATTGCAAATTTATGAAACAATCGCTGTTCTATTACGTAATACAAGATTTCAATGGTCACTACAAGGAGCACTGATTTACAGAATTGTTGCCATTACTTTTCGAAT